>NC_050104.1:107970393-108273423 GCF_902167145.1 Zea mays | reverse complement strand
ATGTGGACTTCAATTTGCAACTTGATGGCTCATATTTGGTTAAGTTAGTATATTTAAGTTGCTTTAGGTGTGTCAGCATAAATCACCAAAAAGTGGAGATTGAAAGGGAAATGTGCCCTTGGACCATCTCTTGTTGTTTTGGTGATTAATTGCCCAACACACCACTTTGAACTAATTATATTGATAAGAGCATGAGAACAGGTGGAAAGAAACAAATTGAAGATATCAAGTTCAAAAGAGCACAAACATGGACCCAAGTGAGCAACTTGGTGTAAAATGGTACAAGTGTGAGGTTTGCACTCTAAATATGTTGCATAGGTCCATTACAATGTTTCTAGTACTTGTGTTTGGGCTCTAACTTATATTATAGAGAAAATCACTCTTTGGGCTTGACTTTACACATATTGCAAATCCTTTTGAAATTAGGTGAAAAAGGTATGATTCCTACACTTAATCATTTGTTTTATGTGCTAACAATGCTTATTTAAGTGCTAGGGAAACTCTCAAGAAGATTCAAAAGAAGTTGGAGAAGTTTGGCTCAAAAGAGCCAACCTTAGGACAGTCTGGGACCCACCGGACTGTTCGGTGCTGCCTCCGGTGAAGCATGCGGCTAAAGATGCTGCTCTCGGTAATTTTATTTATACAATTCACCGAACAGTGAACAATGCATTGTTCGGTGCACCGGACATCAACTCCAACGGCTCTCTCTACGCGTGAGCGCCAGCCACCAATGGCTAGCTAGCGTGGTAGTTGTTCGGTGGTGCGCCGGACTGTCCGATGCCACGCCGGAAAAGGAAACTAGACAATCAGATCGTCGGGTGGCCGTTGTTGGCTAGAAATCCAGTGGCTCACCGGACTGTCTGGTGAGCCCACGGACAGGGAAGTTTTCCATCTTCCTTGTGGAGAACGAAATGACTCCTAGGCCTCTTGGGGCTATAAAATGAGCCCCAAAGCATCAGAAGTGAACATTCAACTTCAAGACTCTGTGACCACGTTGTTTAGTAATTTGAGAGAGATTTGAGCGCATTTCTGAGTTGTTACTCTGTCGTGTGTGTTTTGTGCTCTTGTCTTTGCTTTCGTGCGTGTTGTTGATGTGTTGTGTACTTATGTGTGTTCTTACTCCCGCCCTTGCTCTGATTTTGGTGAGCATCTTGTGTAAAGCGTGAGAGACTCTAACTTGTGGAGATTCCTCACAAACTGGATTTCAAGATATAAGGAAGAACTGTGGTACTCAAGTTTGATCTTAGGATCACCTGAGAGGGGTTGAGTGCAACCCTCGTCCATTGGGACGCCACAACGTGGAGTAGGAATAAAAAGTGACGTGACTCTTGTGCCATTTACATTAATGCAATTTTTATATCTTCTTAGTTCCATATTCTCACTTGTGATATTACTCTAAGTATAAATCATATCTTGATAGAATAATCAAGTGGAAGGAACTTATCTCTCTTTCTCTACTTCCAGTCTTGGTTTAATTTATTCTTACTCATATTATAGACCAAGTTTGTGTTTTAAGTAATATTTTGCAGGATCACATATTCACCCCCTCTATGTGATCTCATTAACTACGTCACCGTCCATGGTGAGGGGTGCTAGAACGCGCTGGCATGAGGCACATAGCGAACTTTGGGAAGGGGCGAGGGATGACGAGAGCTGGAGGTCTCCGGTGGGGGAAAGCAGGGGAAAAAATAAGGGGGATTAGAAAGTTCAGGTGGTTTTCAACAAAAAGGTGGGAGCTGGTGGGAGGTTTCAATTGTGAAACACAGATTCATCTTTAAATTGTCATCTAACGGTTGAGGTGAGTTGCTTGCACGCTTGCATATATGGGCTGCTTGTATACCAATCATAGCCGTCTCTCACGGCCCCCACACCCCACCCACAAGGGGGTCGGTCGCCACCTGACCTAGACAGCCCCTCGCCGGTCGTCGCCCTACCCCTGCACGTGTTGACTGTTGCTCTTGCTCGTGCGCTCAGCCACTCCTCATGTCACGGCTCCGACAGTGCTCAGACTATATGTAGTGCATGATGCTTCCCCTCCTCTCCCCTACGACTGTAGCAATATAGTGTCTCCCTATCGCTGCAACGTCTCACGCCAAATACCCCCCTACAAGCTACAGTTGAAGGGGGAATCAGGGAAGCGCTATATGTGGTGATACGGCAGGTAACCCCTTCCCTTGTTCTGTGTGCACATTTGTGTTTGTTGGTTGGTAAAAAATTGATAATAAAGGGTGAATAGATATGGAAAATGATATATTTATTGTGGTAGTGAGGTATATGGGAGAATTTAGAGGAAACAGCTGCAGGAGATAAAAAAGTATATAATGAAATGATAACGATGTGATGTAAAAAAGTGGTATAGTAAGAGAAATTTAGGGAAAATCGTTGAGAATAGTCTCAAACACCCGCGTCTTCTGACTGCTACTTCCATCATAGGACCTGAGCTAGCAGATCTTTGTTTTTTTTTTAATGACCGACGGTAGTCCAGGAGTTCTACCACTTATGTGTGTCTGGTGATGGTACTTATGTGTACAGATTTACGAGGAATAGCCGCCAACTTTATTGTTGCAAACAATTCAGATTATTTGTTGATAAAAACCTGAAATGACGGGGGTTAGTGCTTTGCAAATTTTATAGAAATGTTGCAACAAGTGCTTGTTCGGTGATTCGGCCGGTAGCCCTAGCGCCCAGCAGAAAATCTGGACCAACCTATCTAGGTGTCGTTTGGTTCGCAAAATGTAACGTAAATGGTAACAGTAATGATTTGCATTTGATTACTAGTGGTAACAAGTTTGAGTAGACTGATATCAATTTCTAGTGTGGTATCCGATTACGATTGAACTTAAACAAATATGATTTAACGTTATTTGTTACCGATTACATTACAAATATGTGAACCAAACAGCACCTAGTTCGGTTAATTCGGGACTACTAGAATCCAATATGTCAGTATAAACAGGTATATTTCGGATCCTGATTTTCATTATCTAAATTTTTTATTACGTGAATTACCTGACAAAAAAATCGGGTAACCAGGATACAGTCACGGTTGTTGGGGTCGTCTCCCCCCTGCTCGTGTGTTTGTTGGGGACCGGGACAGGGAGCTTCTCCGTACACTATTATATTTGTAAATTGAGAGAAATAAGTGACATGCTTCCAACATATTTAAATAAATTAAATATTCTAATTTCGAATAAAACAAGCATATAATTCAGATAAATGTCATATGTAATTATAACAACAATTAACAGTAGCAATTTAAGTAATTGAAAACATGAAACATAGCTACTCATGTCCATTTGTAAATTAAACATGGCTTATTGCTATCAAAATAGCGGGTTGCTGCACCAGACAACCCTCCAACGCTAAAGGGTGATCAAAGATCCTCGACTAACGTGATAGTCCTATCTTACCAAATCAGGGTTTTACATCAGATGTAATAAGCCTAATAATCAAGTATAAATAGTAATAGTAAGGAGTTGTGAACTAAATAATATAACAGAATTTAACACAGTTAAACAGCCTTAACAAATAGAGATATAATTAGGCACAAATAAATACTTTATGCTGAAATTAACAACAAACTAAAATCCAGACTGTCACGTTGTCTCACTACACCGCTATTATCATTGAGCAATCAAATCCACCCACAGATTGCGCAATCACACCCAAGTAAAAAATACTAGCAGATTGCACAAAATTATTCAATAAATATAGAGAGGCAACGGGTAACTCACAACACGTAGATTGTCTACGTGGAAAGATCCGCTCAGCGAACACGAAGTTCTGTCCCAGAAAACCAATTTTGCCGCCCACGTCCGGGCCTGCACAACGGGAGGTTGACGGAGATACTAGAGCCGCTACTGATGCCGTGGGAGACGTCCACAGCACCAGCCCGAGAAGACGAACACCGCGCAGTAGGGAGCCCAGGCACCATGCCACGGTGGACAGAAAACAGAACAGATAGAGCACCACACAGGCGCACTGTTAAATCAACGGAGCACAGGAGAACCTCACTGCACAAGAACAGCACCACCTCTACCACCTTCCAATCACCACCAGCGATTAACCACAGGAACACTAGGGACCTAATGGATTGAGGAGAATGGAACAACAAGCAGCAGAGAGGAGCAGAGAACCTTTTTAAAAGCCGGAGGAGCGCTCGCCCATCTTAAGCAGACGGCTGCGCCAGACAGTTGCGCAGGATCCGGCAGAGCAGCGAACGAATCGCTTCGCTGTTCAGCGCCTCCGCCAGGCAACTTGCTGCGTCTGTCCTGCGCACGAGCAGTTGCTCTGCTTCTCCGCTCCTCAAAGAGCCCTAGCCAACTACCAGCCGGTGGGCTGCTCGGTCAGCTGGGCCTTGAAGCGGCCCACCCAGCTGGCCCCTCCTCTTTTTTTAAAGTGAAAACTCAAAATGGACATCAATCCCCACCATTTTCACTTTTATTTCTGATCAATGTCATTGAGCCCCCGTACTGTTTATATACTACTTTTTGGCAGAGGTACTTGTTAGGTTTGAACCAAAGCCTATCCCAGTGTACTCCAACCCTGCACGAGTAAGCGGAGGACTACGCCTTGATCCACAAACCCTAGTGTGAGAATCTTCGCACAAAAGGCACATAGTACTAGGTAGATTATCTGCTTCTCTTACGGGCAGGGCGTTACGGTCATGCCCTTTAATATCTATTCATGAACTCACTAGAGAGAAAACCCCATTCTCTCCCGGACTGCGACCCCACAGTCAGCTCATATAGGTGAAATCATTAAGGAAATTCTGTAGGACAATTTCCCTGCTTATAGCATTGACTTCATTAAGAGCATATCGCTCAACCTGCCATACAGACAGAGCACAGCAGCTAATGAGACTCTTTGTCTTTTGTGCTCTTGGTTCCACAGTGCTTCGTTTCCTAGAGCCTAGATCTCGGGACCTCCGGTCACACAGGACAGTTATCCGCAGTTGAAACCGCTAACAGGGTACGAGTCCCATTCCTGCGCACGCTGCTTGGATTGGCTTTTGAGCCAGTCCTTTGGTGAAAGGATCAACAAGATTCCGTTCAGACTTGATGTAATCTACGGTTATTACACCCGTCTCTCTAGCATGCCGACATGAATCAAGTCGTCTTCTGATATGCCTCGAGGATTTTTTGTTGTCCTTTCTACTGTTCACTTTCAGCAACACAGAAGTGTTGTCAGAGTATACTAGGACAGTCGGTATCGGCTTTGCTAGCATTGGAAGGTCTGACAACAGGTCTCTCAACCATTCAGCCTCCAATGTTGCTGAATCAAGTGCAACTAATTCAGCCTCCTTGGTGGAACGTGTCGACACTGAATGTTTAGACGATCTCCATGACACGGCCCCACCAGCTAAAGTGAACACATAGCCACTTGTAGACTTCATTCGATCCGAGTCAGAGATCCAGTTTGCATCACTGAATCCTTCAAGTATTGACGGAAATCTGGTATATTTAATACCAAGATTCATCGCTCCCTTCAAATACTGAAGCACTCTGTACAAGGCTACCTAGTGTCTATCTCCTGGACTGGCCGAATAACGAGTCAGTCTGCATACTGCATATGAGATATCTGGTCTAGTTGCACTGCTCAGGTACATGAGAGATCCGATGATCTGCGAATATAGTAGCTGGTTCACAGGCTCGCCTTCATGTTTACTGAGCGTGTAGGATGGATCATAGGGCGTGGTGACTGGTTTACAGTCCATATGTCCAAAGCGAGTCAGGACTTTTTCCACATAATGGGATTGTGACAAAGTAATCCCATCCTCACCCTTTATCAGCTTGATGTCCAGTATAACATCAGCTTCACCCAAGTCCTTCATATCAAAGTTCTTGGAGAGGAATACTTTTGTCTCCATGATAGCCTCCAAATCGGTCCCAAATATCAATATGTCATCAACGTATAAACACATGATGACGCCTTTGCCCCCAGAGAAGCGATAATACACACACTTGTCGGCTTCGTTTACACAAAACCCGACAGTGGTCAGAGTATTGTTAAACTTCTCATGCCATTGTCTAGGAGCTTGCTTAAGACCGTATAAGGATTTAATCAAGCGACACACTTTGCTCTCTTGTCCTTTAACCACAAATCCTTCTGGTTGTTGCATATAAATTTCCTCTTCCAGCTCTCCATTTAGGAATGTTGTCTTTACGTCCATTTGATGGACAAGAAGTTTATAAGCAGCTACCAGCGCTAAAAGCACACATATTGTGGGCAATCGAGCCACTGGAGAATAAGTATCAAAATAATCCTCCTCTTTCTTTTGAGTAAAACCCTTAGCCACCAGACGGGCCTTATACTTTTCAATAGTACCATCGGGTCTCCTCTTCCTCCTAAAGATCCATTTGCAGCCCACAGGCTTGCAACCAGCTGGGAGATCAGTTATCTCCCAAGTTCTGTTCGAGATGATTGAATCCATCTCGCTACGGACAGCCTCCCTCCAGTACTCTGCATCCGGAGATGTATATGCCTCTATGAGGGAGCGTGGTTCTTCATCCACTAGATAAATAATATAATCATCACCCAGCGACTTTTCAGTCCTTTGTCTCTTACTCCTTCTTAACTCCAAATCTGGAGTCTGGTCATGGACACTCGAGGGCAGAGAATATGTCCGAGATGGACCATCTGGGGCTACTGCTTCCTTATCCCGCATAGGGAAGATGCTCTCAAAGAATGTCACATCCCGAGACTCCATTATTACATTTACAGCGATTTCGCTTGTCTCAGAATAGACCACTAGAAATCTATAAGCTGCATTGTTTTGTGCATAACCCAGGAAGACACAGTCTACGGTCTTAGGGCCTAGCTTTCTCTTCTTCGGCAATGGGACATTCACCTTTGCAAGGCAACCCCAAGTCCGAAGATGCGAAAGATCTGGCTTCCTTCCTTTAAATCCTTAATAGGGCGTGGCCTCACGGTTGCGATGCGGCACCCTGTTCAGGACATAGCACACCATGAGTACTGCCTCGCCCCACCAGATGTTAGGCATCCCCGAACTTTGCAACAAAGCATTAGCTAAGTCACACACTGTTCGGTTCTTCCTTTCAGCTACCCCATTTGACTGAGGTGAATATGGAGCAGTGGTTTCATGAATGATTCCACACTCTTTGCAGTACTCATCAAAAAGGTTGGAAAGGTATTCACATCCTCTATCAGACCGTAACCTTTTAATTTTCTTGTCTAGCTGGTTTTCAACTTCAGTCTTATAGATCTTAAAGTGTTCTAGTGCCTCATCTTTAGTTCTGAGTAAGTAAATATAACAGAATCTGGTAGCATCATCTATCAAGGTAAGAAAGTATCTCTTACCGCCTTTTGTGATTATACCATTCATCTCATAGATATCTGAGTGAATTAGTTCTAAAGGAGTGGTACTTCTGCCTTCAACCGTATGAAACGGTTTTCTAGGCTGCTTAGCTTGCACACAAATACCACATTTTACACCTTTAACATGTTTATATTCAGGAATTAAAGACATGTCACTTAATCTCTTAATGGCCTCAAAATTGACATGACACAAATGGGAATGCCAAATATCATTAATGGAATCGTTATTACAGACCACATTAACATGGTAAGAAGAATGATTGTTCAAAACAGAAAGACGGAACAAACCGCCTGACTCATATGACTTTCCAACAAAAGTACCAAACTTAGACAGGACCACTTTATTAGACTCAAACACTAATTTGAGACCTTGTCGACATAGAAGCACGAGCGTCTTCGAGGGCACATATAGCACGTCCTTCAGCACGAGCGTCTTCCCTGAAGTTAACTTCAGGTAGACCTGTCCAGTACCTCGAACTGCTGCCAGAACACCATTTCCCATCAAGACTGGTGCGCTGTTGTATCCCTAGAATGAAGAGAACATGGATCGATCAGCACAAATATGAACAGTAGCACCAGAATCCATCCACCAGTCATCTGATGGACTTGCCATAAAGGCATGAGGTGCATACCCTGGGGTGGAGGTAACCACCATGTTCCCTTCTTTGCGCTGAGGTGGAGGACCTTTTCCCTTCCTAAGTTTACACCTCCGAGCTGTATACGCAGAGACACCACAAACGTAGCAGATAAAGTCCTCCTTTTCTTCTTCATCGTTTTGGATTTAGGTTGGTTCAGATTCTTCTATGGAGAGTTCTTCTTCTTCTGGAATTTTCTATCTCCGCCCTTCTCAACAACATGAGCCTAGAGTTGCTGGGATGGCTTGTTACTGGACCTTGCACGCTCTTCCACATTTATCACAGCTGATAACTCAGTGAGAGTCATTTGCTTCTTCATGTGGCGGCGTGAAGTCACAAAGTCTCGCCAAGAAGACGGGAGCTTTGCCAGTATTACATTCACCTGAAAACTGTCTGGTAGGACGCAGCCATATTGGACCAAGTCCCTAACAAGGAGTTGAATCTCCTGTAGTTGTTCCATAACAGACCTTCCCTCAGCCATTTTATAGTTGAGGTAGTTTTCCGTTGTGAATGACTCATTGCCATTGCCAACTTCAGAGAACTCGTTCTCAAGTTCAGTCCATAGACCCTTAGCGGAGGTAAAACCAGAGTACACGTCAAATAAGCGGTTCGACAAGACGTTCAGCAGACGATACAAGCATGCCTCATTGGCTTCGTCCCACTTAGCCTTTTCCGCTAGTGCGGCGGCCTTCTCTGCATCCTCAGAATCATCTGATGCAGCCTGGGGAACAGCCGACGTCACTACCCAAAATAATTTTAGGTCAGTGAGCCACATGCGAGTCTTAATCTGCCAGCGCTTAAAGCTTGCGCCGTCGAACGCTTCAGGCTTAATGACATCAGAACTGGAGGCCATTATAGGAATTGGTTTTCTGGATTGTTGTAAATTTAGAGAAATAAGTGACATGCTTCCAACATATTTAAATAAATTAAACATTCTAATTTCGAATAAAACAAGCATATAATTCAGATAAATACTATATGTAATTATAACAGCAATGAACAGTAGCAATTCAAGTAATTGAAAATATGAAATATAGCTATTCAGGTCCATTTGTAAATTAAACATGGCTTGTAGATGAAGAAGGCAGATTAAACAATTAAACATGATTGTTTATCTTAAAATATTGCTCTCAAAATAGCGGGTTGCTGCACCAGATAGCCCTCCAACGCTAAAAGGTGATCAAAGATCCTCGACTAACGTGACAGTCCTATCTTACCAAATCAGGGTTTTAGATCAGATATAATAAGCATAATAATCAAGTATAAATACTAACAGTAAGGAGTTGTGAACTAAATAATATAACAGAATTTAACACAGGTAAATAGCCTTAACAAATAGAGATATAATTAGGCACAAATAAATACTTTATGCTGAAATTAACAACACACTAAAACCCAGACTGTCACGTTGTCTCATTACACCGCTATTATCATTGAGCAATCGAATCCACCCACAGATTGCGCAATCACACCCTAGTAAAAAATACTAGCAGATTGCACAAAATTATTTAATAAATATAGAGAGGCAACGGGTAACTCACAACACGTAGATTGTCTACGTGGGAAGATCAGCTCAGCGAACACGAAGTTCTGTCCCAGAAAACCAATTCCGCCGTCCACGTCCGGGCCTGCACAGCGGGAGGTTGACGGAGATACTAGAGCCACTGCTGAGGCCGTGGGAGACATCCACAGCACCAGCCCGAGAAGACGAACACCGCGCAGCAGGGAGCCCAGGCACCAGGCCATGGTGGACAGAAATCAGGACAGACAGAGCACCACACAGGCGCACTGTTAAATCAACGGAGCACATAAGAAGCTCGCTGCACAAGAACAGCACCATCTCTACCAGCTTCCAATCACCACCAACGATTAACCACAGTAACACTACGGACCTAATGGATCAAGGAGAATGAAACAACAAGCAGTAGAGAGGAGCAGAGAACCTTTTTAAAAGACGGAGGAGCGCTCGCGCATCTTAAACAGACGGCCGCGCCAGGCAGTTGCGCAGGATCTGGTAGAGCAGCGAACGAATCGCTTCGCTGTTCAGCGCCGCCGCGAGGCAACTTGCTGCATCCGTCCTGCGCACGAGCAGTTGCTCTGCTTCTCCGCTCCTCAAAGAGCCCTAGCCAACTGCTAGCCGGTGGGCTGCTCGGTCAGCTGGGCCTTGAAGCGGCCCACCCGGCGGTCAAAATGGACATCATTATCTTTAAGATTTGTTGCACCCGATGCAAACGCTTGGCTCATGCCATGCGGCCCATGCCCCAGCGTACGCACTCGCAGAAGGGACCGTCGCGCCTTCCACTATCAGTGGAGACTGATAGATACTACGAATGGCCGGTGATGCTACGGGCCATTCGCGCCATCCCTTTATAATTCCTCACAAAGCGTGACGAGTACTAACGAGACAGAGGGAGAGAGGGAGGACGTCCGACAATGACGAAACCAGGTGGTGCGGTGGTGCCTCGTCCTCGCCAGCCCCTCCTCTGCCCGCCTTCTTCCTGCCTCTCCTTCCGCTACTCCTCGCGGCCTTCTCGGGAGCAGCAGCACCACCAGCCGCAGCAGCAGCAGCGACGCGCTCGTCCTCCACCCCAACCCTGCTGCTTTCCCGGTCCCGGCCGTCACTCCGCTGCACCTGCAAGCGCTGAAGCGCCGCCAGCGGGCAAGCAGCAGAAGCAGGGAAGGCGGCGCCGGCGAGCACGTCGTCGCCGCGGCCGCCGATGGCGTCAACAGCACGCCCTCGCCCTTCACGGCGCACTACTTCCCGCAGGAGCTGGACCACTTCACCTTCACGCCCAACGCGTCGACGCTCTTCCGCCACGAGTACCTCGTCAACGACACCCTCTGGCGGAGGCCCATCAGCTCTGATGAAACGGGGTTGGCTGCTGAACACGCACAGCACCGGTTCTACGGCGAGTCCAAGCCGTTCGGGAACGACTCGTACAGGTCGGCCCAGACGCTGGGCTACCTGACGTCCACGCAGGCGCTCGCCGACTTCGCCACGCTCATCACAAGCCTCAAGCACAACCTCTCCGCCGACGCCGCGCCCGTCGTCGTCTTCGGCGGCTCGTACGGTGGAAGTAAGTGACCACTGACCAGGCCGCCGTCCTACGCCGTTCTTGACCGGCCGGACACCACAGCAGCTAGCTGTCTCTTCTCTCTTGGCAGGAACACGCACGTGACGAGCATGTACTTGCCATGTTTTCTCCCTGCGCGCGACGTGTGGTGTGGTGTGGATCTGGATCGGTCAAATTACGATCCTACAAAGATCAACGATCTGCTGTTTCTTTAAGTAGTAATATATGTTAGGATTTATGGGCTTGGCCCAATTAAGAAATTCAAATAAATCCCAGAAAATCTCAAAAGCCCATACAATAGGATGGCTAGAGTATAGGTAGAACCATTAGCACCATATTGCTAGCTCTAGTGGAGTAGAGCTAGCTTAAATATGGAAGCCACACTCACTCACCAAGTCATGGATGAGAGGAGAGAGTGTGGAGAGCCACACGCGCGCGCTCGCTCGCCTGGCCGGGGTGGGGCGAAAGGGCGCGGGCGCACGACATGCGCGTGAATGGTAGAATGACCACTATTCGAGTACTACTTTCTTTGGCTGCCTCGTATGGTCTCCTTGTTCATCAGATGGATGTAAAGACAGCTTTTCTTAATGGAGAGCTGGACGAGGAAATCTATATGGTCTGAAGCAAGCACCAAAGCAGTGGCATGAGAAGTTTGACACGACTCTAACGTCTGCAGGCTTTGCCATTAATGAGGCAGACAGGTGTGTATATTATCGCTGTGGTGGGGGCGAAGGAGTTATATTGTGCTTATATGTTGATGATATATTGATATTTGGCACAAACATTGATGTGATCAATGAAGTCAAGTCTTTTCTATCAAAGAGTTTTGATATGAAAGATCTGGGAGAAGCTGATGTGATTCTAAACATCAAGCTGATTAAGGCAGATGGTGGGATTACTCTCTCGCAATCTCACTATGTTGAAAAGGTTTTGAAACGATTTGGCTTCTCTGAGTGCAAACCTTCTCCAACACCTTATGATCCCAGTGTGACACTGCGAAAGAACAAGAGAATTGGTTTAGACCAATTGAGATACTCTCAGATTGTCGGTTCACTCATGTATCTTGCTGGTGCAACAAGGCCCGATATCTCGTTTGCTGTGAGCAAATTGAGCAGGTTCATGTCAAACCCCGGGACTGATCATGACATGCACTTGAGCGGGTTATGCGCTACCTGCAAGGTACAATGAGGTATGGAATTCACTATTCTGGTCAGCATGCAGTACTTGAAGGATATAGTGATTCGAACTGGATATCTGATGCAAACGAGCTTTATGCCACCAGTGGTTATGTCTTTACTATTGGTGGAGGTGCGGTATCATGGAGGTCATGTAAGCAGACCATTTTGACGAGGTCAACCATAGAAGCCGAGCTAGCTGCACTTGACACAGCAACCGTTGAGGCAGAATGGTTGCGTGAACTCTTGATGGACTTGCCAGTGGTTGAGAAACCAATACCAGCTATCCTTATGAACTGTGACAATCAGACAGTGATTGCTAAAGTGACGAGTTCTAAGGATAATGGAAAGTCATCAAGACATGTCAAAAGACGATTGAAGTCTGTCAGAAAGTTGAGAAACTCCAGAGTTATAAGTGTGACTTATATTTCAACAGATAAAAATCTGGCAGATCCTTTTACCAAGGGACTACCACGTAATGTGATAGAAATCGCATCGAGAGAGATGGGTATGAGACCCGAATAAAGTTGCCATGGTGGAAACCCATTCTATGTGATCGGAGATCCCGTGAATTAGGTCCTGGGAAGAACAAGCCATTGGTGAACTGAGGAGAGTAGCCTTTGACCCTCTCTAAGTAAAGATGCAATACTCTCAAATGATGTAAGGAAGGTTGGCTTTGTGCCTTAATGTGTTCTGTTGGCTTGTATTAGCGAAGATGTTGTCCTGCAGAACATTCTTTGAAAGAACACACCTATATGAGTTAGACTGTCTAATGTCGCAGTCTATGAGATCTGGGTGATCTCTAGTAAACTCATGAAGAGACCTTGGAGTACGACGTATATGCTCCACCCGAGAAGGGGACTACTGGTAGCCAAGTACCGGTCATGACTTCAAGTGAAACCCATTCACGCAAAACTTGCAATTCAAGGCATAGTCCATTGTCCAAGTTGTGGGTTGGTGTAGCTTGGAGTTCTAGGCGGAAGTTCAACTTAACAGTCTCTGCTGAAAAACTAGTATATTAAACAGTAGTGAACAGTGGCGAAAACTGCAGATGGGCATTTGAGATCTGGTGGGGGATTGTTAGGATTTATGGGCTTGGCCCAATTAAGAAATTCAAATAAATCCCAGAAAATCTCAAAAGCCCATACAAGAGGATGGCTAGAGGATAGGTGGAACCATTAGCACCATATTGCTAGCTCTAGTGGAGTAGAGCTAGCTTAAATATGGAAGCCACACTCACTCACCAAGTCATGGATGAGAGGAGAGAGTGTGGAGAGCCACACGCGCGCGCGCTCGCTCGCCTCGCCTCGCCTGGCCTGGCCGGGGCGGGGCGAAGGGCGTGGGCGCACGACATGCACGTGAATGGTCCGCCGAAATCCGGCCCCTCGCCTTGCGGGGGCGCGGCTACCTTTTGCCGTTCAATTTTTTGGTTTCTTGGCTGTTACGTCTATCCTAACCGATCGCTATAAAATCTCAACTGATTGCGAGATTTTCGTGGGCGGATAAGACCAGGGGTCGCGGACTCGGCCCTATAAAAGGAGCCCGGTAGCCAGCCTCCAAATCATCCCAGATCCCAGTTCGCTTTCACCTCTCTTCATAGCTGAGCCGCTTTTTAGTTCCCTTCGTCCCGACCGTAGAGGTGCATCTGTGATCAGGAGAGTAGGTCTCCGGAACCCTTCGTCTTCTAGATCCTGCACCGGGAGAGGGCGAATAAGGTTTTTGGGAAGCGTCTTCACGCGACTGCTCGTGATCTGCTGACCTCGTCGACCCTGCTGATTTCGCTACTTCGACATCGTCGACCCTGCTGATTCCGGCGCGTGCCATCTATCAGTAAGTCTAATCAGTACGCATCATCTGATTTGACTTGTTATTTCAGTTCTTCTGATTTGGTCATGATTTATATTCGGAATTTAAACTGGAATTTGTCTAATTATTCAACAATCCAAAAACCTTATTGTAGACAATTTCCTAGTTTTTCTATGGCTGCTTTTGCCGATGCGCTCAAGCCAGAAAAGTTCAATGGTATGCACTTTAAGAGATGGCAAGTCAAGGCCACGCTCTGGCTTACTGCTATGAATGTCTTCCATGTTAGTAAAGGCAGACCTGAGGGTCCACTGACTCCTGAACAGGAGAAAGAGTACGACCATGCCAATACTATGTTCATGGGAGCCGTTCTTAGCGCCCTTGTTGACCGTCTGGTTGATGCGAATATGCAGTACACAGACGGGAAAGAGTTGTGGGATGCACTTACTACTAAGTATGGTGCATCAGATGCTGGCAGTGACCTGTATATCATGGAGAGCTTTCATGATTATAAGATGGTTGATAATCGCTCTATTGTAGAGCAAGCTCATGAAATACAGTGTATAGCCAAGGAGCTCGACCACCTTAAGATAGTCCTTCCTGACCGATTTGTGGCTGGGTGCATTATCGCAAAGTTGCCTTCTACATGGAGGAACTTCGCCACATCTCTGAAACATAAGAGACAGGATATATCAGTTGAAAATCTGATAGCGTCTCTAGATGTTGAGGAGAAAGCTCGGGCTAAGGACACGGGATCTAAAGGAGGCGAGGGCCACTCCAGCGCCAACATGGTTCAGAAGAACCACAACAAGGGCAAAAAAAGCCAAAATCTAACAAGCCCAACAAAACTACCAACTTCAAGAAGAAGAAGAACAAGGCTGAATTGACATGTTTCGCATGTGGCGAGGCGGGTCATTTTGCCAAGGATTGTCCTGATCGAGCGGATCGCCGTGGCAAAAAGGGCAATGTCAACACAGTGGTCGCTAGCAATGAGGAAGACAAAGGGTATGGTAATTTACCTTTTATCTTCTCAGTATTTCAATCACCTAGCTGGTGGCTTGATACTGGTGCTAATGTTCATGTGTGTTCTGACATTAACTTGTTCTCTTCTTATCAGGGCGCCCGGGATTCTTTCGTGCTAATGGGGAATGGGTCACATGCTTCTGTTCATGGCACTGGCACGATGGATCTGAAGTTTACTTCGGGAAAGATTGTGCAGCTGAAGATTTGTTCTGTGTTTTTTCTGCCAGTAGTCACCCGGCAGCTAAATCTTTTGAGGTTGAGTTACTATGGTCTTTGGCATTTCGTAGTTGCCTATTTCATTGATATGCGAGATGCACGATAGCACATTACGTAGTTCTTGAAGGTGATAGGAATAAGGTTTTAACTTAATGAAGAAAAAAAACGATAAACTTTATTGATAGTCGCCTAGAGGGGGGTGAATAGGGCGAAACTGAAATTCTCAAAAATAATCACAACTACAAGCCGGGTTAGCGTTAGAAATATAATCGAGTCCGCGAGAGAGGGTGCAAAACAAACCGCAAGCAAATAAGAGGTGTGACACGCGGATTTGTTTTACCAAGGTTCGGTTCTTCCAAACCTACTCCCCGTTGAGGAGGCCACAAAGGCCGGGTCTCTTTCAACCCTTACCTCTCTCAAACGGTCCCACGGACCAAGTGAGCTTTCTCTTCTCAATCACTTGGAACACAAAGTTCCTACAAGGACCACCACAAGATTGGTGTCTCTTGCCTCAATTACAAGTGAGTTTAATCGCAATAAGGAATCAAGAAAGAAGAAAGCAATCCAAGCGCAAGAGCTCGAAAGAACACAAGCAAATCTCTCTCACTAGTCACTAAAGCTTTGTGTGGAATTTGGGAGAGGATTTGATCTCTTGAGTGTGTCTAGAATTGAATGCCTAGCTCTTGTAAGTGGTTGGAAGTGTGAAAACTTGGATGCAATGAATGGTGGGTGGTTGGGGGTATTTATAGCCCCAACCACCAAACTAGCGGTTTGGTGGGGCTGAGGGCTGACTGTCGTATGGTGCACCGGACAGTCCGGTGCACACCGGACATGTCCGGTGCGCCAGCCACGTCACCAAAACCGTTGGGTTCCGACCGTTGGAGCTCTGACTTCTGGGCCCGCCTGGATGTCCGGTGGCGCACCGGACATGTACTGTAGAGTGTCCGGTGCGCCAGAATGGGCGTGCCTGACTTCTGCGCGCGCTGGCGCGCATTCAATGCGCTGCAGGTAGCCGTTGGCGCCAAAGTATCCGTTGCTTCGTTGTCACACTGGACAGTCCGGTGTACACCGGACATGTCCGGTGAATTATAGCGGACTAGCCGTTGGGAATTCCCGAAGCTGGCGAGTTCCTGAGGCGCCGTTCCTTGGAGCACCGGACACTGTCCGGTGTACACCGGACAGTCCGATGAATTATAGCGGAGCGCCTCTAGATTTTCCCGAAGGTGACGAGTTCGAGTTGGAGTCCTCTGGTGCACCGGACACTGTCCGGTGGTGCACCGGACACTGTCTGGTGGCACACCGGACAGTCCGGTGCGCCAGACCAGAGGTGCCTTCGGTTGTCCCTTTGCTTTTTTGTTGAACCCAATACTTGGTCTTTTTATTGGCTAAGTGTGAACCTTTGGCACCTGTATAATCTTATACACTAGAGCAAACTAGTTAGTCCAATTATTTGTGTTGGGCAATTCAACCACCAAAATTAATTAGAAAAATAGGTGTAAGCCTAATTCCCTTTCAATCTCCCCCTTTTTGGTGATTGATGCCAACACAAACCAAAGCAAGTATAGAAATGCATAATTGAACTAGTTTGCATAATGTAAGTGCAAAGATTGCTTGGAATTTGAGCCAATATAAATACTTACAAGATATGAATGGATTTTTTCTTTGTTTTTAACATTTTGGACCACGCTTGCACCACATGTTTTGTTTTTGCAAATTCTTTTGTAAATCCTTTTCAAAGTTCTTTTGCAAATAGTCAAAGGTAAATGAATAAGATTTTGCGAAGCATTTTCAAGATTTGAAATTTTCTCCCCTTGTTTCAAATACTTTTCCTTTGACTAAACAAAACTCCCCTTAAATGAAATTCTCCTCTTAGTGTTCAAGAGGGTTTTGTCATATCAATTTTGAAAAATTGAAAAATTACTCTCTCTCCCTGGAGAACACGATGAGATACCAATTTGAAATTTACCAATTGAAAATCCTTAGTTTTAAAATTAGGTGGTGGTGCGGTCCTTTTGCTTTGGGCTCATGCTCTCTCCCCCTTTGGCATGAATCGCCAAAAACGGAATCATTAGGGCCTATAGAATTACTTTCTCCCCCTTTGGTCATAAATAAATAAGTGAAGATTATACAAAAGACGAAGTCCTTTTGCTCTCTCCCCCAAGGATGGAGAGTTGCTCGGTGTGATGGCGAAGGGTGAGTTACGGAGTGGAAGCCTTTGTCTTCACCGAAGACTCCAATTTCCTTTCAATACACCTATGACTTGGTTTGAACTATACTTGAAAACATATTAGTCATAGCATATAAAGGAGACATGATCAAAGGTATATAAATGAGCTATGTGTGCAAATCAGCAAAAGAAGTTCCTAGAATCAAGAATATTTAGCTCATGCCTAAGTTTGTTAAAAGTTTGTTCATCAAGTGGCTTGGTAAAGATATCGGCTAATTGATCTTTAGTATTAATGTAAGAAATCTCGATATCTCCCTTTTGTTGGTGATCCCTTAAAAAGTGATACCGAATGGCTATGTGTTTAGTGTGGCTATGTTCGACGGGATTATCCGCCATTTTGATTGCACTCTCATTATCACATAGCAAAGGAACTTTGGTTAATTTGTAACCGTAGTCCCGCAGGGTTTGCCTCATCCAAAGTAATTGCGCGCAACAATGGCCTGCGGCAATATACTCATCTTCGGTGGTAGAAAGAGCTACCGAATTTTGCTTCTTTGAAGCCCAAGACACCAAGGATCTTCCCAAGAACTGGCAAGTCTCCGATGTGCTCTTTCTATTGATTTTACACCCCGCCCAATCGGCATCCGAATAACCAATCAAATCAAAAGTGGATCCCCTAGGATACCAAAGCCCAAACTTAGGAGTATAAACCAAATATCTCAAGATTCGTTTTACGGCCGTAAGGTGAGCTTCCTTAGGGTCGGCTTGGAATCTTGCACACATGCATACGGAAAGCATAATATCCGGTCGAGATGCACATAAATACAGCAAAGAACCTATCATCGACCGGTATACCTTTTGATCGACGGATTTACCTCCCTCGTCGAGGTCGAGATGCCCATTGGTTCCCATGGGTGTCTTGATGGGTTTGGCATCCTTCATTCCAAACTTGCTTAGAATATCTTGAGTATACTTCGTTTGGCTTAGGAAGGTTCCCTCTTGGAGTTGCTTCACTTGAAATCCTAAGAAATACTTCAACTCCCCCATCATAGACATCTCGAACTTTTGTGTCATGATCCTACTAAATTCTTCACACGTAGACTCGTTAGTAGATCCAAATATAATGTCATCAACATAAATTTGGCATATAAACAAGTCATTTTCAAGAGTTTTAGTGAATAAAGTAGGATCGGCCTTTCCAACTTTGAAGCCATTAGTGATAAGGAAATCCCTAAGGCATTCATACCATGCTCTTGGGGCTTGCTTGAGCCCATAAAGCGCCTTAGAGAGTTTATACACATGGTTGGGGTACTCACTATCTTCAAAGCCGGGAGGTTGCTCAACATAGACCTCTTCCTTGATTGGTCCATTGAGGAAGGCGCTTTTCACGTCCATTTGGTAAAGCTTAAAGCCATGGTAAGTAGCATAGGCCAATAGTATACGAATTGACTCAAGCCTAGCTATGGGTGCATAGGTTTCACTGAAATCCAAACCTTCGACTTGGGAGTATCCTTTGGCCACAAGTCGAGCTTTGTTCCTTGTCACCACACCATGCTCATCTTGCTTGTTGCGGAAGACCCATTTGGTTCCTACAACATTTTGATTAGGACATGGAACTAAATGCCATACCTCATTCCTAGTGAAGTTGTTGAGTTCCTCTTGCCCTGCCACCACCCAATCCGAATCTTGAAGTTCTTCCTCTACCCTGTGTGGCTCAATAGAGGAGACAAAAGAGTAATGCTCACAAAAATGTGCAACACGAGATCTAGTGGTTACCCCCTTATGAATGTCGCCTAGGATGGTGTCGACGGGGTGATCTCGTTGGATTGCTTGGTGGACTCTTGGGTGTGGCGGCCTTGGTTCTTCATCCTCCTTGTCTCGATCGTTTGCATCTCCCCCTTGATCATTGCCGTCATCTTGAGGTGGCTCATTTGTTTGATCTTCTACTTCATCAACTTGAGCTTCATCCTCATTTTGAGTTGGTGGAGATGCTTGCGTGGAGGAGGATGGTTGATCTTGTGCATTTGGAGGCTCTTCGGATTCCTTAGGACACACATCCCCAATGGACATGTTCCTTAGTGCGATGCACGGAGCCTCTTCAATACCTGTCTCATCAAGATCAACTTGCTCTACTTGAGAGCTGTTAGTCTCATCAAACACAACATCACAAGAAACTTCAACTTGTCCGGAGGACTTGTTAAAGACTCTATATGCCCTTGTGTTTGAATCATATCCTAGTAAAAAGCCTTCTACAGTCTTAGGAGCAAATTTAGATTTTCTACCTCTTTTAACAAGAATAAAGCTTTTGCTACCAAAGACTCTAAAATATGAAATATTGGGCTTTTTACCGGTTAGGAGTTCATATGATGTCTTCTTGAGGATTCGGTGAAGATATAACCGGTTGATGGCATAGCAAGCGGTGTTGACCGCCTCGGCCCAAAACCGATCCGAAGTCTTGTATTCATCAAGCATGGTTCTTGCCATGTCCAATAGAGTTCTATTCTTCCTTTCCACTACACCATTTTGTTGTGGCGTGTAGGGAGAGGAGAACTCATGCTTGATGCCCTCCTCCTCAAGGAAGCCTTCAATTTGAGAGTTCTTGAACTCCGTCCCATTGTCGCTTCTAATTTTCTTGATCCTTAAGCCGAACTCATTTTGAGCCCTTCTCAAGAATCCCTTTAAGGTCTCTTGGGTTTGAGATTTTTCCTGTAAAAAGAATACCCAAGTGAAGCGAGAATAATCATCCACTATTACAAGACAATACTTACTCCCGCCAATGCTTATGTAAGCAATTGGGTCGAATAGATCCATGTGGAGTAGCTCAAGCGGCCTGTCGGTCGTCATGATGTTCTTGTGTGGATGATGGGCACCAACTTGCTTTCCTGCTTGACATGCGCTACAAACCCTGTCTTTCTCAAAATGAACATTGGTTAGTCCTAAAATGTGTTCTCCCTTTAGAAGCCTATGAAGATTCTTCATCCCAACATGGGCTAGTCGGCGGTGCCAGAGCCAACCCATGTTAGTCTTAGCAATTAAGCAAGTGTCGAGTTCAGCTCTATCAAAATCTACCAAGTATAGCTGACCCTCCAACACTCCCTTAAATGCTATTGAATCATCACTTCTTCTAAAGACAGTGACACCTACATCAGTGAAAAGACAGTTGTAACCCATTTTGCATAATTGAGATACATAAAGCAAATTGTAATCTAATGAATCTACAAGAAAAACATTGGAAATAGAATGGTAATGAGATATAGCAATTTTACCCAATCCTTTGACCAGACCTTGGTTTCCATCCCCGAATGTGATCGCTCGTTGGGGATCTTGGTTTTTCTCATATGAGGAGAACATCTTTTTCTCCCCTGTCATGTGGTTTGTGCACCCGCTGTCGAGTATCCAACTTGAGCCCCCGGATGCATAAACCTACAAAACAAGTTTAGTTCTTGACTTTAGGTACCCAAACGGTTTTGGGTCCTTTGGCATTAGAAACAAGAACTTTGGGTACCCAAACACAAGTCTTGGAGCCCTTGTGTTTGCCCCCAACAAACTTGGCAACTATCTTGCCGGATTTGTTAGTTAAAACATATGATGCATCAAAAGTTTTGAATGAAATGTCATGATCATTTGATGCATTAGGAGTTCTCTTCTTAGGCAACTTAGCACGGGTTGGTTGCCTAGAACTAGATGTCTCACCCTTATACATAAAAGCATGATTTGGGCCAGAGTGAGACTTCCTAGAGTGAATTCTCCTAATCTTGCTCTCGGGATAACCGGCAGGGTACAAAATGTAACCCTCGTTATCCTGAGGCGTGGGAGCCTTGCCCTTAACAAAATTAGACAATCTTTTAGGAGGGGCATTAAGTTTGACATTGTCTCCCCTTTGGAAGCCAATGCCATCCTTGATGCCAGGGCGTCTCCCATTATAAAGCATACTACGAGCAAATTTAAATTTTTCATTTTCTAAGTTATGCTCAGCAATTTTAGCATCTAATTTTGCTATATGATCATTTTGTTGTTTAATTAAAGACATGTGATCATGAATAGCATTAACATCAATATCTCTACATCTAGTACAAATAGATACATGCTCAACGATAGATGTAGAGGGTTTGCAAGATTTTAATTCTATAACCTTAGCATGTAATATGTCATTTTCACTTCTAAGGTTAGAAATAGTAACATTGCAAACATCAAAATCTTTATCCTTAGCAAGCAATTTCTCATTTTCAATCCTAAGGCTAGAAATAGAAACATTCAACTCATCAATCCTAGCAAGTAAATCAACATTATCATCTCTAGGATTGGAAGTTGAACCATTACAAACATGAGAATCAATCTTAGCTAACAATTTAGCATTTTCATTTCTAAGGTTGTCAATAGTTTCATGGCAAGAGCTTAGCTCACTAGAAAGTTTTTCACATTTTTCTACTTCTAGAGCGTAAGCATTTTTGACTTTAACATGCTTCTTATTTTCTTTAATAAGGAAGTCCTCTTGGGTGTCCAAGAGATCATCCTTCTCATGAATAGCACTAACCAATTCATTAAGTTTCTCTTTTTGTTGCATGTTGAGGTTGGCAAAAAGAGTGCGTAAGTTATCTTCCTCATCACTAGCATTTTCATCACTAGAAGACTCATATCTAGTGGAGGATTTAGATTTAACCTTCTTCTTTTTGCTGTCCTTTGCCATGAGGCACTTGTGGCCGACGTTGGGGAAGAGAAGGCCTTTGGTGACGGCGATGTTGGCGGCGTCCTCGTCGTCGGAGGAGTCGCTAGAGCTTTCGTCGGAGTCCCACTCCCGACAAATATGGGCATCGCCGCCCTTCTTCTTGTAGTATCTCTTCTTCTCCTTTCTTCTCCCCTTCTTGTCATCGCCCCTGTCACTGTCACTAGATATTGGACATTTTGCAATAAAATGACCGGGCTTACCACATTTGTAGCACACTTTCTTGGAGCGGGGTTTGTAGTCCTTCCCCCTCCTTTGTTTGAGGATTTGATGGAAGCTCTTGATGATGAGCGCCATCTCCTCGTTGTCGAGCTTGGAGGCGTCGATGGGTTGTCTACTCGATGTAGACTCTTCCTTCTTTTCCTCTGTCGCCTTGAATGCGACCAGTTGTGCTTCGGGTGTGGAGGAGGTGCCTTGCTCGATGATTTTCTTTGAGCCTTTGATCATTAGCTCAAAGCTCACAAATTTTCCTATAACTTCCTCGGGAGACATTAGCTTATATCTAGGATCACCTCGAATTAATTGAACTTGTGTAGGGTTAAGAAATACGAGGGATCTAAGAATAACCTTGACCATCTCATGGTCATCCCATTTTTTCGCTCCCGAGGTTGCGCACTTGGTTCACCAAGGTCTTCAAGCGGTTGTACATAGCTTGTGGATCCTCCCCTTGGTGAAGCATGAAGCGACCGAGCTCCCCCTCGATCGTTTCCCGCTTGGTGATCTTTGTCACCTCGTCTCCTTCGTGCGCGGTCTTGAGTACGTCCCAAATTTCCTTCGCACTTTTTAACCCTTGCACCTTATTATACTCCTCTCGACTTAGAGAGGCGAGGAGTATAGTAGTGGCTTGGGAGTTAAAGTGGTGAATTTGGGCCACCTCGTCCGAGTCGTAGTCTTCATTTCCTACGGATGGTACCTGTACACAAAACTCAACAACATTCCATATACTAGTGTGGAGTGAGGTTAGATGATGCCTCATTTTGTCACTCCACATATTATAATCTTCATCGTCAAAAACCGGTGGTTTGCCTAATGGAACGAAGAGTAAAGGAGTATGTTTTGAAACATGGGGATAGCGTAGAGGAATCTTACTATACTTCTTGCGCTCTTGGCGCTTAGAAGTAACGGACGGAGCATCGGAGTCGGAGGTCGATGGTGATGAAGAGTCGGTCTCGTAGTAGACCACTTTCCTCATCCTCTTGTGTTTGTCGCCTCTCCGATCCGACTTGTGGGAAGAGGATTTCTTCTCCTTCCCCTTCCCTTTATTGGAGGAGCTTTTCTTCTCCTTCCTCTTGTTGCGGGACTCTTCCGATGAAGTCGACCTGTGGCTTGTAGCGGGCTTGTCACCGGTCTCCATCTCCCTCTTGGCGAGTTCTCCCGACATCGCTTCGAGCGGTTAGGCTCTAATGAAGCACCGGGCTCTGATACCAATTGATAGTCGCCTAGAGGGGGAGGTGAATAGGGCGAAACTGAAATTCTCAAAAATAATCACAACTACAAGCCGGGTTAGCGTTAGAAATATAATCGAGTCCGCGAGAGAGGGTGCAAAACAAATCGCAAGCAAATAAGAGGTGTGACACGTAGATTTGTTTTACCGAGGTTCGGTTCTTCCAAACCTACTCCCCGTTGAGGAGGCCACAAAGGCCGGGTCTCTTTCAACCCTTCCCTCTCTCAAACGGTCCCACGGACCGAGTGAGCTTTCTCTTCTCAATCACTTGGAACACAAAGTTCCTACAAGGACCACCACAAGATTGGTGTCTCTTGCCTCAATTACAAGTGAGTTTAATCGCAATAAGGAATCAAGAAAGAAGAAAGCAATCAAAGCGCAAGAGCTCGAAAGAACACAAGCAAATCTCTCTCACTAGTCACTAAAGCTTTGTGTGGAATTTGGGAGAGGATTTGATCTCTTGAGTGTGTCTAGAATTGAATGCCTAGCTCTTGTAAGTGGTTGGAAGTGTGAAAACTTGGATGCAATGAATGGTGGGTGGTTGGGGGTATTTATAGCCCCAACCACCAAACTAGCCGTTTGGTGGGGCTGACTGTCGTATGGTGCACCGGACAGTCCGGTGCACACCGGACATGTCCGGTGCGCCAGCCACGTCACCAAAGCCGTTGGGTTCCGACCGTTAGAGCTCTGACTTCTGGGCCCGCCTGGATGTCCGATGGCGCACCGGACATGTACTGTAGAGTGTCCGGTGCGCCAGAATGGGCGTGCCTGACTTCTGCGCGCGCTGGCGCGCATTCAATGCGCTGCAGGTAGCCGTTGGCGCCGAAGTATCCGTTGCTTCGTTGTCACACCGGACAGTCCGGTGTACACCGGACATGTCCGGTGAATTATAGCGGACTAGCCGTTGGGAATTCCCGAAGCTGGCGAGTTCCTGAGGCGCCGTTCCTTGGAGCACCGGACACTGTCCGGTGTACACCGGACAGTCCGGTGTACACCGGACAGTCCGGTGAATTATAGCGGAGCGCCTCTGGATTTTCCCGAAGGTGGCGAGTTCGAGTTGGAGTCCTCTGGTGCACCGGATACTGTCCGGTGGCACACCGGACAGTCCGGTGCGCCAGACCAGAGGTGCCTTCGGTTGTCCCTTTGCTTTTTTGTTGAACCCAATACTTGGTCTTTTTATTGGCTAAGTGTGAACCTTTGGCACCTGTATAATCTTATACACTAGAGCAAACTAGTTAGTCCAATTATTTGTGTTGGGCAATTCAACCACCAAAATTAATTAGGAAATAGGTGTAAGCCTAATTCCCTTTCATTTATCAAGCTAATGGAATTGTGGAACAAGGAATATAATAGTCATACACATTTGCCAGAACTTATCCTTGTAGATTGAGCCTAAACTGTAAACTTTATCTCGGCAACTTCCAGTTTTCAGGCATGAATTATGGGCACGCAGTCTATCAATATCCCGCAACTGATCGGATCAGAAATTTTGTCAGAGAGTTTTAGATTCAGATATTTCATTACAGGAGAGTTATTTGAGTATTTCACAGACTGTCAAAATTTAAATGTATACAACTGATAGATGTACTGATTTTTTGGTTCTGCCTTCGGTTAAGTGTTGTTATTTGTGCTTTTCCTGGCCACTAATGTTATTCCATTCTATTTTGATAGCAGTACTGATTTAACCAAAATTTATGATTAAACTCTCTCGATCTACTATATTACTTGGGTGCATACAACTGATAGATGTACTGATTTATTTTATTCTGCTCTCCACAGGTTTTGTTCCTGACAAAGGACTGTTAACACTTTCCATAAGGCTCCTTTTTATTTACTAGGTAAATCTATAATGCACTATTATGTTTATGATTTTGTCAGATACTTTTACATGTTAGAGAGTTTTAGATTTAGAGATTTCATCACAACTCGGTTATCTAAGTATCTGCCTTTGGCTATCTATTAATTTGGTGATGATTTCAATCTGAGTTCTTTCAAAAGCTTTTAATTTCCAATCATATGTATGGTGGTTGTCCAATAATTAGCTGCTCTGTCAAATACAGCGTGACATTCATTTGCTATTGTTAGGTGCAAGAAAAATCCATTACAATGAAAGCAGACTATTCCTTTTCTTATTGCTTTACCGAGAACTTAGATAACATGTATTTTTATGAATAAGTATATATTATGGCTTTGTCATGTTGTCTGAACTATCTTTATTCTGTCTAAACACTATGTAGACGGTCTAAACAGTAATCATTGTGCACTACCATTTAATTAAATAAGTTGTATACTGATTTGAATGTTTTTGTTCTGCTCTCCACAGGTTTTCTTTCTGAAAAGGGACTGTTAACACTTTCCATAAGGCTTCTTTTCATTTACCAGGTAAACCTAAAATGCACTGTTATGTTTATGGTTTATATTTTCTTCACTGATATCAGTAGCACTTAATCAGTGGTAACAGTAACAACTTATTCAACACTAGGACTTCAAAACTATAAAACACAAAACTATAAACTAACTAGCGAACTTTGCTTTGTTATGGTGTGATGTGGTGCTTTAAATGCCTTCGGTGGGTGTTAGCTAGAGATAACAATATCATAATCATTGAAACTATGTTGCTTTATAGTTCAGTTCACAATTGTTGTTTGATAATGTATATGTCTCACACACAGTCCTAATTGGTTTGACAACATCTATTGTCTTCTCAATCACACCTCTCTTGATGGTCAATCTAGTTAACTGGATGAGCACATATAAAGGACTACTGATTGTCTACCCTCTTTTATTATTGTTTATTTATGTGTTCATGTTTTGTAGGGCACTGTTCTTGTTATGGATCAGATGGGATACAATGCTGATCGCACACCATTCACGAACATCTCAAACACCATCATTACAGGTAAAGCTTAGTACATGCGTGTCGAAATGTAGTAGGTACAGACACTAATCCACAAAGTTACATTGTAGGTAATCAAAATGAATCGAATTCGCTTGGACCAATTGTCGATGCTAGGGAACGTAAGAGGCAAAGGGATAGGGAAAGATATGCCACGATGACTGTTGAACAAAAGAATGAGAAAAATAGGAAGCGTCGTGAAGCGCGCCAAAGGAATAAAGGACTACCGATAAAAACACAATCATCCATAGGTGATGAAAGTTAAATTTCTAATTCTAAATGCTATACCTACATGTTCGTACTATACAAAGTTGTCGTGTAGCCTTTTGTAAATGGATGATATATAAATAAGACATTAATATGGACAAGTCATGTGAGGTGGTTAACTTTAAAATACGTGGGGATGTGCATCTCGGTTTAGGTATATGATCATTTTACCAACATTTGAACAGATCCTCTTATGAATGAGTGAGTACCTATTAATCCTATTTTTATTTTCACCATGTTTCGCAGATAGCTTTCCAGATGACTGTAGCATCATTGATTTCAAAATTTTGTCAACACAAGGCATTGCAGGTATATAACAATCACATTTTTTGTCACTTTAGCACCACCTATTATGTATCTCTTTACTTATGCTAAAATGTTTAATGTAGGTGGAGACGAACAAGTAAACGTGGATCTAGATGATGATAGCGATTGGTTGCATAGAAATGAGACATTCCAGGTAAACAACATTGTCGCAAGTAATGACCTTTTGACAACAGGTACATGACTGTTCACTTGACTACATATGCAAAAAACAACGGGTTTCAAAACATTGAACGTAGACATGCATTTATTCCAGGTTGTGTGCATGAAAGTGTTGATAACACACCTAATCATACTATGAAAAGGGTCGCCTACTTTAGTGAGCGGTACAAAAACTTAACTCCCATCGAGAGGGAGTCTAGGCGTGAACACCTTAGGTTGTATAATAAGACACCAAAACGGAAAGATGCAAAGACAGAGTACGGCAGAAAACGTAGAGCACTGCAATCTGACACTTTGAATCAGGAGTCCATCGCCATGGAGGACCCAACATATACCCCTGAGGTTGGACGTCATAGAACAGATGCAACACAACCGTATGGATCCTCAGTTACCACTTGCGATTGGGTTATCCCTGAATTTGTCGGGACACCTTTCCTGCCAACTTCAATACAGACCGAGGATGTTGGTTCACTCACTATGTCTACTGAGCCACTAAGTCGTAAACATCATGTGCTATCTGGGGCAAGACCAGCTATCTTAGGTAGTCGAAACCAACAATTTGAAGCCGCCATTTCAAGGAACGTGGCTACAGTGACTGAGGATACAATCAGTGACGCCGTGGAAGGGGACGATTGGACACAACCCCATATGACTACAGAGATCCACAACAATGGTAATTTCTAACCAATTTTAAATCAATCTTGCACGGCGACGATAGCATGTATTCTTACTAAACGTGCGTTTCCATCAGTACAATGTACAAATCCATGCCAAGGTGCTACCTTGGCAACAAATGTGAGTGAAGGCATGGCTGAACAAAGAGTGCAGCATACACATACGAAGCCAAAGGTCATTTCCGATGGTAATTGTTAAAAATTTTGTTCACATTACATATTTCCCCACCCTAGAAGTCAAACCTCATATTTTCACGAATAGGTGACGATGATGAGGGTGTCATATTCGAAGAGGATGATGATGATAACGATGGATACCTATTCGCTGGGCAATGTACGTACATGGATTTACATGTTGCTACCATGGTTTATATAGATACACATGTCTTAATCGTTGTTTTCTAAAAAAATATTAGATGATGAGACCGACGAGGACATCAAGATTGATGGTACTCAAGAAGAATCTATTGACACTGATTTGCCTGACACGTACAACAAGGTGTACAGTAACGTGCCTGAAGAAACACATATGCTGAAGTCTGTTCCCAACTACGGTTATTGCAATGCGAAGAAGTTTGAGTATGAGCCACCTGGATTTTGCTGTCGTGGTGGGAAGGTTGAGCTAGCCCCACTGGAGACCCCTCCACAACTCTGGAGGTTGTGGGATAGTGTAGACTCTGATGCTAGGCACTTTCGTGATAACATCAGGTTTTTTAATGGCCATTTCTCTTTCACTTCGTTGTACTGTTGCCTTGATAGTATGACAACTAATGTGAGGGATTCTGGTATATACACGTTCCGGGCACAAGGCATGATGTATCACAATATCAAGTCATTCGGTAGGGAAGGTGGGGCGGAGCATAAACACCTTGAACTTTACTTTTACGATGATGATCCCAATCTCGAGCATCGGTACCGTATGTGCCGCGAAGAACATCAACAGAAAGACAAAGATGTTATTAAACAAATAGTTTCCATACTCCGTGAAAATCCATACTCTGAACATCTTAGAAGCATGGGTCATGTTGAGAACCTTGATGACTATCGTATCACATTGAACCTTGATCAATCGTTGAACCAGAAGACATATAACACACCTATCACTTCAGAGGTCGCTGCTGTCTAGATCGAGGGGAGCGAACGGCGAGGCCAGTTCAGCAAGAATGTTATGCTACATGGGAAGGATAGGTCAAGCCATGGTATCCGCTCATACCATGGATGCTACGATGCACTATCGTATCCACTGTTATTTCCTAGAGGTGAACTTGGATGGCATGCAAATATACCAAAGGTTGGTGTATCCATGGGCGAAGTGGATGCATACCGTGCGACGCATAGGGCAAGTAATGCAAACGATGAAGATGCAGGTTAGTTATTTCTTTGTAATTTCTTACGTAACACATTGTTAAAGTATCCTTTCGACATCACTAAATAATCAATCCTTGCGTATGCAGAATCTCCTAATCATCTATGTGTGTTCGTACGTGACTATTACTGCTACAAATTCCAGATTCGTCCAGGGGTATTCAATCCAATACTTCATGGTAAACGTCTTTTCCAGCAGTTCGCAGTTGACACATACATCAAGATTGAGAGCTCCCGTTTAGATTTCATTCGTAAGAACCAGGATCGGTTACGGGCAGACCTATACCAGGGTTTGGTGGATACTATGTTAGATGGCGATATAAGAGCAGAAAAGGTTGGGAAGCGAATTGTGCTGTCGTCGTCGTTTATTGGCGGTCCTCGTGACATGAGACATCGGTATATGGATGCTATGGCTCTGGTGCGGAAGTTTGGGAAACTAGACATCTTTCTTACCATGACATGTAACCCTAACTGGGATGAGATAAGGAGGGAGCTTCTCCCTGGGAAGACACCACAAGATCGTTCGGATCTTGTAGTGCGTGTCTTTCATGCGAAGCTACAAGAGTTAAAGTATAGGCTGACTAAACAAGATATTCTCGGTAAGGTTCGTGCTTACGTCTATGTCATCGAGTTTCAAAAGAGGGGTTTGCCCCATGCCCATTTTTTACTAATCATGCAGAGGAAGTACAAGCTAACATGCCCTGAGCAGTATGACCTTTTGATCTCAGCCGAGATCCCAAACAAAAAGTACCATGAACTACGAAAGATGGTTATCAAGCATATGATGCATGGTCCATGCGGGTCGCTAAACCCTAACTGTCCATGCACTAAGGGTCGTGCATCATGCAAGAATCATTACCCTCGGCCTTTCAGTGACGCAACTTTGCAAGGGAAGGATTCATATCCTGTTTACAGACGTCGTGACGATGGGCGTAAGGAAAAGGTTCGAGGGTGCGAGTTGGACAATAGATGAGTTGTCCCTTACAATCCTTACCTCCTTCGCCTCTTCAACTGTCACATCAATGTTGAGGCGTGTGGGAGCATCAAGGCTATTAAATATTTGTTCAAGTACATATACAAAGGCCATGATCGTGTGTCTGTTGTTATGAGAGATGCGAGCAAGACAGATGATGATGTAGATGAGATCAAGCAGTACAGAGATGCAAGGTGGGTGACCCCGCCAGAAGCCTTATGGAGGATATACGGCTTTGAGCTTAGTCAGAACTCTCCACCTGTGATGCAGCTGCAGCTCCATCTTCCAAACATGCACATGGTGGCGTTTCATGATCGGCAAATGGTCCAGCGAGTTGTAAACCGTCCAGGTGCTGATAGGTCAATGCTCACAACATATTTTGAGGCAAATAGGCTACATGAAGAGGCTCCGGGCATCCTATATTGTGACTTCCCTGAGTGGTTCACTTGGCAGAGTGGTAAGGGCAAAGTATGGCAACGGAGGAAACGAGATACGGGTGGACAAGTCGGTAGAATAGTCTCTGCTCATCCAGCCGAGGGGGAGCGCTACTATCTCCGTGTTCTCCTAAACCACGTGGCTGGCGCCATCTCCTATGTGGATCTAAGGACAGTAGATGGTGTCACGCTACCGACTTTTCGTGAGGCAGCAGAGAGAAGGGGACTGCTTGAGTCGGACAACACACTGGATGAGTGTCTCACTGAACGTGCTCTTTTCCAGATGCCATCGGCGCTGCGACGACTTTTTGCCACAATACTGGTGTACTGTGAGCCAAGCGATGTGGTGGTACTCTGGCGGAAACACCTAGATGCTATGTCAGAGGACTATCAACGTAGGAGTGAGAGCAAAACTCACGTTGAGCAGATGGTATTGATTGACATTAGGAACATGCTGCAGTCAATGGGAAAGGACATAAAGACATTCCCACTTCCTCCTATCATTGACACGTATGACGATGCTATAGGTACTGCTAGGGAGGTTTACGAGGAGGAAAGTATCGAACCGACAGTGGCAGATGTGGCTCTCAAAGAGACTCTTAACGAGGAACAGAGAGCCGCCTATGATAAGATTATGTCTGCTGTTGACACTGATCAGGGTGGATTGTTCTTTGTGGATGGACCTAGTGGCACTGGAAAGACTTATCTATACAGAGTGTTGCTTGCGACGCTACGCAGCCAGAACAAGATTGCGGTGGCAACAACTACATCTGGCGTTGCGGCTTCCATAATGCCTGGAGGAAGAACTGCCCATTCACGCTTCAAGATACCTCTTACTATTGATGATGGCGTTGTATGTAGCTTCACGAAGCAGAGTGGAACCGCAGAGTTGCTACGGAAAGCATCTCTCATTATCTGGGATGAGGCTTCTATGACTAAGAGACAAGCTGTGGAGGCACTAGACAATAGCATGTCACACTCGGGTTTCAGGGGTCCAAAGCCCGGGCGCGAACATAATCACCAGGTGTGCTAGGACCAAGTCTCACACATATGATGAATCATGGCACTGGATCGAATGTCACATCTTTACTACATAACAGGAGTTCTGTACAAATTAAATAAATAATTACATTATAAGGAGACAACGGTCCAGCAACCCAAAGTTGACTGAGAGACGACAACCTAGACCTCTCACGAACTCGTCATAGCATCCTCCATGCGCCTCATCCTGTGGTACCTGTTCTTGACCTGTGGGGGGGTGTGAGACAGCAAGAGTGAGCTCACATACGTTCATCGCTCAACAAGTTGTGGGGAATAATGTGCATGAACTCGCCAAAGGTGGGAGCTCACGTGAAGTGTAAGGCTTACCAAAGGAGATGGTTAGAGCTGAGCATTGCTTTTAAAGTTGGTCAAAATTTTATTAGCAGTTACTAAGTATAAGTAAATACCAACCCAATTAAATAGTTGAACAAAAGTAACAACATCACCTGCGATGCAATGCATATGACAAATTGAATTTAGTTCCATAAATTAATCATGTGAGTGTCCGAGCCGCTCATGACCGTGAGCACGGCTAGTATACCAGTTTTACACTCTGCAGAGGTTGCGCATCTTTACCCACAAGTCGTGTTACCCATTTGCCACGGAGTTGATCAGACTCCATACACCTCTACCAAGGAAGCGAGGCAGGGTACCACTACGAGGCCTTTACAAAGTTCCACTAGCTTCAGACTACCCGCTACAGTTTATAGGAAGCTCCAGTGCAGGGTTCTTGTCTGACCGCCATCGCAGCAAAATCAACCCAAGGACCTCCCTACACTGACCACTCCCCTACTGCCCTTGCCCCTTTCGGGTAAGGTAGTCCTCCACTAGCTTTCCTAATTAATCAGCCAAGGGCGTCCATAAACCCTTGTGGTAGCACTGTTTTCCCGGGTGGTTCTCCATGTTCCCATTAACATAATGATCTTAACATGAACATTAAATAATAGAACAGATAATAAAAAGTATAACAATGAGTGATGAATATCTCTATACCCAAATCCACATAAAGCAATAGCATGAACTACCCAAAACTTTAGTAGTAAAACCAGTGGGGAAACAAGGTATAAAGATAGTCAAATCTAGGGTATCCTATTGGGTCCCATCAAAATTAACCTATGCAGATCATTATGAATAATAAGAACATGAATGGGTAAAAGAGGTGATCAAGGGCACAACTTGCCTGGCACTTGAGATTCCAGTTACCAGGGTAATTCTTCAGATCCTCGAAACCTCGCGCTAGTCATAGCAATACAAACATACATGGTATAGATTAACATCACACCAAACATAAGTACAAACTGAATAATAATGATCTACGCGAAGCTACGAGATCGCGGGTTCGAGAATTACTAAGATCGAAGTTACGGTTAAGAGGTATAGTTTACGGAAGACCCACGTGATTAAGTAATTAAAACTAGGTCTTATGTTTATTTTATAAATCAAGAGAAAATAACTTAAAATAGTAATTAATTCAACTTTAACCTAAGTTATAAATTAACCATAGGTCATATTTCAGTAGTTTATAAGCAGTTTAACCAAACTAACCAACATCAGTTAAATACAGATATAATACATGGTATAATAGATGTTTTTATTGTATAGTAAATATTTATACGAGACTAACGCAACTGGAGAGGATCAAATTGGAGTCATAGATTTTAAGTTATGAATTTCTAAATCTTTTATGTGTTTCGTACAAGATTAAATATGATATAAATTTTTTAACGTGACTTTCATGTCAAAACAGTGACACAATTTGATAAACAATAGTATTATAAAATTATAGGAACTAGAATGAACTCATTTGGACTTAATATGAATTTTATATGAATTAAACAAGTCCTAGTATTTATTGTTACATTGAAAATTCACTTCCTATTTACTTTTCTGGATTTTTTTTTCTAATTCCTGGACAGCTCATCAAATACCAGAGAAGGTAGGGTTTCAGCCGCAAAATGAACCTAGACACAATCTACACCTCCCCTAGGACGGCGGGTTGGTTTAGATAAATTTCAGGGACTCTTTAGCAAAGTGACTCGGCAAAGGGGTATTGGCGAATCATGGTCGTTGGATCATAATCGAGGGCCCGGATTAGATCACGAATCATTACGCGTTGAAACGATCCCAACCGTTGGATTTTGGATCTACGGATTAGATTTTTAAATGACCGAACTCCAATCCTGTGCGTATGATTTGGCATCAACGGTTGTGCGCCAATCCGATCTAGTTGCTATAGTCGCCTAGTATCCACCGTACAGGGACAGATCAACAGTCAAGACGCCTTCTTCTTCCCCTCAGCTCTCTCTCTCTTCTAATTCTTTCCTCCGCTAATCCGCCACGGCCGAGCGCCATGGACGAGGCAGCGAGCTGTCCCGAGCTCGCCATTCGAGCCCAGATTAGACGGCGCATCTCCATCTTCTACCTCACACCGACACCCGATGATCCACCACGAGGTCCGGCTCTTGATGTTTATGCCTAACGGCAGCCGCGGCGCAGTGCGGATACACGGTGACGAATAACGTCAACAAGGAATTTCCAGAGCTCAGATGATCCACGCGCCAAATCTAGCTAGCCCTAAGTATAGCAGAGGACAAGATGGAAGTAATAAGGGTGCTTACTGGCTATTGAAGCAACGGGGACACCCACGGTCGTGCCGACTCGCGACGGCGCTCCTTCGAGGCGAGTCCCGATGCCCCAACTTGATGCCACAAAGGACGCCGCCTACGGTACGGGGAGCGCCGCAGCCGCCACGCGCGTCCAGAGCCCGGAAGACTCCTCCCCGCGGTCGCCCAGACCACCGTGCACAACTCGGTTCTTTTCTCTCTCTCTTTCTTCGTTCTCACCTCAGAAATGGTGGCTGGCAGATCCCTTTCTCCCTGCATGGCTTTGGTTCTGGAGGGCCAATGGGGGCGGTAGGCTTATATGCACATGGGGCGAGGGGTAGCATGAGAATCGGAGGTTCCAACGACCCGCCGAAATCGCGGCTCGATCCGCGAGCTTCGGTGTTCGTTTCAATCGGAGAAGAAGACCAGGCAAGTGGGACCCGTCTGCAGTGGCCCAAGCATGCAACGCAGAGGAGAAAACGGCTGGCGCGCGCGTAGATACTGGATGGAGCCGCCGACTTGTGGGCCCCGCGCCACAGTGAGCAGGGCCGAGCGCGCTGGTGGGCTGGTTAGTGGCCGTGTTGGGCCGGCTAAAGGTAATTTGGCCCGGCACTAGGTTTTCTGTTTTCTCTCTTTTTTTTTATTTCCTTTTCTAATTTCACATTAGATTCCAATTGAAATTTTGAATTAAATTCACATATAGTTTAAACTTAAAGTATATTTAAGTGTCAAACAAAAACTCCAACATGTTATACATGGTCTATTTTATTTTATATATCAAATATTTATTTAGTCTGTGTTGCAAATACAAAATACCCACTCATATTGTTTTCCTTCTTTGTAGAAAAATAGTATTTTGCTTGTGAAATAGGAAGTAAAGGTTACTTCCAAATTTATTATTCATGTAAATAAAGGCTTATGATGCATCATTTGATGATATGCATAATTATTTAGTTGAATAGGAATCTTTTCTATTACTTCTTTTCTAAAATATTTCTTGGTTTCCACAATGGAGTTCTCAAATTTCCACACTCATATGTAATTTGAGATATCTGAATTTACTATTTCATTACCTCATTTTTTTATTTTTATTTTTATTTTTATTTTTATTTTTTTATACACATTTTGGGCATTACAAATCCTACCCCCCTTAACAGAAATCTCGTCCTCGAGATTTGTAAGAAAAGGGACACAGAAGGATTGATTTGTAATTCAGCTTTTAATCTATAATTGGTTCAAAAATCTATAGTCTCATTTTTTATAGTCAATAGTGGGTGATTAAGAGAGCATAGGTATCCAGCTACTTATTATGTAGGATATATGAGATGGATAGGTTAGGGCAAGAATAGCCAGGGGTAAGAAAGTTTATGGTGAGGAAGAATTTCGTGTTGAGTGGTAATGCATTTGAAGATCAAGTTTGACTTCACTATCCTTCCTTGACAAGGTTGACCTTTTCCTTCTTCGATCCTGGTCTCATTGATTCGAGGTCAGTGTATATCATCGAAGTTGGGGGAATATGGTTAAGATAAATATAGGTGAGATAAACTACATGATGTAGGTTAAAAGTTGGTTTAATGCTAGGTGGGGAATGATTATACAATTCTTCATGAATCTATTGATTGGGTTAACTCTTTTGCTCTTGGTCGAGTTGGTCTAATGTGTTAAGTTAAGTTAACACCTGGCTAGTAGGGTCTAATCTCTTCTACCAGTATCACTAATCTGTTTAAGTAGTCCACTTTAGATTAGATAGAATCTAGATTAGGTTGGAAATAACTAGATTAGATCACGGTGGTTATACTAATGTGGGATAAATATGCTTATTAGGGCAAGATGAATCCATAAGGATGAGATAGAATCTTTTGAGGTCAGTTAGATCTATTAGGATAAGATAAATCTTTATAAGATAAGATGAGAATCTATTTTTTTAGGATAAGATGGATCTATGAGTGTAGGATAGACTTTTTCAAGATAAGATGGATTTTGCTAGGCTAGATTCTTTGATGAGGGATAACCTAGTTCATTTAGATATTTTTATAACCGTTTTTTTTTCTATATGTATATGCAGATGTGATTGTGGACATTACTCCACAACTAATCACACTCAATCAAAGATCCAAATCAAACAAGTATCATAAGAACAAACATTCAAGCATACAAATACCTATAAAAATAGTTTTGTTTTTGTTCCTAAGAGTAGGTCTCCTATTCCTAAAGTCACTTTAGGCACAGGATTTCAAAGTGTGAAATCCACATTTGTCTTTAGAATGAAAAGGTAAGAATAATCAGAGTAAAGCGGAAATAGATGAAAAAAGATTAAGAAAAGTTTAGAAAAGAATCAGAGTAGCAAGGGTAAGTAAAGAATGGTTGTCCAGTTCTATCTAGGTTTCGTCCTACAGTCAACATTCCTCTGATACCACTTCTGTCACACCCAGGTTTCAGGGGTCCAAAGCCCGGGCGCGAACATAATCACCAGGTGTGCTAGGACCAAGTCTCACACATATGATGAATCATGGCACTGGATCGAATGTCACATCTTTACTACATAACAGGAGTTCTGTACAAAATAAATAAATAATTACATTATAAGGAGACAACGGTCCAGCAACCCAAAGTTGACTGGGAGACGACGACCTAGACCTCTCACGAACTCGTCATAGCATCCTCCAAGCGCCTCATCCTGTGGTACCTGTTCGTGACCTGTGGGGGGGGTGTGAGACAGCAAGAGTGAGCTCACATACGTTCATCGCTCAACAAGTTGTGGGGAATAATGTGCATGAACTCGCCAAAGGTGGGAGCTCACGTGAAGTGTAAGGCTTACCAAAGGAGATGGTTAGAGCTGAGCATTGCTTTTAAAGTTGGTCAAAATTTTATTAGCAGTTACTAAGTATAAGTAAATACCAACCCAATTAAATAGTTGAACAAAAGTAACAACATCACCTGCGATGCAATGCATATGACAAATTGAATTTAGTTCCATAAATTAATCATGTGAGTGTCCGAGCCGCTCATGACCGTGAGCACGGCTAGTATACCAGTTTTACACTCTGCAGAGGTTGCGCATCTTTACCCACAAGTCGTGTTACCCATTTGCCACGGAGTTGATCAGACTCCATACACCTCTACCAAGGAAGCGAGGCAGGGTACCACTACGAGGCCTTTACAAAGTTCCACTAGCTTCAGACTACCCGCTACAGTTTATAGGAAGCTCCAGTGCAGGGTTCTTGTTTGACCGCCATCGCAGCAAAATCAACCCAAGGACCTCCCTACACTGACCACTCCCCTACTGCCCTTGCCCCTTTCGGGTAAGGTAGTCCTCCACTAGCTTTCCTAATTAATCAGCCAAGGGCGTCCATAAACCCTTGTGGTAGCACTGTTTTCCCGGGTGGTTCTCCATGTTCCCATTAACATAATGATCTGTAACACCCTGAATTTGGGGGTATAAAATTTCTTTTCTAATATCCACCAAATTCAGGTGTTACTCTCTCAGTTCTTTGCTTTCCTTTCTCTTTTCCCTAAAAATGGAGAATTATTTTGTTTTATATTAGCGTAAACCTAGTGGAATGAGCCCTAGAGGCACTTTGGTTGTTGCATTCATGCTGTTGCATGGTGTTTCTGTTGGGGGCCTTCGACTTACGAAGGTCCTCAAAAACAGGATTTAACAGTATTTCTGGAGCATAATGTGTGAACAGGTACCTTCGGACCCGAGTCGGAATTACAGTAGGAGAAGCCTAATACGAAGGTTGATACAGCGCCGAAGATATGAGCGGGAAAGCTTCGGCGTGCTAGCAGAAAATGAAACCGACTTAAAGATGAAAAGGCTAGTTAGACCTCGGTGGAATACTATAGAATTATTACCAAATGTAAAGGGCATGAATGTAATTTTGCATGGGCTGTGTCCCGTGTCTATAAATAGGTGAACAGTACCCCCGTACTGTTCACGTGGACTTGGCATTTGCTTTTTGCGTCACGCTTGTACTTTTACTCCCTTCCAAACTGAAGGTACATCTGTAACTTGATGTCGTTTTTATTCTTCAATAATAATAATACAGAAATGAATCGATAACAACATATAATTGTTTACATTTTACTTCATATTCTATATTTTATATGCTTCTTCTTTTATTTAACATATACTACGATGATGAAGGTATGTCTTTAATGACCTTCGTCTGAAGATCATTATGTCCTAAGGGAAATAATGCTTCGAAGGACGAAGGGTATTGACATTTAACATCTTGTGTTGCCTTGTTCTTAATTCATAGTATTTGAGAACAAGTCCCCAACATTGGCGCCCACCTCCGGTGAACTCACTTCCACTCTTTGAGTTTTTGAACACCTTCGGCGATCATAAACCTTCGCTATGGCGCCGAAGAAAGCTTCAGCAACTGGCACTGCAGCTCTTCAACCGCTGGACCACAATCAGGAGACTGTCTCTCTTCGGGAGGCCCGAAGCCAGAAAAGGAAGGCTGTTAGCCCAACACCGCCAGAGGATGAGATAGACCAAGAAATCAGAGACATGGAGATGCTTCATCAACAGGTGTAGAGGAAGAAGGAAAAGATGGCCAGGCTAGCCGAACTGCAAAGGCAGATAGACGAAGCCTCTAAGGAAGTTCGTCATCTTACTCAGGATGAGCAACACCGAAGGCCTCAGCACCAAGACCTTCATCAGGAGGGTTTCCTCAATGAAGATGACTGGTATGACAGTTTCCGTCATGGGAATTTTGTTTTTGATGATGCTTCTCCTCTGTCCGCTGAGCTGCAGGCTACACCTTGGCCTCCGTCCTACAAGCCGCCTCAGCTTCCCATATTTGATGGCCACTCAGACCCGAAGCAGTTTTTGATGAGCTACGAAGCAACAGTATCTTCGTATGGTGGCAATGCTGCAGTCATGGCCAAATCTTTTGTTATGGCTGTCAGGAGTGTTGCTCAAACCTGGTACTCCTCCCTTCGACTAGGAACGATCACTTCATGGCAAAAGCTGAAGGACTTGTTGTTAACCAGCTTCCAAGGGTTTCAGACGAAGCCGGTCACTGCTCAAGCTCTATTCCAGTGCACCCAGGATCACGAAGAGTACCTTCAGGCGTACGTCCGGAGGTTCTTGCGTTTGAGGGCACAGGCACCAACAGTGCCCAACGAAATTGTCATTGAGGCTATGATCAAGGGGCTTCGGCCAGGACCTTCAGCTCAATACTTCGCTAGGAAGCCTCCTCAAACTCTGGAGAAGCTGCTCCAGAAGATGGACGAGTATATTCGGGCCGATAATGATTTTCGCCAAAGAAGGGAGGAGGCTTTCAGGTTTTCTGAAATGACCAGGGGCTTCGGAGGGAGGTTCTACCCGAGGCACGTTAGATCAATTCATAACTCTACCCAAAATGATGATAGGGGGAGCCAACAGCAAAGGCCACAGTGCTCCTCACAGGCTTCGGGGCAACAGCAAGGCTCCTTCCGACCACTAGCTCCGAGAGGCAGAGGCGCCAGGGGCTTCGGCGGAAGATTTGGCGATCAACCGAGAAGAATTTTTTGCTTGTTCTGTGGTGAGAACAAAGGTCATACCACCAGGATGTGCCATGTTACCATTCAGAAGTAAAAGGAAATAGCCGAAGCGGCAGCACAACAGGCTCAGCCGAAGCAGGTCATGCACACTGCTTCGTATCATTCGCCTTACATCCCAGAATATGTAGGCAACCACCCTGCAGTTTCTGTTGCTTCGGCGAGCCAACCTCAAGCTTCCTGGCAACAGCCTCCGCCTCTACCACCGATGCAACAAGGCCAACAGCCAGAAGGGAGCCAATATGCTCCACACCAAAGGGACTTCAGAGAACAATCCGAAGCTCGCACAGTCAACAGCACTGTGCCAGAGTCAAAGCACATCTATTGACAAATATCCTACCTTGATAGAGGTCTTTTTCATTCAGTTTTATTTTCTTTATAATAAAGGACATTGTTTAGATTTCATGTAATAGTTTCGTTGTTTGCCACAAGGAAAATATATTTTCTCCACAGGCTTAAGTTGTTGAAGCTTAAAGATTTGCGATAACAAAGAGGACCTTCGAATTATCAAAAATTCTTCGAAGCAACAAAAAGTCGTTCTAAGGAACGCAGAGTAAGTTTGCCGAAGTCACAAAAAGCCGCTCCAAAGGGAGCGCAGTGTAAGTTTTCTGCTCCAAAGACGTTCCTAAGGGAATGCAGAGCTTACAGCGAAAAGTCAACGCTGATTCCGCCGAAAGTAAAAGGCGAAGAAGCTCCAAAGACGTTCCTAAGGGAATGCAGAGCTTACAGCGAAAAGTCAACGCTGATTCCGCTGAAGTAAAAGGCGAAGAAGCTCCTAAGGGAGGCTTACAGCGAAAAATCAACGCTGATTCAAAAAAGGATTATGTATTTCATCGCACGGATGTGCGTGTCCTTCGGAATGAATACCATCTCTCATAGCATAACATCATCACATCATTTTGCATAACATAAGCATCATACATCATGCTGCATATGGCACAAGAAGGGGGCCTAATATCGATCTTCGGGAAAATGCTTTGAAAAAGGGCAAATCATGCTAAGTCACAAGGAGAAACAATATTGATCTTCAGAGTATAGCTTCGGAAGATATTTTCACGAAGCTTGGATATTTTTCATCAGAACACTTTGGATATTGTTATGATAAATGACAATCCTTCTTCACGAAGCATGAAAAGAAGGGAAGGTGTTTTTTGGTCGAAGACTCAAAAACGGTATGTGTTTAAAATTTCATGCATCGTAAAGAATTAAACCATAAAAAACAAGTATGTTACATTCAGGGTTACAAGATATTACACATATCACATTTCAAATGTTTTTACAATAGCACCTAGTCTTCCCTAAGTACTACTTCTGCAGCTTCGTTCAGGAGTCGATCGACAGCTTGATCCATGATAGCTTCAGCCATCTTTTTAATTTCATCGTCATCTTTAGGCTGAGGGCCCGGAGACGCTTCAGTAGGATCTGAGGGAGGACAGGATACGACTACATTACTATTACAGCTTGCGAGCGAAGTTTATAATCAAAAGTTACAACACAATAAAAACCATTAGTTAATACCTATTTGCCCTTCGGGCTCTATGTTTTTCTCAGCAGCCTCGGCTACTTTTCTAGCTTCGTGGATCCCTTTTTCGCTTTTCTGGATGATTTCTCGGGCCATTTCTCTACCACCATTGTCCCAGATATCGGTGAAAAATTTTCCCCCAACCATGCTAGCTTCGGCTGAAGGATCTTTTACATCTTCAACGGACAAGGTGGCTTCGGATTGCGATAAAATCTTTACATGTTCGCAGCCTTTTCCCTCCAAAATGGTGGCAATCCCTCTGGCACCTGAGAAAGCGCAGATGTCTCCGCGGCTATTTAAAATTTCTTCAAAGGCCTCTGCCTCGTGATTAATCCATTCGATGGGATCTTCGGGGTTGCCTCTTTTAAAATTTTCTTCGCTCGAGAATGCGCCAACGCTGGCGAAGCTAGCTTTTATTTTCTTAACACACTCCATAGACTTGTCATAGCATTTTTTCTTGGACGAACGAAGCTCTTTAACAGTTTCTTCTAAATGATTAGCCCATTGGTCGCTAAGTTCTCGCCTCGTTTCTTCAAGTGTGCATTCCTCTTTAGCTCTGGCTAGTTGTTTTCGAAGATCTTCAATTTCATGCTTCTGAGCTTCGGCTTGACCTCTAAAAGTAGCTTCGTCTTCTTTTATTTTATTTATCAAGGAATACAATATCTTATCTTTTTTGAGACCTTCGTTCCGTAGTTCAATAACTTCGGAACGAAGGTTGTTCAGGGCCATAACACACCCTTCATCTTCGGCATCTTTTTGGGCCCTGAGGGCATTGCTAAGTATAAGGCCCTGCAAACAAAAATGAATGTGTCAACAAGTTTGAGCAAATGAAAGATTTTGGTTTCAAGAAAAAACACAAAGGCCTCATTTTTTGTACCTTTAAGCTATTATACGGCAAGCTGTCGGCCAGCTCGTTTTTCGATAGCACTGAGAGCCCGTCTTCTAGTGTTGGGAATCCGAAGCTCTTGCTAATCTCCCGACAGACAGAAATCTCCTTGCTGTCAGGGAGACAATACAAGAAGTCTTCTTCTCCACTGCCGTTGAATATCAACGCCCCCTTAGGATATTTTAGTTTTGGGCGTAAAACTGGGCCTCTTGTTTTTCCTTTTCAGACAGTTTTTTCCCCGAAGCATGTCGAAGAATATAGTCAGGGACTGTGGGGGATGCTTCGGGGGCAACAGCACTGATTTCTTCAATAGGAATTGGCTCTGATATTTTTTCTTCCTTCGTGGGCTTTGAAGGCCCAGCTTCAGTCTCAGCCTGTTGCTTTGGAGCTTCAGCATCGAAGACTCCAGTTTCTGCTTCGGATGTTTCAACAGTCTTCTTTGGAGGTGTGCTTGAGGATTTAATTGTTTCCAGAACATCTAGCACATTGACCATTCTCTTTCTTTTCGGAGTCACCGCAGGCACCTTTTGATTTTTTATTGTCTCAACATTTGCTGAAGGACTTAAAACTTCTGATGTTTTTGATCCCTCAACTGGTCCTTTTACTTCTTCCATTTTTTCTGTCGATGGCGCTTCAGCCATCTTTTTGGTTTCTGGTAACAAAATCTTTGGTTCTTCCAATTCTATTCTTGTTGGCGCTTCGGCCATATCTGCGACTTCTGGCAGCAAGGTTGGCTTGGTTGGCTTTGCAGCTTCGGTGGCTGAAGAGGTCTCTCCGGTGAACTCAGGCACCGAAGCTGGTTCAATATAGCGTGGCCGATGTGTGAGGATCTTTATCTTTTTTCTTTCCGGTGCTGGTTCACTAGGAGCAGCTGCGGCTTCTTCTTTTGCAGAGGTTGTGCTTTTTCTTTTTTGCCCTCGGATGGGATATCGATAGTCAGGGTAGACGAACCCGATTGCGTCAAACACTCGGTTCAGTCTTTTCTTTTTTCGGCCTCCGAAGGCCGCTGACAGTGCAGTATCTTCGGCCTTCGAGTAAGCCCCAAGTAGTTCATCACTTAAATTTTCAATGCTTTTTAGCCAGTCATCATCTGGCTCAATGAATTTATCTCCGAACTTGAAAGTATACTTCAGCCTGATAAGTCCACCTTCGTCAGCCTCTTTTATGGTCTCTTGTGGCATTTCCCATTTTTCCGCGAGCGGCCATACTCTGAAGGCAATATGCTCTTGGACCAAATCTCTTGTTCCAATAAAAGAATAAATAACTCCGAAGGCTCTCTGGCATTCTTCGGCGGCTTCATTCATCTCAACCTTCGGCCTTCGCAGGCCGAAACTTTGCCAAATAGGGCGCATAATTATACCTTTAATGTCTTCCCGTGCTTTCAGGTCATTCTTCACATAAAACCATTCTGTCGTCCAGTCGCCGGGCCATCTCTTCCGAAACGTTGGCACAGGGCAGCTTGACCCAGACCGAGAAACGAAACTGTAGCAGCCAAAATTATTGTGATACTGTTCCTTCCCCCAAGGCTTTGTTTCGTATAATAACTCGTGTATGTTACAGAAACTTTTTGCATCAGGCTCCAGACCTTGGCTTCTCGCGGCCCACACGAAGATATTTAGCCTTATGATTGCTTCGGGGGTAAGTTGGTGAAGATATACTTCGAACATTTTCAGCACCTCTACGACAAAGCTGCTCAGCGGAAATCGTAGTCCAGCTTTCAAAAAGCTTCGGAACACTACGACTTCGTTTTCTTCAGGAGTCGGGCAAGTTTTCTCTCCTTCGTCGATCCTCACAATGGATAAATCCCGGAAGTATCTTCCCCTCATTTTGACAAGATGATTTTCTTTGATACCTAATTTCCCAAAAACTGAATGGCTTGGTCGCCAGGGGCGATCTTCGGAGTCTTCACCACCACTATCCACATCATAACTGTCGCTGTCATCAGTATCTTCAGACAAATCTTCTAAAATCTCTTTCGTAATTTTTTCTGTGTTGGTCTTTGACATTGCTATCAGGAACCCCAGGTTCTTCTCTTCATCGAGACTCAGCTTCATCTCGGCAGCAGCCTTCTTATCTTCAGACATCTTCGGAAGCACTAAAAAACTGTTTTCAATGCCGAAGCTTCAAAACTTAAAAGCAAAGCAAATCTTGGTACGCAAGAGCTAAAAATTGAGTGAGCGGGAGCAGATGGCAAGAGAGCGTGCCAAATGAGCTTGCGGTATGATCTTATTTATACGCCCAGTGCGTTGAAAATTGAAAGACCCCGTCTATCAGTGAATGTTGCTATTTTAGCAAAGGGAAGGTGTTTTTTCGGACCTTCGGCTTAAAGCCTTTGTCCATGTCACAATCTAAATTTATTATTTTAAAATAAATTAATATTGCGAGGGGCTACTGTTGGGGGCCTTCGACTTACGAAGGTCCTCAAAAACAGGATTTAACAGTATTTCTGGAGCATAATGTGTGAACAGGTACCTTCGGACCCGAGTCGGAATTACAGTAGGAGAAGCCTAATACGAAGGTTGATACAGCGCCGAAGATATGAGCGGGAAAGCTTCGGCGTGCTAGCAGAAAATGAAACCGACTTAAAGATGAAAAGGCTAGTTAGACCTCGGTGGAATACTATAGAATTATTACCAAATGTAAAGGGCATGAATGTAATTTTGCATGGGCTGTGTCCCGTGTCTATAAATAGGTGAACAGTACCCCCGTACTGTTCACGTGGACTTGGCATTTGCTTTTTGCGTCACGCTTGTACTTTTACTCCCTTCCAAACTGAAGGTACATCTGTAACTTGATGTCGTTTTTATTCTTCAATAATAATAATACAGAAATGAATCGATAACAACATATAATTGTTTACATTTTACTTCATATTCTATATTTTATATGCTTCTTTTATTTAACATATACTACGATGATGAAGGTATGTCTTTAATGACCTTCGTCTGAAGATCATTATGTCCTAAGGGAAATAATGCTTCGAAGGACGAAGGGTATTGACATTTAACATCTTGTGTTGCCTTGTTCTTAATTCATAGTATTTGAGAACAAGTCCCCAACAGTTTCTAAGTGCAAAATATGTTTGAAACATGTTAACATATCTTCTAGAAGCGCTCGGTAAATTTTCATATTTTTCAGAATATTTTTCTATTTTCCGGAATCCAAAATCTATTTATTTGTGGAACTTAAAAATATTTTTAGAAATTCTAATTATGTTTTTTGAGTTCATTAGGTGCCAAAACATTTATAGGAATTTTTCTGGAATTTTTGAAAGCACATATAATATTTTAAGCACAAAATATGGAAATCTAGGCTTTTTTCGAATTTTAAAAATAGTAAAATCCGAATTTTAACCGAATTTTCATCTCATCCAAACCCTAGATATATATACATGTCCGGCTTCATCTCGTCGAGCCCGTTCCAGAACACAAAACGTTTCCCCCAAATCCAATCCCTAGCTCCCGGTATTGCTCGCCGAAGTTCGGGGCGGTTCCAACTCCGGCGAACAATTACTCCCAATCCGTGCATCGTCTGCGGAATCCGAGGGTACCGTTGCGTTCGTCTCGTTGAGGGCTTCGTTGCAGCGCGTTCGGTTCTTCGATTCGATCCCCAAATCTCCGACAATCGACGGATTTCCTCTCGGCTCCGGCGAGGGTCTTCTTCCCCGGTGAGAAACCTCCATTGTTGCACCTAGGGTTTCTTCGTTTCTTCGTTTTTCCGTCCGTGCAGAGCCTCTCCCACTCTCCCCTCACCTTCCCCGGCGGCGGCGCCCCTCTCCCGTTCATTTCCCCTCCCATGGCGCCCCTTTCCCCCTCCCGGCGGCGGCGGCGGCGGAGGCCGGCGGCGGCTCCCGTGCCCCGCGCCCCGCTCCCTCCCTCCTAGGCGCGGCCCCCGCCCGCGGGCGCGCGTGCCCTGTGCGGCGTGGCCGGTCTCTTGGCGGAGGTCGAGCTCCTCCCTCCTCCTGCGCAGCCCCCTCTCCTTCCCCTCCTCTCTCTTCCATGGATGGGAGGAGGAAGATGAGAAGAAGAAGACGATGACAATTCTGTAAATTTAGTCCGCGCGAATTACAATATGGTTTAAAACATTCATAACTTTTGCATTTTAAACCCGATTCGATCCATTCAAGTTGCGTTAGGTTCATATTAAAATTATCTTAATTTATAAATATTTATCCCAATTTTTGCACATTTTATTTAATTTAGTTAAACGTTTATTTAACCGGTGGCCACTAGAACAATGTTTCAATTTAAAAACCTAATTTAGGAATTCGATTTGCGCATTTATAATTAGTCACCAATATGATTAATCTTAACTGAAATGTTATTTATTAATAATTATTTAGTTTAATCACGTTGTTTAATTATTAGTTTCGCATGTCGGTCCGCGCGTGCCGCGGTGCTGTTTCGCGCACGTCGTCGCGTGTCGTTCGCGAGTATTGCGCGTGTTGTTCGCACGCGTTGTCGTGTGCCGTTCGCGCGTATCGCGCGTTGTCCGCGCACTGAGTCGTTTGTGTCCGCGTGTTGCGCACATCGTGTTTGCACGTCGTGCGTCGTTAATTCGTCTCGCTTAGAATCGCTCATATTCATTAAGTTACTTGCTTAACTGTCAACTATTAAAATAGTAAGTTAGTCAAAACTAAGTAGTAGTATTAATTCACATTTGATTAATATCAATTAATATAATTATATTGAATTGGATGTTCTAATTAGTACTTGTTTAATGTAAACGTGCTAACCTCTCGACCATAGCTTCGTCTATCATGGTTCTTTTTCTTGCGTAACCGTAGAAGCGCTCTCTATTTTTTTATTGCTCACTTTTATAACATTTTATCTTGTATGATGTAATGTTCTTATGCATATGTATATGTTTGTTTGCTTGTGCCTGTTCGTCTTTGCTTCGCGTTGCGATTAGATCGCGATTCGTTTCTGAGCTTCGAGGAATCGACGGACAAGCTTCGGCGACCAAATGACCCAGCTCTTCGAGTTCTACGAAGCTGAAGACCCTGAGCATCTGTTTGGTGAAGGCAAGTGTCCTCTGACCTATTATGTCTCATTTACTTTATAATTCATCAACCCGCATACCATGATCAACCTAAGGATTGACTAGCTTTGTATTTACCTTGTCCTTGATTACCTTTTGGGTTATTATTGTTTAGCTTTATGCTATTGCTCAACTCTAATCAATGAACATGATGAGATTTATCAATGATACGCTGTTTTGCCCTCTTTTATTATGATGTTATACTTGTGGTCTTCAAGGGGGCTCGAGCGGTTTCTCGAGTGCCTCTCCGTAAGGACCTGTTCATTGGATGACCGTCCGGGAAAACAGTGCAACCATGAGGGTGGAATGGGATGCCCTTAGCTGAATAATTAGAGGAACTGGGGTGTAGTTCGCTTCGCCGTCGTGCCGTTAATGGGGCTCGGTGTATGCGGCTCGCTCTGCCAAGGTTGGTTCGCCCCTTGGGGAGGAGTGCGGTGCATTTAGGAAACCTAACGGGCGGCTATAGCCCCAGGGAATCTTTGTAAAGGCTACGTAGTGAGACCCTGCCTATTCACCATGGTAGTGTTTAAGGGTTTGATCGGCCCGAGGCAAGAGGGAATCACGACTTGTGGGTAAAGTGCGCAACCTCTGTAGAGTGTTATGAAACTGATATATCAGCCGTGCTCGCGGTTATGAGCGGGCAAGGGAGCTCCGTTGATTAGTGATACTTGATCAGAGATGTTCGGATTACAGGTGGCAATGAGATTGATGGTTCTTGGTATCGACTCTGGTAATGGTAAGTGGTACTCTTTCCGTTTGGAAAGGAGTACGTTTGGGTTAATAACGTGGGTTAAATCTAAAACTTGGCTTTCTCTACTAGTAATAATAATCTGACCAACTAAAAGCAACTGCTTGACTTACCCCCCACATAAAGCTAGTCCACTACAGCCAAACGGGACATTTGCTGAGTACGTTGATGTGTACTCACCCTTGCTTTCACAAAACACCAGGTTGCCTTTGGTGCAATCTATGCTCAGGTAAAGAAGAAGGAGAACGACGTCGAGGTGGATCTCCAGGAGTTCTAGGATGTCGACGAGTTCGAGGATTAGGCTAGCGACCTCCCCCAGTCAGCTGCCTGTGGTGGGTTGTTTACGTTGGCTACGTTTCGATTCTGTGTACTTTGATTTATATTATGTAAATGGCTCTAGTCTGTAATATTATTACTTACTCTTTATTGTAATTCGAAGCATTGTGCTATGATGAGTCATTTATGTAATCGCTGTGTATGTGAATAACTGATCCTGGCACGTACATGGTTCACATTCGGTTTACCTTCTAAAACCGGGTGTGACATAAGTGGTATCAAAGCCGTGCTGACTGTAGGACCGCTGACCTAGAGTAGCATTGGCCGTTTTAAGAACTTATTGATTATTACTTCATCTCATCCTTGATTCTGCTTCAAAATATTAGTCACCTCGACTAATTCTATGTGTGCTCCTATATGCCCCTTGCCAAAAAGTATTTTATTCTAGTATGGTCTATACTTCTCTCAATCTATTAGATCCGATCTCATCTTGTGCTTGCGACATCTTTGTAGATGCCCCCTAACCATAGCCTTGTCTTTTGGGATTCTTTTTCCATTATTAAATTGCTACCATTTGACCATCTCTATTCCCTTGGTATTGACATGCTTTTATCCCCGGATTCTTCAATACTCTTGTTTCGATACCTACCTCTAATAAAAACTTTGCTGCCTATTTAAACATTTCAGTTTATATGTCCATGATCTTACTATCTTTTGAGACCCTTTCCTATTCTATTGATAAGTCGCTATCTTTTTGGCAATTTGTACTTTCTTGGTCTTGGTATGCTCGTACCATTGGAATTTTGCCTACTCTTATTTTTATATGTGCTTACCTTTATATCCCAATATATGTTTAAGACATTTCAGTTAACGTGCCCTTGACCACCCTTGTTTCTTAATGATCCATGAGCGGTCATTCTACTTTGCATATCCTTGGTGATCCTGTTGTCTCCTTGTAACTCCACTCGGTAATGAATTTTTACTTCAACCCTTCTGTTGGAACCTTACCTATCTGACCCTTGATTGTTTTCTCCACTTTGTCATTTCGCGAGTCTTGCCTTAACTATATCCTTTGTTATGCTTTTAATTATTATCATATGCACCCTTGACACCTCTATATCCTACATTGATGTTTGTCTCATACATGCCCTTTAAAATCGCCCCTCTTTCGTCTCATACCTTCTTTCTCTTGGCCGTATCCTCTTCTTTGGCTCGTGAGTTTGTAACCTCATCCTTTGTTGTGCTTTTGTTTCTTATTGCCTTTACCCTTCTCATCTCTCAATCTTACCTTGGTGATTACGCTATGTTCATTATCTAAAACCTCCAATCTCCCACCTTAGTTCAAGCATGGTCTCTTACTTATCTCACCCGTGGTTATATCCCATACTTTACCACTTGCAAGACTTATCTGAACTCTATTCTTGGTTGTACCTAGATTCCTGGTTTTTTATGCACATTTACCTCTTCCTTTATATCCTTGCCTATCATCACCTTTGACCCTTGACCTCTCTCCATATTTACCATGATGTTTACTTATTTTTTTAGCCTCACTTATTCCATTTCAATCTGAGAGTGTTGTTTTCCCTATCCCGCTCTGGTTCGTTTCCTTTCCCTTTGTCGCTTTGCAAGTCTTGTCATACCTTAATTTCATCCTTTGTTGAGCTTTTGTTTGATATCGTCCTTACCTTTGTAATCTGTAGATCTTGCCTTGATACTTATCTTAGGTCTGCTTGTTGAAATCCTCTCTTTTCTATCTCAATTCGAGAGCTATGTTTTACTTATCTCACCCTTGGCTATATCCTCTTCTTTACCGCGTGTAGGCCTAGACTTAACTCCATTCGTTATTGTATTTGTACCACTTGCTCTTCTATGCCTTCATCTTTTCTCTTACACCCTTGTCCGTTATCGCCTTTGGCCCTTGCGATATTTATGTCTTCTACCTAAATGCTTACCTTAAACTTATCCTTTAAATCCTCCCCTTTCTTTCAACCCAGTTTGAGAGTTGCGAGTTACCTACCTCTCCCTTGATTTCTTTTCACTTCTTGTCGCCTTACAAGTTTTGTTTCAATTCCATCCTTTGCTATGTGTTTTATTTGCTATCACCACCTCCTTGTCATCCATCGATCTTGCCTTGATACTCATCTTTATTCTAGCTCTTTAAAATCTCCTCTCTTCCACCTCAATTGGAGAGTGACTGTTTACCTATCTGGCCCTTGGACGTACCTCTTTCTTTTTCATCTGCAGGTCTTGTCTTAACTCCATCCTTTGTGGTACTTATATCCTTGGTTATTATGCGCATTTGCCTCCTCTCCTACATCCTTGTCCGTTATCACCTTTAAACCCTCGTGATATCTATGCCCTTGCCCTCATGCTTAATTACTTTGAACCTACCCTTTAAAGCCACCTCTTTTTCATCGCTGTTTGAGGATAATGCCTCACCTACTTCACCATTGATTGCTTCCCATTCTTTCATACCTCACAAGTTTTGTCTAAAATACATCCTTGGTTGTGTTTGTCTGTTATCACCTTAACCCTTGTCATCCCTTGACCTTTACCATGATGCTTATCTTGCTTCTTCATTTTAAAGCCTCCTCTCCCATTTCATTTCAAGAGTGATGTCTCGCCCATCCCACTCTTGTCCGTTCCCTTTTTCCTCTGTTGTGTTGCAAGTCTTGTCCTATCTTTTGGTGTGCTTTTGCCTTTCACCTCACTTACCTTTGTAACCACTGGATCTTTCCATGATGTTATCTTATGCCTACCTTTTGAAATATCAACTTTTACATCTCGATTTGATAATGGTGTTTTACCTATCCTGACCTTGGATGAATTTTCTCCCTTGTCGGTTACAATCATAGCTTTAGCTCCATACTTTACTATTCTCATGCCCCTATCCTACATGTTTTATCGCTCCCCTTGTCTTTCGATGGCCTTATAGTAGTCTCCCATTTGTAAGGAAAGACCACCATTTAATTAAAAGGAACGTATAGCAACGAGATGTTTGTTGTTGTGTGCTCATGATGTTTGCCCTTCTGCTATGACTGATTTGCTTCTTTGGAATGAGTGTTGATGTGTTGTGGCCCTTGGTCCGCAATGGAATCAGTTTACTAGTTGAGTGCCATAGAGTTATGTAGTTGGTTGCTCTCCCTTTTCTCTCTTTAATCCATCTATGCTTACCTTTTCTATCTGTAGCCTTTCCTCTTGTACCTATCCGGTTGGCAACCTCCAGCCTCTCTTAATCAGTCAAGATCAAAACCGAAAGCATCTTCACCAAGTGTGTATCAATGCTCCTGTTAAGGGGGTTAGCTTCTAACCCTAATGAAGACAATGCGATCAACATCAACCAATAAGATCAAAGTGGCGCAACGCAAGCGTGTGTGGGTCCTAACCCACAGGTCCAGGAGATCCTCAAGAATTGCATCAATCAGTCTCAAGCATCTGATGGTCAAAGCAACCAATTCACAAATCAAGCCGGCGGAGTCAAAGTTGAGTTAGAAAAAGCTATGAAAGACTAATGAACCAATCTCATTTTCTTGCTAGCCTCTTCTTGAATCTCGAGGATGAGATTCTGTTAAGGGGGTTAGATTTGTAACACCCTGAATTTGGGGGTATAAAATTTCTTTTCTAATATCCACCAAATTCAGGTGTTACTCTCTCAGTTCTTCGCTTTCCTTTCTCTTTTCCCTAAAAATGGAGAATTATTTTGTTTTATATTAGCGTAAACCTAGTGGAATGAGCCCTAGAGGCACTTTGGTTGTTGCATTCATGCTGTTGCATGGTGTTTCTAAGTGCAAAATATGTTTGAAACATGTTAACATATCTTCTAGAAGCGCTCGGTAAATTTTCATATTTTTCAGAATATTTTTCTATTTTCCGGAATCCAAAATCTATTTATTTGTGGAACTTAAAAATATTTTTAAAAATTCTAATTATGTTTTTTGAATTCATTAGGTGCCAAAACATTTATAGGAATTTTTCTGGAATTTTTGAAAGCATATATAATATTTTAAGCACAAAATATGGAATTCTAGGCTTTTTTCGAATTTTAAAAATAGTAAAATCCGAATTTTAACCGAATTTTCATCTCATCCAAACCCTAGATATATATACATGTCCGGCTTCATCTCGTCGAGCCCGTTCCAGAACACAAAACGTTTCCCCCAAATCCAATCCCTAGCTCCCGGTATTGCTCGCCGAAGTTCGGGGCGGTTCCAACTCCGGCGACAACTCCGGCGAGCAATTACTCCCAATCCGTGCATCGTCTGCGGAATCCGAGGGTACCGCTGCGTTCGTCTCGTCGAGGGCTTCGTTGCAGCGCGTTCGGTTCTTCGATTGGATCCCCAAATCTCCGACAATCGACGGATTTCCTCTCGGCTCCGGCGAGGGTCTTCTTCCCCGGTGAGAAACCTCCATTGTTGCACCTAGGGTTTCTTCGTTTCTTCGTTTTCCCGTCCGTGCAGAGCCTCTCCCACTCTCCCCTCACCTTCCCCGGCGGCGGCGCCCCTCCCCCATTCGTTTCCCCTCCCATGGCGCCCCTTTCCCCCTCCCGGCGGCGGCGGCGGTGGCCGGTGGCGGCTCCCGTGCCCCGCTCCCTCCCTCCTAGGCGCGGCCCTCGCCCGCGGGCGCGCGTGCCCTATGCGGCGTGGCCGGCCTCTTGGCGGAGGTCGAGATCCTCCCTCCCCCTGCGCAGCCCCCTCTCCTTCCCCTCCTCTCTCTTCCATGGATGGGAGGAGGAAGATGAGAAGAAGAAGACGATGGCAATTATGTAAATTTAGTCCGCGCGAATTACAGTATGGTTTAAAACATTCATAACTTTTGCATTTTAAACCCGATTCGATCCATTCAAGTTGCGTTAGGTTCATATTAAAATTATCTTAATATAGAAATATTTATCCCAATTTTTGCACATTTTATTTAATTTAGTTAAACGTTTATTTAACCAGTGGCTACTAGAACAATGTTTCAATTTAAAAACCTAATTTAGGAATTCGATTTGCGCATTTATAATTAGTCACCAATATGATTAACCTTAACTGAAATGTTATTTATTAATAATTATTTAGTTTAATCACGTTGTTTAATTATTAGTTTCGCATGTCGGTCCGCGCGTGCCGCGGTGCTGTTTCGCGCACGTCGTCGCGTGTCGTTCGCGAGTATTGCGCGTGTTGTTCTCACGCGTTGTCGTGTGCCGTTCGCGCGTATCGCGCGTTGTCCGCGCACTGAGTCGTTTGTGTCCGTGCGTTGCGCACATCGTGTCTGCACGTCGTGCGTCGTTAATTCGTCTCGCTTAGAATCGCTCATATTCATTAAGTTACTTGCTTAACTCTCAACTATTAAAATAGTAAGTTAGTCAAAACTAAGTAGTAGTATTAATTCACATTTGATTAATATCAATTAATATAATTATGTTGAATTGGATGTTCTATTTAGTACTTGTTTAATGTAAACGTGCTAACCTCTCGACCATAGCTTCGTCTATCATGGTTCTTTTTCTTGCGTAACCGTCGAAGCGCTCTCTATTTTTTTATTGCTCGCTTTTATAACATTTTATCTTGTATGATGTAATGTTCTTATGCATATGTATATGTTTGTTTGCTTGTGCCTGTTCGTCTTCGCTTCGCGTTGCGATTAGATCGCGATTCGTTTCTGAGCTTCGAGGAATCGACGGACAAGCTTCGGCGACCAAATGACCCAGCTCTTCGAGTTCTACGAAGCTGAAGACCCTGAGCATCTGTTTGGTGAAGGCAAGTGTCCTCTGACCTATTATGTCTCATTTACTTTATAATTCATCAACCCGCATACCATGATCAACCTAAGGATTGACTAGCTTTGTATTTACCTTGTCCTTGATTACCTTTTGGGTTATTATTGTTTAGCTTTATGCTATTGCTCAACTCTAATCAATGAACATGATGAGATTTATCAATGATACGTTGTTTTCCCCTCTTTTATTATGATGTTATACTTGTGGTCTTCAAGGGGGCTCGAGCGGTTTCTCGAGTGCCTCTCCGTAAGGACCTGTTCATTGGATGACCGCCCGGGAAAACAGTGCAACCATGAGGGTGGAATGGGATGCCCTTAGCTGAATAATTAGAGGAACTGGGGTGTAGTTCGCTTCGCTGTCGTGCCGTTAATGGGGCTCGGTGTATGCGGCTCGCTCTGCCAAGGTTGGTTCGCCCCTTGGGGAGGAGTGCGGTGCATTTAGGAAACCTAACGGGCGGCTATAGCCCCAGGGAATCTTTGTAAAGGCTACGTAGTGAGACCCTGCCTATTCACCTTGGTAGTGTTTAAGGGTTCGATCGGCCCGAGGCAAGAGGGAATCACGACTTGTGGGTAAAGTGCGCAACCTCTGCAGAGTGTTATGAAACTGATATATCAGCCGTGCTCACGGTTATGAGCGGGCAAGGGAGCTCCGTTGATTAGTGATACTTGATCAGAGATGTTCGGATTACAGGTGGCAATGAGATTGATGGTTCTTGGTATCGACTCTGGTAATGGTAAGTGGTACTCTTTCCGTTTGGAAAGGAGTACGTTTGGGTTAATAACGTGGGTTAAATCTAAAACTTGGCTTTATCTACTAGTAATAATAATCTGACCAACTAAAAGCAACTGCTTGACTTACCCCCCACATAAAGCTAGTCCACTACAGCAAACGGGACATTTGCTGAGTACGTTGATGTGTACTCACCCTTGCTTTCACAAAACACCAGGTTGCCTTTGGTGAAATCTATGCTCAGGTAAAGAAGAAGGAGAACGACGTCGAGGTGGATCTCTAGGAGTTCTAGGATGTCGACGAGTTCGAGGATTAGGCTAGCGACCTCCCCCAGTCAGCTGCCTGTGGTGGGTTGTTTACGTTGGCTACGTTTCGATTCTGTGTACTTTGATTTATATTATGTAAATGGCTCTAGTCTGTAATATTATTACTTACTCTTTATTGTAATTCGAAGCATTGTGCTATGATGAGTCATTTATGTAATCGCTGTGTACGTGAATAACTGATCCTGGCACGTACATGGTTCACATTCGGTTTACCTTCTAAAACCGGGTGTGACATGATCTTAACATGAACATTAAATAATAGAACAGATAATAAAAAGTATAACAATGAGTGATGAATATCTCTATACCCAAATCCACATAAAGCAATAGCATGAACTACCCAAAACTTTAGTAGTAAAACCAGTGGGGAAACAAGGTACAAAGATAGTCAAATCTAGGGTATCCTATTGGGTCCCATCAAAATTAACCTATGCAGATCATTATGAATAATAAGAACATGAATGGGTAAAAGAGGTGATCAAGGGCACAACTTGCCTGGCACTTGAGATTCCAGTTACCAGGGTAATTCTTCAGATCCTCGAAACCTCGCGCTAGTCGTAGCAATACAAACATACATGGTATAGATTAACATCACACCAAACATAAGTACAAACTGAATAATAATGATCTACGCGAAGCTACGAGATCGCGGGTTCGAGAATTACTAAGATCGAAGTTACGGTTAAGAGGTATAGTTTACGGAAGACCCACGTGATTAAGTAATTAAAACTAGGTCTTATGTTTATTTTATAAATCAAGAGAAAATAACTTAAAGTAGTAATTAATTCAACTTTAACCTAAGTTATAAATTAACCATAGGTCATATTTCAGTAGTTTATAAGCAGTTTAACCAAACTAACCAACATTAGTTAAATACAGATATAATACATGGTATAATAGATGTTTTTATTGTATAGTAAATATTTATACGAGACTAACGCAACTGGAGCGGATCAAACTGGAGGGTTGTAACGCCCTGAATTTGGTGGTAGAATTTTTTTTTCTTCTTTTCTCTCACCAAATTCAGGCGTTACTCTTTCCTTTTTCCCTTTTCTTCTCACTAAGCCTTGATCTTTTCCAAAGTCGCAGCGGGTTTTGGCTTTAGACCCCGTGTAAAGCAAAACCTTAAAACACTTTATTTTGTGTGATGCACCATGCCGAACCATGCATACTTTTTGATTGATTAAAAATGTGAATGCTTTCATCTAGAGGAAATTAGAAGTTAGAAAAAAAAGAAAAAGCCTTTTCTTTTTTTCCTTTCTCTTCCCCCCTTCTCCCCTATTCGGCCCAGTCGCCCCCCCCTTCGGCCGACCCAGCTGGCGGCCCAGCTGCCCCCTCCCCCCCTCCCGCGTGGGCCCCGCGCCGGCCTAGCCGCGCGCCCCCTCTCCCCCCCACTTTGGGCCCAGTCGGCCCAACCGTTCCCCCCCCCCTCTTTTTTTTCTTTTCTTTTTTCTTTTTCCAAAAATCCCCTCCCTCTCTCTCTCTCTCCCTCACCCTCACCCTAACCCTAGCGCCGCCGCCACACCTCCCCGGCGCCGCCGCCGCGCCGTCCCCCTCCAGTGAGGTCCCCCCCCTCCTCCTCCCTCCTCCCCTCCCTCTCCTCCCCCGTCCGCCGGCCACCCCGGCCGCCCGCGCCCCCCGCCGCCCGGCTCGGCCCCGCCCGCGCCGCCTCTTCCCCGACCCCGGCCGCCCGCGCCCTCGTCCGCCTCGGCCCCCGGCTCGGCCGCTCCGGCAAGCTCGGCTCGGCCCCGGCCCCGGCCACCCCGGCCGCCCGCGCCCCCGACCCCGCCCGGCCACCCCGCCAGCGCCGCCTCTTCCCCGACCCCGGCCGCCCGCGCCGGCGTCCCCCGCCCCCGGCTCGGCCGCCTCGCCCGCTCGGCCCCGCCCCCGGCCGTTCGGCTCGGCCCCTCCGGCGAGCCCCGTCCCGCGCCCGCCCTCTCCGGCGAGCCCGCCCCCCTCGTCCGCCCGCCCCCTCCGGCGAGCTCCCCCTCTGGTTCAACCGCCCCCCCGGTTCAACCGCCCCGGCCCCGGCTCGGCCGCCCGCGCCGCACGCGCCCCCGCGCCCGGCCTCGGCCGTGCCCCCGTCCTACCCGTGCTTTGCCCCGCCGTGCCTTGCTCGCGTCGTGTCGGCTCTCGGCGTAGCCTCGAGCTCGGCCCAGCGTGCCTTCGACGCGCGGCCTCGAGCTCGGCCAGCGCACGGCCCCGACGCGTGCGCGACTCGTTCGCGATACGTTGCGTGTGGTTTTGCGCGTGCGCGTGCTCGCACAGCGTTCTGGCATAGCTCGTCGTGCTCGCGACGTGACGCATAGCGCCCTGTCGCGCTCGCGACACGATCGTCTACCCCCCCCCCCCCCGTATCCTATCTACGCTAATCACGTTGTTTATATTAATAAGAAAGGAGTCTCAATTTGGAAATTGGTTACGTTAGTTAATTTGTATAGCTAATCGTCTATCTTATTCAATGTTAATCTACTAAAAGTGGTCGCGCTTACATTAGTACATGTAGCTAATTCTTTTGTTAGAACCAATTGGAACTAGAACACGTGATGTCTAGTTATTCATCAACCCATAGTGCGTCTCAGGCATAAGCTTTAACTCTCGCGAGACCCTTCCCCCATTTCTTTCTAACCAAGGTAAATTCATTATCGTATGTGATATCCTATGCATATTTACTTTATTTGTTCTCTTGTATGGTGTATTGTTTGTTTCCTAATTTGAATGGATGGATGTATGTATGCTTGCAATCGCATAGAGAACGATCCGGTTGAAGAGCCCGAGGAACTCGCAGGAGAAGCCCCTGAGCAGCAGTCGGTTGGTGGAGGCAAGTGTCCCTTGACCTATCTCTGTCCTATTCATTCTTTAATTCACCTCCCGCATTACACCTTTATGCCTAAGGATCGACTAGCTTTGTTATCCATGTCCTTGTTTACCTATTTGGGTTGGATTATTATTGTTTAGCTTTATGCTATTGCTTAACTTTAATCAATGAACATGATGAGATTATCTATGATACGTTGTTTTCCCTTCTCTTATTATGATGTTGTACTTGTGGTCTTCAAGGGGGCTCGAGCGGTTTCTCGAGTGCCTCTCCGTAAGGACCTGTTCTATGGATGACCGCCCGGGAAAACAGTGCAACCATGAGGGTGGAATGGGATGCCCTTAGCTGAATAATTAGAGGATCCGGGGTGTAGATCACTTAGCCGTCGTGCCGTCAATGGGGCTCGGTGTATGCGGCTCGCTCTGCCAAGTTTGGGTTCGCCCCTTGGGGAGGAGTGCGGTGCATTTAGGAAACCTAACGGGTGGCTACAGCCCCGGGGAATCTTTGTAAAGGCTACGTAGTGATGCCCTGCTGGGTCACCTTGGTAGTGATCAATGGAGAGTCATGATCTCCGGGCAGGAAGGGAATCACGGCTTGTGGGTAAAGTGCACAACCTCTGCAGAGTGTTTGGAAAACTGATATATCAGCCGTGCTCGCGGTTATGAGCGGCCAAGGGAGCTCCAGTGATTAGTGGTACTTGATCAGAGACATTTTGGTTTACAGATGGTTATGAGATCGATGGTTTTGGTTATGACTATGGTACTGGTAAGTGGTATTCTTTCCGTTTGGAAAGGGTACATCGGGCTAATAACTTGGGTTAATGCTAAAACCTGGCTTTCTATTAGTAAATAATAATCTGACCAACTAAAAGCAACTGCTTGACTTATCCCCACATAAAGCTAGTCCACTACAGCCAAACAGGATACTTGCTGAGTATGTTGATGTGTACTCACCCTTGCTCTACACACCAAACCCCCCCCATCCCCAGGTTGTCAGCATTGCAACCACTGCTCAGGCGAAGATGAAGCTGTGGAAGGAGACTTCCAGGAGTTCCAAGACTACGACGAGTTCTAGGCGCGGGTTAGCGGCAACCCCCAGTCGGCTGCCTGTGAAGGCCGCGGTTATCTATGTTTCTTTTCCGCACTTTGATTTATTGTAAGGACTATATGGACGTCTCAGACGTATGATGTAATCGACTATTATTTCCCTTTTAATACTATTTTGAGCACTGTGTGATGATGTCCATGTTATGTAACTGCTGTGTACGTGAATAACTGATCCTGGCACGTACATGGTTCGCATTCGGTTTGCCTTCTAAAACCGGGTGTGACATAAGTGGTATCAAAGCCGTGCTGACTGTAGGACCGCTAACCTAGAATAGAATGGTCGTTCTAAGGACTATAGACCTCTGTCCCTGCCTTGACTTTGATATCCCTTCAAAAGTTGGTCATACCGACCAAACCTATGTTCTACTATATAATATACCTTGCTGAAAATTGTGTTTCATTCTAATCCTTCATTTACTTATGATTCATTATTTGCTGGTCATATTAATTCTGTTCTCACCCTTTTGCTTGCGATGTCTTTTGTAGATGGCTCGACTTAGACACACTGCACGAAAGTCCGTCATCCCCTTCTTACCCTCCCGCCTTGCTGAGCGTCCGCTTCGCCGTCCCGTGGCCGGACAGTCCAACCACTTGGAGAGACTGCACCACCGCCTGCATGAGGAGCAGAAACGTCAACGACAGGAGCAGCAGGGCTCTTCTTTCTCGCTCCAGCAGGAGATAGAGTCTGTGAGGAGCTGCTCCCCTGTGCTTCCCCTGGAGGCGCCCCCTGCACCACCACTAGGCGCCCCAGCCTCTGGAGTAGCTGCTGGAGGAGACCCAGACGACGGAGGTGGCGACGACAGCTCGAGCCACGACACCGACTTCCCTGCTGACCATGAGCCGGAAGGATGGGTTGCTCGGCCCATCACTCGCGACGCTGCTCGCGGGTGTCACTTCCATGATGCGCTCGACACCCTGCTACGTCGAGCACTTAACCGGCGTACCTGGTCCATCGAGTATCGTTGTGTGGTCTACCAGCATAGTCGCGGGGTCTACCTGGACCGCTGGGAGGCAACCTGCTTGGTGCGCTGTCCGGAGAACAGTCTCCAGGGTGCGGAGGCCTGCTTAGAGCACTATTCTATCTCTGAGCGGGACTCAGCTGAGGCAGCCATGCAAGATGCTGCACGGCGTGCGCTTTCGCACTACTGCTCGGTTTTCAGTGGGGTAGCTGACGGTCTTGACCTGAAGTATTACCCCCGCCGTCCATCTGGCAGCACAGGAGGCGTGATTGTCTCACCTGTCGGTGAGGGCAATCCTAGGTTGAGCAGCACAGTCAACCTAGCCGTCGTGCTAAACACGGAGCTGGACCATGCACTAGACAAGCTAAGTAGGGCTCGTGCTGAGATCGCCCTGCTACGGGCTGAGCGCGCGGAACGTCGTCACCTGGACGATGGTTCCCCCGCTCCCGTTGGGACTCAGCACCCGTACCGCTCACCTCGGCGTGGACACCAGTCTTATGGCAATCCCGACTGCAAGACCAAGATAAATCTAGAACCATAGATCGTTAGAGTTGGATCTTGTAATTAATACAAAATATATACGTAGAAGCTACAGTCTTAGCGTTAGTCTCGGTCTTAATTAGTCTTAGTTAGACAGGGTAGTTTGCTATATCCTGTGCATTTATGTTTGTCATGATGAACTATGTTTGGTTTGGATCTTTGTAATGACTGTCACCAGAGTGTGGGTATCCCCTGCATTTTGGTTTACCTGTTATATGTTAATGGAGTTAGTTATATAGTTGGGAAACCTTTTATTCCACTTTCCTCTTTATCTGAGAAGCTGTGTGGTCTGTGTTGGAGATCAGTGAAGATGCTCACCTGTTCAGTGCTGTTGAAGAATTCTATGCTCTTTTCTTATGCTGCAAGATCTGCCAGATCAGTTCTGATGTGTGGTTGCATTCTGCAGATGTCAGAGAACAGGCGCAGAGGAGGAAGGCGTGCTCAGCAGGAGCGAGCCGCTCAACAGGAGGAGGTGCCCCAGCAACAGCACCTGCCGCCCCCGCCCCCGATGTCCATCGAGCAGATGTTTCTGATGCAGACTCAGGCAGTTCAAGCCATCGGTCAGACTCTGGCCGCCATTCAGCAGCAGCAGCAGCAACAGCAGCAGGCCCCACCTCAGCCTCAGATGCCTCAGATGCCCAGAGACAAGCGTGCTGAATTCATGAGAGGTCATCCACCAACGTTTGCTCATTCTTCTGACCCCATGGATGCTGAAGACTGGCTGCGCACTGTGGAGCGGGAGTTGCATACCGCTCAGTGCGATGACAGGGAGAAAGTCCTGTATGGCCCCCGTCTGTTGAGAGGAGCAGCCCAGTCATGGTGGGAGTCTTACCTCGCCACCCATGCCAACCCCGACGCCATCACCTGGGAAGAGTTCAGAGGTAGCTTTCATCAGTACCACGTACCTGCAGGTCTGATGACAGTGAAGAAGGAGGAGTTCCTGGCTCTCAAACAAGGGTCATCGTCTGTCAGTGAATACCGAGACAGATTTCTGCAGCTGTCTCGCTATGCTCCTGAAGATGTCAACACCTACGCCAAGCGGCAGTACCGTTTCCTGAGAGGCTTGGTTGACCCTCTGCATTATCAGCTGATGAATCATACCTTCCCGACATTCCAGCACCTGATTGACAGAGCAATCATGACAGAGAGGAAGCGTAAGGAGATGGAGGATCGTAAGCGCAAGATCAGTGGACCCCAGCCTGGAAGCAATAGCCGCCCTCGCTTCTCAGGCAATCAACCTCAGCAGTTCAGGCAGAACCAGCGTCCACCTCAGCAGCATCAACAGTTCCAAAGGCAGTACCCTCAGCACCAGTACCAGAACCGTCAGAGCAATCAGTCAGGAGGTCAGTTTCAGAGGCAGAATCAGCAAGCATCTCGTCTGCCTGCCCTAGCAAACCAGCAGAACAATCAGGCAGCACCAGCTCAGGTTGGAAACAGGGCCTGTTTCCACTGTGGAGAGCAAGGCCACTGGGTGATGCAATGTCCGAAGAAGGCAGCCCAGCAGCAGTCAGGCCCCAATGCCCCAGCAAAGCAGAACGTGCCTCAGCCTGGAGCAGGCAACCGCTCTCAGCCACGTTATAATCATGGGAGACTGAACCACTTGGAGGCTGAAGCAGCTCAGGAGACCCCCGACATGATAGTAGGTATGTTCCCAGTCGACTCCCATATTGCAGAAGTGTTATTTGATACTGGAGCAACGCATTCTTTCATTACTGCATCGCGGGTAGAAGCACATAATCTTCCAATTACTACCATGTCAACCCCCATTCAAATTGACTCAGCCGGTGGTAGAATTCGAGCCGATAGCATTTGTTTGAATATAAGTGTGGAAATAAGGGGGATAGCGTTTCCCGCCAACCTTATAGTAATGGGTACTCAGGGAATAGATGTCATCCTAGGGATGAATTGGCTAGATAAGTATCAAGCAGTTATCAGTTGTGATAAAAGGACAATCAAGTTGGTGTCCCCACTAGGAGAGGAAGTGGTGACCGAGTTAGTCCCGCCTGAGCCAAAGAAAGGAAGCTGTTATCAGACAGTTGTTGATAGCAGTGAAGCAGACCCAATTGAGAGTATCAGGGTTGTGTCCGAGTTCCTAGATGTGTTTCCAAAGGACTTACCGGGTATGCCACCAGAGCGGAAAGTTGAGTTTGCCATAGAGCTTCTTCCTGGAACCGCCCCCCATCTTTAAGAGAGCTTACAAAATATCTGGACCCGAGTTGGTTGAACTTAAGAAGCAAATTGATGAGCTGTCAGAGAAAGGTTACATCCGGCCAAGCACCTCGCCTTGGGCCGCCCCTGTCCTATTTGTGGAGAAGAAAGATGGCACCAAAAGGATGTGTATAGATTATCGAGCTTTGAATGAAGTCACGATTAAGAACAAGTATCCCTTGCCCAGAATAGAAGATCTGTTCGACCAGTTGAGAGGAGCCAGTGTGTTCTCCAAGATTGATCTGAGGTCAGGTTATCATCAGCTCAGGATCCAACCTTCGGATATTCCGAAGACAGCATTCATTACCAAGTATGGGTTGTACGAGTTCACAGTGATGTCTTTTGGTTTGACCAATGCGCCAGCCTTTTTCATGAATCTGATGAACAGAGTATTCATGGATTACCTTGATAAGTTTGTGGTGGTATTCATTGATGACATTCTGGTTTATTCTCAAAGCGAAGAGGAGCATGCAGGTCATTTGAGGATGGTATTGCAGAGATTGCGAGAGCACCAGTTGTATGCAAAGTTGAGCAAATGTGAGTTCTAGATCAGTGAAGTCCTGTTCTTGGGTCACATAATCAACAAAGAAGGATTGGCTGTGGATCCGAAAAAAGTGGCAGACATTCTGAACTGGAAAGCGCCAACAGATGCTCGAGGAATCAAGAGCTTCATTGGAATGGCCGGATACTATCGGCGATTCATTGAAGGGTTTTCGAAGATTGCGAAACCAATGACAGCGTTGCTAGGCAACAACGTTGAGTTCAAGTGGACCCAGAAATGCCAAGAGGCCTTTGAAGCGCTGAAAGAGAAGTTGACTACAGTGCCTGTCCTAGTCTTGCCTGATGTGCACAAGCCCTTCTCGGTGTATTGTGATGCTTGTTACACAGGTTTGGGATGTGTGTTGATGCAAGAGGGAAGAGTTGTGGCCTACTCGTCCCGACAGTTGAAGGTTCATGAGAAGAACTACCCAATCCATGATTTAGAGTTGGCAGCAGTGGTTCACGCACTGAAGACATGGAGGCACTATCTGTATGGACAGAAATGCGATGTTTACACAGATCACAAGAGTCTGAAGTATATATTCACTCAGTCAGAGTTGAACATGAGGCAACGAAGATGGTTAGAGCTGATCAAAGATTATGAGTTGGAGATTCATTACCATCCAGGCAAAGCAAACGTAGTGGCAGATGCTTTAAGCAGAAATAGTCAAGTCAATCTGATGGTCGCTCGTCCGATGCCTTATGAGTTGGCCAAGGAGTTTGACAGGTTGAGTCTCGGATTTCTGAACAATTCGCGAGGAGTCACAGTTGAGTTGGAACCCACCTTAGAGCAGGAAATCAAAGAAGCACAGAAGAATGATGAGAAGATCAGTGAGATCCGGCGACTGATTCTAGATGGCAGAGGCAAAGATTTTCGAGAAGATGCAGAAGGTGTGATATGGTTCAAAGACCGCTTATGTGTTCCTAATGTCCAGTCCATTCGGGAGTTGATCCTCAAGGAAGCTCATGAGACAGCTTATTCGATTCACCCTGGTAGTGAGAAGATGTATCAGGATCTGAAGAAGAAATTCTGGTGGTACGGAATGAAGAGGGAAATCGCAGAGCATGTGGCTATGTGTGATAGTTGTCGAAGAATTAAGGCAGAGCACCAGAGACCAGCTGGATTGTTGCAACCATTGCAGATCCCTCAGTGGAAATGGGACGAAATCGGTATGGATTTCATAGTCAGATTGCCTCGCACTCGAGCCGGCTACGATTCCATCTGGGTAGTAGTGGACCGTTTGACCAAGTCAGCCCACTTCATACCTGTCAAGACCAACTATAGCAATGCCGTATTGGCAGAACTGTATATGTCTCGGATCATTTGTCTTCATGGTGTGCCAAAGAAGATAGTATCAGATAGAGGAACGCAGTTCACCTCTCATTTCTGGCAGCAGTTGCATGAAGCCTTGGGCACACATCTGAATTTCAGTTCAGCTTATCATCCACAGACAGATGGCCAGACCGAAAGGACCAACCAAATTCTTGAAGACATGTTGAGAGCCTGTGCGTTGCAAGATCAGTCCGGATGGGACAAGCGATTGCCTTATGCAGAGTTTTCCTATAACAACAGTTACCAGGCCAGTTTGAAGATGTCACCATTTCAGGCGCTCTATGGAAGGAGTTGCAGAACTCCGTTGCAATGGGATCAGCCTGGAGAAAAGCAGGTGTTTGGACCAGACATTTTGCTTGAAGCCGAAGAGAACATCAAGATGGTCCGAGAGAATCTGAAGATAGCGCAATCGAGGCAGCGAAGCTATGCAGACACAAGAAGAAGAGAGCTGAGTTTCGAAGTCGGAGACTTTGTCTATCTGAAAGTGTCACCGATCAGAGGAGTCAAGAGGTTCGGAGTCAAAGGCAAGCTAGCACCCCGCTACATTGGTCCGTACCAAATTCTCTCAAGGCGTGGAGAAGTGGCCTATCAGCTCAGTCTGCCAGAGAATTTGTTTGTTGTGCATGATGTCTTTCATGTGTCTCAGTTGAAGAAGTGCTTGCGTGTGCCAGAAGAGCAGTTGCCAGTGGAAGGTCTTGAAGTCCAGGAGGACTTGACCTACGTTGAAAAGCCAGTGCAAATCCTTGAGGTTGCAGACAAAGTCACCCGAAGGAAGACCATCAGAATGTGCAAAGTCAAATGGAATCACCACTCTGAGGAAGAAGCAACCTGGGACCGTGAAGATGATCTGATGGCTAAATACCCTGAGCTCTTTGCTAGCCAACCCTGAATCTCGAGGGCGAGATTCTTTTAAGGGGGATAGGTTTGTAACGCCCTGAATTTGGTGGTAGAATTTTTTTTTCTTCTTTTCTCTCACCAAATTCAGGCGTTACTCTTTCCTTTTTCCCTTTTCTTCTCACTAAGCCTTGATCTTTCCAAAGTCGCAGCGGGTTTTGGCTTTAGACCCCGTGTAAAGCAAAACCTTAAAACACTTTATTTTGTGTGATGCACCATGCCGAACCATGCATACTTTTTGATTGATTAAAAATGTGAATGCTTTCATCTAGAGGAAATTAGAAATTAGAAAAAAAAAGAAAAAGCCTTTTTCTTTTTTTTCCTTTCTCTTCCCCACTTCTCCCCTATTCGACCCAGCCGCCCCCCCCCCTTCGGCCGGCCCAGCCGCCCCCTCCCCCCCCTCCCGCGTGGGCCCTGCGCCGGCCCAGCCGCGTGCCCCCTCTCCCCCCACTTTGGGCCCAGTCAGCCCAACCGTCCCCCCCCTCTTTTTTTTCTTTTCTTTTTTCTTTTTCCAAAAATCCCCTCCCTCTCTCTCTCTCCCTCACCCTCACCGTAACCCTAGCGCCGCCGCCACCCCTCCCCAGGGCCGCCGCCGCGCCGTCCCCCTCCGGTGAGGTCCCCCCCTCCTCCTCCCTCCTCCCCTCCCTCTCCTCCCCCGTCCGCCGGCCACCCCGGCCGCCCGCGCCCCCCGCCGCCCGGCTCGGCCCCGCCCGCGCCGCCTCTTCCCCGACCCCGGCCACCCGCGCCCTCGTCCGCCTCGGCCCCCGGCTCGGCCGCTCCGGCGAGCTCGGCTCGGCCCTGGCCACCCCGGCCGCCCGCGCCCCCGACCCGCCGCCTCGTCCCCCGCCCCTGGCTTGGCCGCCTCGCCCGCTCGGCCCCGCCCCCGGCCGTTCAGCTCGGCCCCTCCGGCGAGCCCCGTCCCGCGCCCGCCCTCTCCGGCGAGCCCGCCCCCCACGTCCGCCCGCCCCCTCCGGCGAGCTCCACCTCCGGTTCAACCGCCCCCCCCCCCCCCCCCCGGGTTCAACCGCCCTGGCCCCGGCTCGGCCGCCCGCGCCCCCGCGCCCGGCCTCGGCCGTGCCCCCGTCCTACCCGTGCTTCGCCCCGCCCGTGTGCCGTGTTTGCCCGCTCGCCCCGCTGTGCCTTGCTCGCGTCGTGTCGGCTCTCGGCGTGGCCTCGAGCTCGGCCAGCGCACGGCCCCGACGCGTGCGCGACTCGTTCGCGGCACGTTGCATGTGGTTTTGCGCGTGCGCGTGCTCGCACAGCGTTCTGGCATAGCTCGTCGTGCTCGCGACGCGACGCATAGCGCCCTGTCGCGCTTGCGACACGATCGTCTACCCCCCCCCCCCCGTATCCTATCTACGCTAATCACGTTGTTTATATTAATAAGAAAGGAGTCTCAATTTGGAAATTGGTTACGTTAGTTAATTTGTATAGCTAATCGTCTATCTTATTCAATGTTAATCTACTAAAAGTGGTCGCGCTTACATTAGTGCATGTAGCTAATTCCTTTGTTAGAACCAATTGGAACTAGAACACGTGACGTCTAGTTATTCATCAACCCATAGTGCGTCTCAGGCATAAGCTTTAACTCTCGCGAGACCCTTCCCCCATTTCTTTCTAACCAAGGTAAATTCATTATCGTATGTGATATCCTATGCATATTTACTTTATTTGTTCTCTTGTATGGTGTATTGTTTGTTTCCTAATTTGAATGGATGGATGTATGTATGCTTGCAATCGCATAGAGAACGATCCGGTTGAAGAGCCCGAGGAACTCGCAGGAGAAGCCCCTGAGCAGCAGTCGGTTGGTGGAGGCAAGTGTCCCTTGACCTATCTCTGTCCTATTCATTCTTTAATTCACCTCCCGCATTACACCTTTATGCCTAAGGATCGACTAGCTTTGTTATCCATGTCCTTGTTTACCTATTTGGGTTGGATTATTATTGTTTAGCTTTATGCTATTGCTTAACTTTAATCAATGAACATGATGAGATTATCTATGATACGCTGTTTTCCCTTCTCTTATTATGATGTTGTACTTGTGGTCTTCAAGGGGGCTCGAGCGGTTTCTCGAGTGCCTCTCCGTAAGGACCTGTTCTATGGATGACCGCCCGGGAAAACAGTGCAACCATGAGGGTGGAATGGGATGCCCTTAGCTGAATAATTAGAGGATCCGGGGTGTAGATCACTTAGCCGTCGTGCCGTCAATGGGGCTCGGTGTATGTGGCTCGCTCTGCCAAGTTTGGGTTCGCCCCTTGGGGAGGAGTGCGGTGCATTTAGGAAACCTAACGGGTGGCTACAGCCCCGGGGGAATCTTTGTAAAGGCTACGTAGTGATGCCCTGCTGGGTCATCTTGGTAGTGATCAATGGAGAGTCATGATCTCCGGGCAGGAAGGGAATCACGGCTTGTGGGTAAAGTGCACAACCTCTGCAGAGTGTTTGGAAAACTGATATATCAGCCGTGCTCGCGGTTATGAGCGGCCAAGGGTGTGACAGTTGGCAAGACATTCGGGATGGAATACCTCTTTGATGAACCCTGCCGCCATTAGCTTGTGGATCTCCTCGCCTATGGCTCTGCGCTTCTCCTCGTTGTCACACCCGGTTTTAGAAGGCAAACCGAATGCGAACCATGTACGTGCCAGGATCAGTTATTCACGTACACAGCAGTTACATAACATGGACATCATCACACAGTGCTCAAAATAGTATTAAAAGGGAAATAATAGTCGATTACATCATACGTCTGAGACGTCCATATAGTCCTTACAATAAATCAAAGTGCGGAAAAGAAACGTAGATAACCGCGGCCTTCACAGGCAGCCGACTGCGGGTTGCCGCTAACCCGCGCCTAGAACTCGTCGTAGTCTTGGAACTCCTGGAAGTCTCCTTCCACAGCTTCATCATCGCCTGAGCAGTTGTTGCAATGCTGACAACCTGGGGATGGGGGGGTTTGGTGTGTAGAGCAAGGGTGAGTACACATCAACATACTCAGCAAGTATCCTGTTTGGCTGTAGTGGACTAGCTTTATGTGGGGATAAGTCAAGCAGTTGCTTTTAGTTGGTCAGATTATTATTTACTAATAGAAAGCCAGGTTTTAGTATTAACCCAAGTTATTAGCCCGATGTACCCTTTCCAAACGGAAAGAATACCACTTACCAGTACCATAGTCATAACCAAAACCATCGATCTCATAACCATCTGTAAACCAAAATGTCTCTGATCAAGTACCACTAATCACTGGAGCTCCCTTGGCCGCTCATAACCGCGAGCACGGCTGATATATCAGTTTTCCAAACACTCTGCAGAGGTTGTGCACTTTACCCACAAGCCGTGATTCCCTTCCTGCCCGGAGATCATGACTCTCCATTGATCACTACCAAGGTGACCCAGCAGGGCATCACTACGTAGCCTTTACAAAGATTCCCCGGGGCTGTAGCCACCCGTTAGGTTTCCTAAATGCACCGCACTCCTCCCCAAGGGGCGAACCCAAACTTGGCAGAGCGAGCCGCATACACCGAGCCCCATTGACGGCACGACGGCTAAGTGATCTACACCCCGGATCCTCTAATTATTCAGCTAAGGGCATCCCATTCCACCCTCATGGTTGCACTGTTTTCCCGGGCGGTCATCCATAGAACAGGTCCTTACGGAGAGGCACTCGAGAAACCGCTCGAGCCCCCTTGAAGACCACAAGTACAACATCATAATAAGAGAAGGGAAAACAGCGTATCATAGATAATCTCATCATGTTCATTGATTAAAGTTAAGCAATAGCATAAAGCTAAACAATAATAATCCAACCCAAATAGGTAAACAAGGACATGGATAACAAAGCTAGTCGATCCTTAGGCATAAAGGTGTAATGCGGGAGGTGAATTAAAGAATGAATAGGACAGAGATAGGTCAAGGGACACTTGCCTCCACCAACCGACTGCTGCTCAGGGGCTTCTCCTGCGAGTTCCTCGGGCTCTTCAACCGGATCGTTCTCTATGCGATTGCAAGCATACATACATCCATCCATTCAAATTAGGAAACAAACAATACACCATACAAGAGAACAAATAAAGTAAATATGCATAGGATATCACATACGATAATGAATTTACCTTGGTTAGAAAGAAATGGGGGAAGGGTCTCGCGAGAGTTAAAGCTTATGCCTGAGACGCACTATGGGTTGATGAATAACTAGACGTCACGTGTTCTAGTTCCAATTGGTTCTAACAAAAGAATTAGCTACATGCACTAATGTAAGCGCGACCACTTTTAGTAGATTAACATTGAATAAGATAGACGATTAGCTATACAAATTAACTAACGTAACCAATTTCCAAATTGAGACTCCTTTCTTATTAATATAAACAACGTGATTAGCGTAGATAGGATACGGGGGGGTAGACGATCGTGTCACGAGCGCGACAGGGCGCTATGCGTCACGTCGCGAGCACGACGAGCTATGCCAGAACGCTGTGCGAGCACGCGCACGCGCAAAACCACACGCAACGTATCGCGAACGAGTCGCGCACGCGTCGGGGCCGTGCGCTGGCCGAGCTCGAGGCCGCGCGTCGAAGGCACGCTGGGCCGAGCCCGAGGCTACGCCGAGAGCCGACACGACGCGAGCAAGGCACGGCGGGGCAAAGCACGGGTAGGACGGGGGCACGGCCGAGGACGGGCGCGGGGGCGCGTGCGGCGCGGGCGGCCGAGCCGGGGCCGGGGCGGTTGAACCGGGGGGGGCGGTTGAACCGGAGGGGGAGCTCGCCGGAGGGGGCGGGCGGACGAGGGGGGCAGGCTCGCCGGAGAGGGCAGGCGCGGGACGGGGCTCGCCGGAGGGGCCGAGCCGAACGGCCGGGGGCGGGGCCAAGCGGGCTGGGGTCGGGGAAGAGGCGGCACGGGCGGGGTGGCCGGGCGGGGTCGGGGGCGCGGGCGGCCGGGGTGGCCGGGGCCGGGGCCGGGGCCGAGCCGAGCTCGCTGGAGCGACCGAGCCGGGGGCCGAGGCGGACGAGGGCGCGGGCGGCCGGGGTCGGGGAAGAGGCAGCGCGGGCGGGGCCGAGCCGGGCGGTGGGGGCGCGGGCGGCCGGGGTGGCCGGCGGACGGGGGAGGAGAGGGAGGGGAAAAGGGAGGAGGAGGGGGGACCTCACCGGAGGGGGACGGCGCGGCGGCGGCGTCGGGGAGGGGTGGCGACGGCGCTAGGGTTAGGGTGAGGGTGAGGGAGAGAGAGAGAGGGAGGGGATTTTTGGAAAAAGAAAAAAAAGAGGGGGGGGACGGTTGGGCCGACTGGGCCCAAAGTGGGGGGGAGAGGGGGCGCGCGGCTGGGCCGGCGCGGGGCCCACGCGGGAGGGGGGGGGAGGGGGCGGCTGGGCCGAATAGGGGAGAAGGGGGGAAGAGAAAGGGAAAAAAAGAAAAGGCTTTTTCTTTTTTTTCTAATTTCTAATTTCCTCTAGATGAAAGCATTCACATTTTTAATCAATCAAAAAGTATGCATGGTTCGGCATGGTGCATCACACAAAATAAAGTGTTTTATGGTTTTGCTTTACACGGGGTCTAAAGCCAAAACCCGCTGCGACTTTGGAAAAGATCAAGGCTTAGTGAGAAGAAAAGGGAAAAAGGAAAGAGTAACGCCTGAATTTGGTGAGAGAAAAGAAGAAAAAAAATTCTACCACCAAATTCAGGGCGTTACAAACCTATCCCCCTTAAAAGAATCTCGCCCTCGAGATTCAGGGTTGGCTAGCAAAGAGCTCAGGGTATTTAGCCATCAGATCATCTTCACGCTCCCAGGTTGCTTCTTCCTCAGAGTGGTGATTCCATTTGACTTTGCACATTCTGATGGTCTTCCTTCGGGTGACTCTGTCTGCAACCTCAAGGATTTGCACTGGCTTTTCAACGTAGGTCAAGTCCTCCTGGACTTCAAGACCTTCCACTGGCAACTGCTCTTCTGGCACACGCAAGCACTTCTTCAACTGAGACACATGAAAGACATCATGCACAGCAGACAAATTCTCTGGCAGACTGAGCTGATAGGCCACTTCTCCACGCCTTGAGAGAATTTGGTACGGACCAATGTAGCGGGGTGCTAGCTTGCCTTTGACTTCGAACCTCTTGACTCCTCTGATCGGTGACACTTTCAGATAGACAAAGTCTCCGACTTCGAAACTCAGCTCTCTTCTTCTTGTGTGTGCATAGCTTCGCTGCCTCGATTGCGCTATCTTCAGATTCTCTTGGACCATCTTGATGTTCTCTTCGGCTTCAAGCAAAATGTCTGGACCAAACACCTGCTTTTCTCCAGGCTGATCCCATTGCAACGGAGTTCTGCAACTCCTTCCATAGAGCGCCTGAAATGGTGACATCTTCAAACTGGCCTGATAACTGTTGTTATAGAAAAACTCTGCATAAGGCAATCGCTTGTCCCATCCGGACTAATCTTGCAACGCACAGGCTCTCAACATGTCTTCAAGAATTTGGTTGGTCCTTTCGGTCTGGCCATCTGTCTGCGGATGATAAGCTGAACTGAAATTTAGATGTGTGCCCAAGGCTTCATGCAACTGCTGCCAGAAATGAGAGGTGAACTGCGTTCCTCTATCTGATACTATCTTCTTTGGCACACCATGAAGACAAACGATCCGAGACATATACAGTTCTGCCAATACGGCACTGCTATAGTTGGTCTTGACAGGTATGAAGTGGGCTGACTTGGTCAAACGGTCCACTACTACCCAGATGGAATCGTAGCCGGCTCGAGTGCGAGGCAATCCGACTATGAAATCCATACCGATTTCGTCCCATTTCCACTGAGGGATCTGCAACGGTTGCAACAATCCAGCTGGTCTCTGGTGCTCTGCCTTAATTCTTCGACAACTATCACACATAGCCACATGCTCTGCGATTTCCCTCTTCATTCCGTACCACCAGAATTTCTTCTTCAGATCCTGATACATCTTCTCACTACCAGGGTGAATCGAATAAGCTGTCTCATGAGCTTCCTTGAGGATCAACTCCCGAATGGACTGGACATTAGGAACACATAAGCGGTCTTTGAACCATATCACACCTTCTGCATCTTCTCGAAAATCTTTGCCTCTGCCATCTAGAATCAGTCGCTGGATCTCACTGATCTTCTCATCATTCTTCTGTGCTTCTTTGATTTCCCGCTCTAAGGTGGGTTCCAACTCAACTGTGACTCCTCGCGAATTGTTCAGAAATCCGAGACTCAACCTGTCGAACTCCTTGGTCAACTCATAAGGCATCGGACGAGCGACCATCATATTGACTTGACTATTTCTGCTTAAAGCATCTGCCACTACGTTTGCTTTGCCTGGATGGTAATGAATCTCCAACTCATAATCTTTGATCAGCTCTAACCATCTTCGTTGCCTCATGTTCAACTCTGACTGAGTGAATATATACTTCAGACTCTTGTGATCTGTGTAAACATCGCATTTCTGTCCATACAGATAGTGCCTCCATGTCTTCAGTGCGTGAACCACTGCTGCCAACTCTAAATCATGGATTGGGTAGTTCTTCTCATGAACCTACAACTGTCGGGACGAGTAGGCCACAACTCTTCCCTCTTGCATCAACACACATCCCAAACCTGTGTAACAAGCATCACAATACACCGAGAAGGGCTTGTGCACATCAGGCAAGACTAGGACAGGCGCTGTAGTCAACTTCTCTTTCAGCGCTTCAAAGGCCTCTTGGCATTTCTGGGTCCACTTGAACTCAACTTTGTTGCCTAGCAACGCTGTCATTGGTTTCGCAATCTTCGAAAACCCTTCAATGAATCGCCGATAGTATCCGGCCATTCCAATGAAGCTCTTGATTCCTCGAGCATCTGTTGGCGCTTTCCAGTTCAGAATGTCTGCCACTTTTTTCGGATCCACAGCCAATCCTTCTTTGTTGATTATGTGACCCAAGAACAGGACTTCACTGATCCAGAACTCACATTTGCTCAACTTTGCATACAACTGGTGCTCTCGCAATCTCTGCAATACCATCCTCAAATGACCTGCATGCTCCTCTTCGCTTTGAGAATAAACCAGAATGTCATCAATGAATACCACCACAAACTTATCAAGGTAATCCATAAATACGCTGTTCATCAGATTCATGAAAAAGGCTGGCGCATTGGTCAAACCAAAAGACATCACTGTGAACTCGTACAACCCATACTTGGTAATGAATGCTGTCTTCGGAATATCCGAAGGTCGGATCCTGAGTTGATGATAACCTGACCTCAGATCAATCTTGGAGAACACACAGGCTCCTCTCAACTGGTCGAACAGATCTTCTATTCTGGGCAAGGGATACTTGTTCTTGATCGTGACTTCATTCAAAGCTCGATAATCTATACACATCCTTTTGGTGCCATCTTTCTTCTCCACAAATAGGACAGGGGCGGCCCAAGGCGAGGTGCTTGGCCGGATGTAACCTTTCTCTGACAGCTCATCAATTTGCTTCTTAAGTTCAACCAACTCGGGTCCAGATATTCTGTAAGCTCTCTTAAAGATGGGGGCGGTTCCAGGAAGAAGCTCTATGGCAAACTCAACTTTCTGCTCTGGTGGCATACCCGGTAAGTCCTTTGGAAACACATCTGGGAACTCGGACACAACCCTGATACTCTCAATTGGGTCTGCTTCACTGCTATCAACAGCTGTCTGATAACAACTTCCTTTCTTTGGCTCAGGCGGGACTAACTCGGTCACCACTTCCTCTCCTAGTGGGGACACCAACTTGATTGTCCTTTTATCACAACTGATAACTGCTTGATACTTATCTAGCCAATTCATCCCTAGGATGACATCTATTCCCTGAGTACCCATTACTATAAGGTTGGCGGGAAACGCTATCCCCCTTATTTCCACACTTATATTCAAACAAATGCTATCGGCTCGAATTCTACCACCGACTGAGTCAATTTGAATGGGGGTTGACATGGTAGTAATTGGAAGATTATGTGCTTCTACCCACGATGCAGTAATGAAAGAATGTGTTGCTCCAGTATCAAATAACACTTCTGCAATATGGGAGTCGACTGGGAACATACCTACTATCATGTCGGGGGTCTCCTGAGCTGCTTCAGCCTCCAAGTGGTTCAGTCTCCCATGATTATAACGCGGCTGAGAGCGGTTGCCTGCTCCAGGCTGAGGCACGTTCTGCTTTGCTGGGGCATTGGGGCCTGACTGCTGCTGGGTTGCCTTCTTCGGACATTGCATCACCCAGTGGCCTTGCTCTCCACAGTGGAAACAGGCCCTGTTTCCAACCTGAGCTGGTGCTGCCTGGTTGTTCTGCTGGTTTGCTGGGGCAGGCAGACGAGGTGCTTGCTGATTCTGCCTCTGAAACTGACCTCCTGACTGATTGCTCTGACGGTTCTGGTACTGGTGCTGAGGGTACTGCCTTTGGAACTGTTGATGCTGCTGAGGTAGACGCTGGTTCTGCCTGAACTGCTGAGGTTGATTGCCTGAGAAGCGAGGGCGGCTGCTGCTTCCAGGCTGGGGTCCACTGATCTTGCGCTTACGATCCTCCATCTCCTTACGCTTCCTCTCTGTCATGATTGCTCTGTCAATCAGGTGCTGGAATGTCGGGAAGGTATGATTCATCAGCTGATAATGCAGAGGGTCAACCAAGCCTCTCAGGAAACGGTACTGCCGCTTGGCGTCGGTGTTGACATCTTCAGGAGCATAGCGAGACAGCTGCAGAAATCTGTCCCGGTATTCACTGACAGACGATGACCCTTGTTTGAGAGCCAGGAACTCCTCCTTCTTCACTGTCATCAGACCTGCAGGTACGTGGTACTGACGAAAGCTACCTCTGAACTCTTCCCAGGTGATGGCGTCGGGGTTGGCATGGGTGGCGAGGTAAGACTCCCACCATGACTGGGCTGCTCCTCTCAACAGACGGGGGCCATACAGGACTTTCTCCCTGTCATCGCACTGAGCGGTATGCAACTCCCGCTCCACAGTGCGCAGCCAGTCTTCAGCATCCATGGGGTCAGAAGATTGAGCAAACGTTGGCGGATGACCTCTCATGAATTCAGCACGCTTGTCTCTGGGCATCTGAGGCATCTGAGGCTGAGGTGGGGCCTGCTGCTGTTGCTGCTGCTGCTGCTGAATGGCGGCCAGAGTCTGACCGATGGCTTGAACTGCCTGAGTCTGCATCAGAAACATCTGCTCGATGGACATCGGGGGCGGGGGCGGCAGGTGTTGTTGCTGGGGCACCTCCTCCTGCTGAGCGGCTCGCTCCTGCTGAGCACGCCTTCCTCCTCTGCGCCTGTTCTGTGACATCTGCAGAATGCAACCACAAATCAGAACTGATCTGGCAGATCTTGCAGCATAAGAAAAGAGCATAGAATTCTTCAACAACACTGAACAGGTGAGCATCTTCACTGATCTCCAACACAGACCACACAGCTTCTCAGATAAAGAGGAAAGTGGAATAAAAGGTTTCCCAACTATATAACTAACTCCATTAACATATAACAGGTAAACCAAAATGCAGGGGATACCCACACTCTGGTGACAGTCATTACAAAGATCCAAACCAAACATAGTTCATCATGACAAACATAAATGCACAGGATATAGCAAACTACCCTGTCTAACTAAGACTAACTAAGACCGAGACTAACGCTAAGACTGTAGCTTCTACGTATATAATTTGTATTAATTACAAGATCCAACTCTAACGATCTATGGTTCTAGATTTATCTTGGTCTTGCAGTCGGGATTGCCATAAGACTGGTGTCCACGCCGAGGTGAGCGGTACGGGTGCTGAGTCCCAACGGGAGCGGGGGAACCATCGTCCATGTGACGACGTTCCGCGCGCTCAGCCCGTAGCAGGGCGATCTCAGCACGAGCCCTACTCAGCTCGTCTAGTGCATGGTCCAGCTCCGTGTTTAGCACGGCGGCTAGGTTGACTGTGCTGCTCAACCTAGGACTGCCCTCACCGACAGGTGAGACAATCACGCCTCCTGTGCTGCCAGATGGACGGCGGGGGTAATACTTCAGGTCAAGACCGTCAGCTACCCCACCGAAAACCGAGCAGTAGTGCGAAAGCGCACGCCGTGCAGCATCTTGCATGGCTGCCTCAGCTGAGTCCCGCTCAGAGATAGAATAGTGCTCTGAGCAGGCCTCCGCACCCTAGAGACTGTTCTCCGGACAGCGCACCAAGCAGGTTGCCTCCCAGCGGTCCGGGTAGACCCCGTGACTATGCTGGTAGACCACATAGCGATACTCGATGGACCAGGTACGCCGGTTAAGTGCCCGACGTAGCAGGGTGTCGAGCGCATCATGGAAGTGACACCCGCGAGCAGCATCGCGAGTGATGGGCCGAGCAACCCATCCTTCCGGCTCATGGTCAGCAGGGAAGTCGGTGTCGTGGCTCGAGCTGTCGTCGCCACCTCCGTCGTCTAGGTCTCCTCCAGCAGCTACTCCAGAGGCTGGGGCGCCTAGTGGTGGTGCAGGGGGCGCCTCCAGGGGAAGCACAGGGGAGCAGCTCCTCACAGACTCTATCTCCTGCTGGAGCGAGAAAGAAGAGCCCTGCTGCTCCTGTCGTCGACGTTCCTGCTCCTCATGCAGGCGGTGGTGCAGTCTCTCCAAGTGGCTGGACTGTCCGGCCACGGGACGGCGAAGCGGACGCTCAGCAAGGCGGGAGGGTAAGAAGGGGATGACGGACTTTCGTGCAGTGTGTCTAAGTCGAGCCATCTACAAAAGACATCGCAAGCAAAAGGGTGAGAACAGAATTAATATGACCAACAAATAATGAATCATAAGTAAATGAAGGATTAGAATGAAACACAATTTTCAGCAAGGTATATTATATAGTAGAACATAGGTTTGGTCGGTATGACCAACTTTTGAAGGGATATCAAAGTCAAGGCAGGGACAGAAGTTTATAGTCCTTAGAACGACCATTCTATTCTAGGTTAGCGGTCCTACAGTCAGCACGGCTTTGATACCACTTATGTCACACCCGGTTTTAGAAGGCAAACCGAATGCGAACCATGTACGTGCCAGGATCAGTTATTCACGTACACAGCAGTTACATAACATGGACATCATCACACAGTGCTCAAAATAGTATTAAAAGGGAAATAATAGTCGATTACATCATACGTCTGAGACGTCCATATAGTCCTTACAATAAATCAAAGTGCGGAAAAGAAACGTAGATAACCGCGGCCTTCACAGGCAGCCGACTGGGGGTTGTCGCTAACCCGCGCCTAGAACTCGTCGTAGTCTTGGAACTCCTGGAAGTCTCCTTCCACAACTTCATCTTCGCCTGAGCAGTGGTTGCAATGCTGACAACCTGGGGATGGGGGGTTTGGTGTGTAGAGCAAGGGTGAGTACACATCAACATACTCAGCAAGTATCCTGTTTGGCTGTAGTGGACTAGCTTTATGTGGGGATAAGTCAAGCAGTTGCTTTTAGTTGGTCAGATTATTATTTACTAATAGAAAGCCAGGTTTTAGCATTAACCCAAGTTATTAGCCCGATGTACCCTTTCCAAACGGAAAGAATACCACTTACCAGTACCATAGTCATAACCAAAACCATCGATCTCATAACCATCTGTAAACCAAAATGTCTCTGATCAAGTACCACTAATCACTGGAGCTCCCTTGGCCGCTCATAACCGCGAGCACGGCTGATATATCAGTTTTCCAAACACTCTGCAGAGGTTGTGCACTTTACCCACAAGCCGTGATTCCCTTCCTGCCCGGAGATCATGACTCTCCATTGATCACTACCAAGGTGACCCAGCAGGGCATCACTACGTAGCCTTTACAAAGATTCCCTGGAGCTGTAGCCACCCGTTAGGTTTCCTAAATGCACCGCACTCCTCCCCAAGGGGCGAACCCAAACTTGGCAGAGCGAGCCGCATACACCGAGCCCCATTGACGGCACGACGGCTAAGTGATCTACACCCCGGATCCTCTAATTATTCAGCTAAGGGCATCCCATTCCACCCTCATGGTTGCACTGTTTTCCCGGGCGGTCATCCATAGAACAGGTCCTTACGGAGAGGCACTCGAGAAACCGCTCGAGCCCCCTTGAAGACCACAAGTACAACATCATAATAAGAGAAGGGAAAACAACGTATCATAGATAATCTCATCATGTTCATTGATTAAAGTTAAGCAATAGCATAAAGCTAAACAGTAATAATCCAACCCAAATAGGTAAACAAGGACATGGATAACAAAGCTAGTCGATCCTTAGGCATAAAGGTGTAATGCGGGAGGTGAATTAAAGAATGAATAGGACAGAGATAGGTCAAGGGACACTTGCCTCCACCAACCGACTGCTGCTCAGGGGCTTCTCCTGCGAGTTCCTCGGGCTCTTCAACCGGATCGTTCTCTATGCGATTGCAAGCATACATCCATCCATTCAAATTAGGAAACAAACAATACACCATACAAGAGAACAAATAAAGTAAATATGCATAGGATATCACATACGATAATGAATTTACCTTGGTTAGAAAGAAATGGGGGAATGGTCTCGCGAGAGTTAAAGCTTATGCCTGAGACGCACTATGGGTTGATGAATAACTAGACGTCACGTGTTCTAGTTCCAATTGGTTCTAACAAAAGAATTAGCTACATGCACTAATGTAAGCGCGACCACTTTTAGTAGATTAACATTGAATAAGATAGACGATTAGCTATACAAATTAACTAACATAACCAATTTCCAAATTGAGACTCCTTTCTTATTAATATAAACAACGTGATTAGCGTAGATAGGATACGGGGGGGTAGACGATCGTGTCGCGAGCGCGACAGGGCGCTATGCGTCGCGTCGCGAGCACGACGAGCTATGCCAGAACGCTGTGCGAGCACGCGCACGCGCAAAACCACATGCAACGTGCCGCAAACGAGTCGCGCACGCGTCGGGGCCGTGCGCTGGCCGAGCTCAAGGCCACGCGCCGAAGGCACGCTGGGCCGAGCTCGAGGCCACGCCGAGAGCCGACACGACGCGAGCAAGGCACGGCGGGGCGAGCGGGCAAACACGGCACACGGGCGGGGCGAAGCACGGGTAGGACGGGGGCACGGCCGAGGCCGGGCGCGGGGGCGCGGGCGGCCGAGCCAGGGCCGGGGCGGTTGAACCGGGGGGCGGTTGAACCGGAGGGGGAGCTCGCCGGAGGGGGCGGGCGGACGAGGGGGGCGGGCTCGCCGGAGAGGGCGGGCGCGGGACGGGGCTCGCCGGAGGGGCCGAGCCGGGGGCGGGGGACGCCGGCGCGGGCGGCCGGGCTCGGGGAAGAGGCGGCGCGGGCGGGGTGGCCGGGCGGGGTCGGGGGCGCGGGCGGCCGGGGTGGCCGGGGCCGGGGCCGGGGCCGTGCCGAGCTCGCCGGAGCGGCCGAGCCGGGGGCCGAGGCGGACGAGGGCGCGGGCGGCCGGGGTCGGGGAAGAGGCGGCGCGGGCAGGGCCGAGGGTATAAAATTTCTTTTCTAATATCCACCAAATTCAGGTGTTACTCTCTCAGTTCTTCGCTTTCCTTTCTCTTTTTCCTAAAAATGGAGAATTATTTTGTTTTATATTAGCGTAAACCTAGTGGAATGAGCCCTAGAGGCACTTTGGTTGTTGCATTCATGCTGTTGCATGGTGTTTCTAAGTGCAAAATATGTTTGAAACATGTTAACATATCTTCTAGAAGCGCTCGGTAAATTTTCATATTTTTCAGAATATTTTTCTATTTTCCAGAATCCAAAATCTATTTATTTGTGGAACTTAAAATATTTTTAGAAATTCTAATTATGTTTTTTGAGTTCATTAGGTGCCAAAACATTTATAGGAATTTTTCTGGAATTTTTGAAAGCATATATAATATTTTAAGCACAAAATATGGAATTCTAGGCTTTTTCGAATTTTAAAAATAGTAAAATCCGAATTTTAACCGAATTTTCATCTCATCCAAACCCTAGATATATATACATGTCCGGCTTCATCTCGTCGAGCCCGTTCCAGAACACAAAAAGTTTCCCCCAAATCCAATCCCTAGCTCCCGGTATTGCTCGCCGAAGTTTGGGGCGGTTCCAACTCCAGCGACAACTCCGGCGAGCAATTACTCACAATCCGTGCATCGTCCGCGGAATCCGAGGGTACCGCTGCGTTCGTCTCGTCGAGGGCTTCGTTGCAGCGCGTTCGGTTCTTCGATTGGATCCCCAAATCTCCGACAATCGATGGATTTCCTCTCGGCTCCGGCGAGGGTCTTCTTCCCGGTGAGAAACCTCCATTGTTGCACCTAGGGTTTCTTCGTTTCTTCGTTTTCCCGTCCGTGCAGAGCCTCTCCCACTCTCCCCTCACCTTCCCCGGCGGCGGCGACCCTTTCCCCCTCCCGGCGGCGGCGGTGGTGGCCGGCGGCGGCTCCCGTGCCCCGCGCCCCGCTCCCTCCCTCCTAGGCGCGGCCCCCGCCCGCGGGCGCGCGTGCCCTGTGCGGCGTGGCCGGCCTCTTGGTGGAGGTCGAGCTCCTCCCTCCCCCTGCGCAGCCCCCTCTCCTTCCCCTCCTCTCTCTTCCATGGATGGGAGGAGGAAGATGAGAAGAAGAAGACGATGGCAATTCTGTAAATTTAGTCCGCGCGAATTACAGTATGGTTTAAAACATTCATAACTTTTGCATTTTAAACCCGATTCGATCCATTCAAGTTGCGTTAGGTTCATATTAAAATTATCTTAATTTAGAAATATTTATCCCAATTTTTGCACATTTTATTTAATTTAGTTAAACGTTTATTTAACCAGTGGCTACTAGAACAATGTTTCAATTTAAAAACCTAATTTAGGAATTCGATTTGCGCATTTATAATTAGTCACCAATATGATTAACCTTAACTGAAATATTATTTATTAATAATTATTTAGTTTAATCACGTTGTTTAATTATTAGTTTCGCATGTCGGTCCGCGCGTGCCGCGGTGCTGTTTCGCGCACGTCGTCGCGTGTCGTTCGCGAGTATTGCGCGTGTTGTTTGCACGCGTTGTCGTGTGCCGTTCGCGCGTATCGCGCGTTGTCCGCGCACTGAGTCGTTTGTGTCCGCGCGTTGCGCACATCGTGTTTGCACGTCGTGCGTCGTTAATTCGTCTCGCTTAGAATCGCTCATATTCATTAAGTTACTTGCTTAACTGTCAACTATTAAAATAGTAAGTTAGCCAAAACTAAGTAGTAGTATTAATTCACATTTGATTAATATCAATTAATATAATTATGTTGAATTGGATGTTCTAATTAGTACTTGTTTAATGTAAATGTGCTAACCTCTCGACCATAGCTTCGTCTATCATGGTTCTTTTTCTTGCGTAACCGTAGAAGCGCTCTCTATTTTTTTATTGCTCGCTTTTATAACATTTTATCTTGTATGATGTAATGTTCTTATGCATATGTATATGTTTGTTTGCTTGTGTCTGTTCGTCTTCGCTTCGCGTTGCGATTAGATCGCGATTTGTTTCTGAGCTTCGAGGAATCGACGGACAAGCTTCGGCGACCAAATGACCCAGCTCTTCGAGTTCTACGAAGCTGAAGACCCTGAGCATCTGTTTGGTGAAGGCAAGTGTCCTCTGACCTATTATGTCTCATTTACTTTATAATTCATCAACCCGCATACCATGATCAACCTAAGGATTGACTAGCTTTGTATTTACCTTGTCCTTGATTACCTTTTGGGTTATTATTGTTTAGCTTTATGCTATTGCTCAACTCTAATCAATGAACATGATGAGATTTATCAATGATACGCTGTTTTCCCCTCTTTTATTATGATGTTATACTTGTGGTCTTCAAGGGGGCTCGAGCGGTTTCTCGAGTGCCTCTCCGTAAGGACCTGTTCATTGGATGACCGCCCGGGAAAACAGTGCAACCATGAGGGTGGAATGGGATGCCCTTAGCTGAATAATTAGAGGAACTGGGGTGTAGTTCGCTTCGCCGTCGTGCCGTTAATGGGGCTCGGTGTATGCGGCTCGCTCTGCCAAGGTTGGTTCGCCCCTTGGGGAGGAGTGCGGTGCATTTAGGAAACCTAACGGGCGGCTATAGCCCCAGGGAATCTTTGTAAAGGCTACGTAGTGAGACCCTGCCTATTCACCTTGGTAGTGTTTAAGGGTTTGATCGGCCCGAGGCAAGAGGGAATCACGACTTGTGGGTAAAGTGCGCAACTTCTGCAGAGTGTTATGAAACTGATATATCAGCCGTGCTCGCGGTTATGAGCGGCCAAGGGAGCTCCGTTGATTAGTGATACTTGATCAGAGATGTTCGGATTACAGGTGGCAATGAGATTGATGGTTCTTGGTATCGACTCTGGTAATGGTAAGTGGTACTCTTTCCGTTTGGAAAGGAGTACGTTTGGGTTAATAACGTGGGTTAAATCTAAAACTTGGCTTTCTCTACTAGTAATAATAATCTGACCAACTAAAAGCAACTACTTGACTTACCCCCCACATAAAGCTAGTCCACTACAGCCAAACGGGACATTTGCTGAGTACGTTGATGTGTACTCACCCTTGCTTTCACAAAACACCAGGTTGCCTTTGGTGCAATCTATGCTCAGGTAAAGAAGAAGGAGAACGACGTCGAGGTGGATCTCCAGGAGTTCTAGGATGTCGACGAGTTCGAGGATTAGGCTAGCGACCTCCCCCAGTCAGCTGTCTGTGGTGGGTTGTTTACGTTGGCTACGTTTCGATTCTGTGTACTTTGATTTATATTATGTAAATGGCTCTAGTCTGTAATATTATTACTTACTCTTTATTGTAATTCGAAGCATTGTGCTATGATGAGTCATTTATGTAATCGCTGTGTACGTGAATAACTGATCCTGGCACGTACATGGTTCACATTCGGTTTACCTTCTAAAACCGGGTGTGACATGATCTTAACATGAACATTAAATAATAGAACAGATAATAAAAAGTATAACAATGAGTGATGAATATCTCTATACCCAAATCCACATAAAGCAATAGCATGAACTACCCAAAACTTTAGTAGTAAAACCAGTGGGGAAACAAGGTATAAAGATAGTCAAATCTAGGGTATCCTATTGGGTCCCATCAAAATTAACCTATGCAGATCATTATGAATAATAAGAACATGAATGGGTAAAAGAGGTGATCAAGGGCACAACTTGCCTGGCACTTGAGATTCCAGTTACCAGGGTAATTCTTCAGATCCTCGAAACCTCGCGCTAGTCATAGCAATACAAACATACATGGTATAGATTAACATCACACCAAACATAAGTACAAACTGAATAATAATGATCTACGCGAAGCTACGAGATCGCGGGTTCGAGAATTACTAAGATCGAAGTTACGGTTAAGAGGTATAGTTTACGGAAGACCCACGTGATTAAGTAATTAAAACTAGGTCTTATGTTTATTTTATAAATCAAGAGAAAATAACTTAAAGTAGTAATTAATTCAACTTTAACCTAAGTTATAAATTAACCATAGGTCATATTTCAGTAGTTTATAAGCAGTTTAACCAAACTAACCAACATCAGTTAAATACAGGTATAATACATGGTATAATAGATGTTTTTATTGTATAGTAAATATTTATACGAGACTAACGCAACTGGAGCGGATCAAATTGGAGTCATAGATTTTAAGTTATGAATTTCTAAATCTTTTATGTGTTTCGTACAAGATTAAATATGATATAAATTTTTTAACGTGACTTTCATGTCAAAACAGTGACACAATTTGATAAACAATAGTATTATAAAATTATAGGAACTAGAATGAACTCATTTGGACTTAATATGAATCTTATATGAATTAAACAAGTCCTAGTATTTATTGTTACATTGAAAATTCACTTCCTATTTACTTTTCTGGATTTTTTTTTCTAATTCCTGGACAGCGCATCAAATACCAGAGAAGGTAGGGTTTCAGCCGCAAAATGAACCTAGACACAATCTACACCTCCCCTAGGACGGCGGGTTGGTTTAGATAAATTTCAGGGACTCTTTAGAAAAGTGACTCGGCAAAGGGGTATTGGCGAATCATGGTCGTTGGATCATAATCGAGGGCCCGGATTAGATCACGAATCGTTACGCGTTGAAACGATCCCAACCGTTGGATTTTGGATCTACGGATTAGTTTTTTAAATGACCGAACTCCAATCCTGTGCGTATGATTTGGCATCAACGGTTGTGCGCCAATCCGATCTAGTTGCTATAGTCGCCTAGTATCCACCGTACAGGGACAGATCAACAGTCAAGACGCCTTCTTCTTCCCCTCAGCTCTCTCTCTCTCTTCTAATTCTTTCCTCTGCTAATCCGCCGCGGCCGAGTGCCATGGACGAGGCAGCGAGCTGTCCCGAGCTCGCCATTCGAGCCCAGATTAGACGGCGCATCTCCATCTTCTACCTCACACCGACACCCGATGATCCACCACGAGGTCCGGCTCTTGATGTCTATGCCTAACGGCAGCCGCGGCGCAGTGCGGATACACGGTGACGAATAACGTCAACAAGGAATTTCCAGAGCTCAGATGATCCACGCGCCAAATCTAGCTAGCCCTAAGTATAGCAGAGGACAAGATGGAAGTAATAAGGGTGCATACTGGCTATTGAAGCAACGGGGACACCCACGGCCGTGCCGACTCGCGACGGCGCTCCTTCGAGGCGAGTCCCGACGCCCCAACTTGATGCCGCAAAGGACGCCGCCTACGGTACGGGGAGCGCCGCAGCCGCCACGCGCGTCCAGAGCCCGGAAGACTCCTCCCCGCGGTCGCCCAGACCACCGTGCACAGCTCAGTTCTTTTCTCTCTCTCTTTCTTCGTTCTCACCTCAGAAATGGTGGCTGGCAGATCCCTTTCTCCCTGCACGGCTTTGGTTCCGGAGGGCCAATGGGGGCGGTAGGCTTATATGCACATGGGGCGAGGGGTAGCATGAGAATCGGAGGTTCCAACGACCCGCCGAAATCGCGGCTCGATCCGCGAGCTTCGGTGTTCGTTTCAATCGGAGAAGAAGATCAGGCAAGTGGGACCCGTCTGCAGTGGCCCAAGCATGCAACACGGAGGAGAAAACGGCTGGCGCGTGCGTAGATACTGGATGGAGCCGCCGACTTGTGGGCTCCGCGCCACAGTGAGCAGGGCCGAGCGCGCTGGTGGGCTGGTTAGTGGCCGTGTTGGGCCGGCTAAAGGTAATTCGGCCCGGCACTAGGTTTTCTGTTTTCTCTCTTTTTTTTATTTCCTTTTCTAATTTCACATTAGATTCCAATTGAAATTTTGAATTAAATTCACATATAGTTTAAACTTAAAGTATATTTAAGTGTCAAATAAAAACTCCAACATGTTATACATGGTCTATTTTATTTTATATATCAAATATTTATTTAGTCTGTGTTGCAAATACAAAATACCCACTCATATTGTTTTCCTTCTTTGTAGAAAAATAGTATTTTGCTTGTGAAATAGGAAGTAAAGGTTACTTCCAAATTTATTATTCATGTAAATAAAGGCTTATGATGCATCATTTGATGATATGCATAATTATTTAGTTGAATAGGAATCTTTTCTATTACTTCTTTTCTAAAATATTTCTTGGTTTCCACAATGGAGTTCTCAAATTTCCACACTCATATGTAATTTGAGATATCTGAATTTACTATTTCATTACCTCATTTTTTATTTTTATTTTTTATACACATTTTGGGCATTACATAGCATGCGCGATATAATGGGTCGGCCTGGATTGCCATTCGGTGGTAAAACCATTGTCTTCGGTGGGGATTTCAGACAAGTCTTGCCTGTTGTTCGTAAAGGTTCAAGGGCTCAAGTAGTCGCTTCTTCTCTACGGATGTCTTACCTATGGGAGTCCATGTCCCACTTAAAGCTTGTTAGCAATATGAGGGCAAAAAACAACCCTTGGTTTGCAGAGTTTTTGCTACGCATAGATGGTGGAACTGAGGTCACGAATAGAGATGGTGACATCCGTCTTCCTGGCGAGGTATGTGTGCCTTATAGTGGGAGTGACAGTGATCTTGACAATCTAATAGACTACGTGTTCCCAAATCTCAATGAAAATATATCAGATTCCACCTACATTACTTCACGAGTGGTACTATCAACGCGAAACGATTGGGTGGATATGATAAATGTTAAGATGATCGATCGTTTTCAAGGTGCACATACGGTGTACCATAGTTTCGATAGCGCCATGGATGATCCCCATAACTATTACCCACCTGAGTTCCTAAACACACTAACGCCTAATGGGCTGCCCCCGCATGTTTTGAAGCTCAAGATTGGATGCCCTATTATATTGCTTCGGAATATAGACCCTGCGAATGGACTTTGCAACGGTACCAGGCTGGTGGTTCGTGGTTTCCAAAGAAATAGCATTGACGCAGAAATTGTACTGGGTCAGCATGCTGAAAAACGGATTTTCCTGCCACGTATACCTCTTTGTCCCTCTGATGATGAGATGTTCCCTTTCTAGTTCAAAAGGAAGCAGTTTCCTATACGTCTTAGTTTTGCAATGACTGTTAACAAAGCACAGGGTCAGACTATTCCCAATGTTGGTGTGTACTTGCCCGAATCAGTGTTCTCTCATGGCCAATTATATGTTGCTCTATCTAGAGCGACAGCCCGATCGAACATAAAGATCCTTGTCATCCCAGCCGTCGATGGAAATAAGAGGTCGAGGAAGGGTGTACGAAAGAACCCCACAGTAGATTGTGGGACATACACCAAGAACATCGTCTACAAGGAGGTCCTAACAAACTAGCGGAAATCTTCACAAACAACAGAAGAGTGATTTACACAAACAATAACACAACCCAGACCCACAGTAAGTCTGTTAAAACTCAATTGTTTTTTTTTGACATGTGCAAGTAATTTATTTGTTCAGATATTTAATGATTTGAGTTTCTGTTTCAGTTAGAGATTTCTAGCATGGCTGACACAAGTAACCATGGATCCCTTATTGATGAATGGTTGCCGACACTACACCAAGCCCAAAGAACTCTCATGTCATGCTGAATGAAAAATTCAGCTCTCGCTCAATATCTGGTCTTTTTAGTGAACATGGAACCAATAAGCCCCATGATCAATCTGAAAAAGCAGAGAAGTTGTGAATTCTGCTTTTCTTTACAGTAAAATGGTATGTGATATTTCCTTAATTGATTTCTTGTGCTCTCAAGATTTATTTGTTACACTGTTATCCAATGTTGAAATAACTCATAATTAGAGCAAGCACTTAAGACTTTCATACTGCAATTTTCAGATATGAATTTGGTACACTATGGAAGAAATTAATTGGTTATGATTTATTTTGTTTAATTGTTATTCACAGTGATTTGATATATGGAAACATTTGCACGATTTTGTCTACGTTTGCATACACCTATTATATTCATACTTCTCACTAACGATGATGAAAATTTGGTCTTCCACCTTTTCCTTTCTAATATTTCTGTCTATAGGGGATATAACAGCTTTAAGCACAATGAGAAATGAGTCCATCATTAGTGAGATCCAAGCCCAGCTAAAGCACAAGAATGTCACAGTGGATGTCAAAGCAAATTCAGACCCTCATGTAAGTTTCTTCTAAATTTGTTCATGTCTTATTCAAGCCTTATTATGTTAAGGTTCTTGTTTAACTGCCTGGAATTAAATAAATTGTTCTATGCATATGATTGATTTTAGATTAGTCCTATTCAGCTCTCAACTACAGTCACAGTCGAGGAACTTGGTTTACCAGGCTTGAAAAACATAATGGCCATTTCTTATCCACATCAAGCATTTGGGAGGGTATGCTTCTTCACCTTTTCTAGATTGGTTGAATATCTATTTCATTATTTTTACTAATTTATCTACATTGTGGTTGTAGTTTGGAATCCAGTACTTGCGTAATTATGTTGGTATCAATGCCAGTTCTTCTATGAACACAAAACCTTCGGTTAACCTTCATACTCGCTCAAGGTTAACAAGCCCACATCTAGACCACCAGCAAATTGTGAAATTGATGTTTAACGCTACTTCATTATAGGGTAAGAACTACTCTCATTTTCACAAGTTTCTGATTTTTTCATTATCATGAGATTACAAAAATCAATGCCTCCTATGCCATGCAATCCCAAACGTGAGGAGTGATACTCGCTCCAGTCTGAACTGAACCCTAAAGATGCTGGGCATCATCATGAAGTTGAATTCGTTCCTTATTCAGCTTCCTCGGAGAATAGTCCATTTCAAAACATCCAACACAAGCCACTTGATTCTGGTGGTTCGCCCTTTCCAACTAATGTGCACCTTTTTATTTTTGTAAAAGTAAAATAGAACATAGCATGTATATACATGAAGTTCGTGGGATGATTTTATAGATAAAGCTGACAAGCTGAATGATTTGTGTCACTGATTGTTCCATTTTCATGACACCTTGCACCAAACTGGCTTCATTATTGTGTCTTTTGGTTGTTGGTTTATTACATGTTTGATTGTATTTTATTAACGCAGGTTGCTGAAAATCTGGCTCATCTTATGTACAGTGTCCTAATGACTGGATACATGTTTAGGAGTGCACAACACCATCTAGAATTGCAACAGAGTTTGGAGCAGATTTCTCTTCCTGAACCAAACGAAGAGAAGGTAGTTGTCCACCTTTGTTGCGGTATATGTGTAATTGCCAATAGGCATATATGATTGAATGATTTCCATGCTGAAACCTGATCTTTTGTGACTGCAATGTACATGGGCCCTACAAGCGCATGGGTGGTCCTCAAACTTGCCTCACAATACAATTTAGGCCACTAAACTATTAAAAATGTTGGCTATAGGAGAAATGGGATAATGGTACAGAGAGCTTGGCAAATGTGAGTCACCTGGAAGATTTTGTAATTGTGTGGAATATTAGTTCTTTGTAATTTTATACTGATCTGCTATGCCTTCTGTTTCAATTTGAATTTTGTAGGTATGGGCTATTTTGGACATGCACCACCCTGATTTTCGTTGCTGCATCTATTTGCCACTTTTGTCACCTACCTATCTCACAAATGGCACAAGAAGGAATGGAACTATGATATCAACTTGGTTACCTGGTGTGCTAGCTTATTCTATGGCTACGTAATGTTTGTTCCTCTTCTTTTATATGAAATTCTCAAGTACTTATCAGCTCTTGCTGGTCTAGTGAATTGTGGTGCTTGTATGAATACTCTATGTTCATCTTCATTCCAGTATCGGTAAGGTTCTTACTAAAATGCATAAATACTTAGGCATTGCAATTCAATTAGTTTACAATTTTGTGCTGTTATGGCCTATTCTTAAAGTTGCTTGAAATTTGGTCTTATCTGTCAGAAGTGTTCACTGTATTCTAACTCTTGTAAAGTGATTAGCAAGCTTGAGTTTGAAGAATTTACACTGCTTTTGTAATGAAAAAGATGAAACTAATTATTTCCAAGGGGCATTACTACAACTATTTACCAATGTAATTTATAACTACCATATATAGTGAAAAGGGTACCCAGCAAACAAATTATATTGGTAAAACTGTGTAATATGTTAGCAGGCTTCATGTTGAATCTATTGGTACCGGGTTCATATGGTCAAATACTTTTCTATGGATTAATTATCAAAATGGAAAATGTTTTACTGGAATGGACTCTAGGATGGCTGATATTTAGAATTTGAGGGACTATTTGTACTTCCATATAAGTTATATTTGTTATCTATCTGTCTGCCCACCCAGATGTTCTTAGTTTGGATTGCCTCTTGCTGTTGGCAACTTTGGAAGCTGAGCTCATGTGACTTGTGCGAAATCGCTAGAAATTATGTCTACCAATCCAGTTTCTCTCATAGGCTCAAGGTATGGGTCGTTTGGTGTGGGTCATGGATGAATTCTCTCTCTCTCTGTGTGTATGTGTGTCTATTTTGTTTACTGAGCATCTAACACCGATCATTTTACTGGATTGGGAGAAACTACTATAGAAGGGGTCCGGAGGGCAATGACATCCACTAGACAAATGTTCCTCACACCAGGTTGAGTTTCGACACACCGTATATACTTACCTCCATATTTAAATGGTGTATCTCTATGTGATGTGCTTGATGTATCTTTTTATGACCCATCTTATACTTATCCTGGATTACAGATCCGGAAAGAACAAATGGAGTTGATACATTTTGGAAATGTTAAAGTAGCCGGAGAAGAAATTGACAGGTGAAGTGTAGGGGAATTGTCATGGTGTGGCAGTAGAGGTCTAGAAGTGGCGGTAAGAGAGATTGATACTAATGATTTGTTTATTGTAGACTATTTGCATTAGCTTTTATTGTACGGATCAATAATGTTATGTTTTATTTATGTACATGTTTGAGATATGCTACCAAATAGCTCTAGCAATAAAAAAGACTACTTATATTTTGGTTGTACGTGTTTCAATAATTATCCCATCCAAATATGGTATAACTATGTGATACATGGAAACCGTAGCAACGCACGAGCATTTAACTAGTGATAGATGAATTTGCTTGCAGTGTTGGCTTGCTGGTTCAGTACCCGCACGTCCTCCGCGCCGATAATCCTGCAGTTGGACCACATCACACCGTGGAGCAGCTTCTACGACGCCGTCTCGCAGGACTTTAAGGTAAACAAACTGCCCTTTTCCCTCCCCCTCCTTGTTCGGACCGACGTTGGCTGTGTAGCGCTTGCGGACCAATGTTTATTTGCAGTCGGAGAGCATGAACTGCTTCAGTGTCATCAAGGCGACCTGGGGCTGGGATGCCCTGGACGAGAGGGCGGCCAGCGACGGAGGGCTCCTGGACCTCAGCAAGCTTTTCAGGGCCTGCAAGTAAGCTCGTCATCGTCATTCGTCAAGCAAGCCGAATCTAATTACTGGTTCTAGTCCATGGCTGCAAGTCTTCATTAATGTATTGCTTGCGTCGCGTTGAAGCACAGCTGAAATTATTATTGTTTTTTCTTCGCTGGAATTTCAGGACACTGAAGTACGCTTACTCGATCAGGAACTGGCTGTGGACGGCGTTCGCTTACACCGCCATGGTGGACTACCCGACCCCGGCCAACTTCCTGCAGAATCTGCCTGCCTACCCGGTCAAGGAGGTTGTCGTCCGTTTCTACCCAATATTTCAACCAAACCAGCCACAGCAGCAGCAAGTGTTAAGGAGAAGTTCATCTGCAGATGTGCAAGATCATCGACGGGTTCCCCGCGGGCGCAGACGTGCTGGACAAGGCGTTCGCGGCGGCGAGCTTGTACTACAACTACACAGGAGACCAGACCTGCACGGCCTCGATGGCTGGCAGTGGCAGGTGAGATCTGAGAGACGATTGACGAGTGTGATACCATGTTCGTGAATGCTCGTGTACGTGCGCATGCAGGCTTGCACGGAGATGGTCATGCGGCCCCATGACGGTCTCCAACGAGAGCATGTTCCCGCCGTCCACCTTCAGCTATGAAGAAAGGTCCGATGAGTGTTTCCAGAGCTGGGGGGGGGGGGGGGGGGGGGGGGGGGGGGGGGGGGGTTCGGCCTCGACCACACTGGGTCACCACTGAATACGGTGGACATGTAGGTGTGCTGTTACAGAATTTCATCCGGTTTTGCAGAAATCAACCACAAGATCAAACGTTCGTCGATCTGGTGCTTCATTGCACAATTTTCCTGCAGAAAATTGAGAAGGTGCTCAAGAGGTTTGGGAGCAACATCATCTTCTCCAATGGAATGCGGGACCCGTGGAGTCGAGGCGGGTAAGTCGTCTATCTGATCATTTCTCTCTTTTTTCTTTTTGGCCCGTCATTGATCAGCGTAGTTTTAAGTATCTTTCTGATACGTACATAGCGCTGGAGTATCTGTAATTCCTTCGCCTTGTGCTGCAACCAGGGTGCTCAAGAACATCTAACCCAGTATCATCGCCCTTGTCACAGAGAAAGGCGAGCAACAAATTGCAGAAAAGAAAGAAGAAATAACTGTAATGAATAGCAAGGGGATTTTAACCCCTCAAATCCCCTCCGGTATTCGGTATTCTAGCTCCCAAACAAGCCGACTGTCGTAGCGAAATTATTTCCCAATTCACTTACTGGCAGTTATTTGTCACGGTGATCAGGTGCTCACCATTTAGACTTGAGATCATCAACAGAGGGCGATCCAGACTGGGTTATAGAACAGAGGAGACAAGAAGTTGACATCATTCAGGGATGGATTGATGAGTATCATCAGGACATGGCGGAAGCGTCTTCCTGACTAGGCGCCGCCGCCATTGCTGGTACCGTCAGGGAAAAGAAGTATTTGGATCCACGGGATTTAAGGAATCACTCTATCCAAATTAAGGTGGTGCGTCATGGATTCATTCCTCAAATTTGATGGGATGACCTCATTCCTCATATTAGTACTAACTAAATAACTATGAGGAATGAGGTGGTGATGGATCAGCCCATTCTATTCCACAAACCAAACAAAAATATTGAGAAGTGAGAAGATGATAGACTAGGTCATTCCTCAAACCAAACACCCCATAAGTTACGCACTAAGCATAGGCAAACAATGCTTTCTTTTCTACTCACAAGGGTCTCCGTCGTCAAGGTGATGCTCTTTCTCCGATTCTCTTTAATATAGTTGTGGATATGTTGGCAATTCTATTTTTAAGAGCAAAGGAAAATAACCAATTCATGGGTGTGATTCCTCATCTAGTGGATGTTGGACTTTCTATCCTCTGCGGATGATACCGTTGTTTTCTGGATCATAGCTTGGATCAAGCGCGAAATCTGAAACTTTTCCTAACCGCTTTTGAGCTGATGTCAGGTTTGAAAATCAACTTTCACAAAAGTGAGCTTTTTTTGCTATGGGTTAGCTAAGGATTATGAAATGGATTATTCTTGTTTTTTTGATTGTGGGGTCGGTTCTTTTCCTCTCAAATACCTTGGAATTCTTATGACCCATCGCAGGTTACGAAATAGTGAGTGGCATTGTGTCATTGATAGATTCGAAAAATGATTAACTACGTGGAAAAGTTCTTTTCAGGGGGACGTATTGGCTCAGACTCTGGAGATTATTGCAGAAACAAGAAGCTCACCAAGAGATTCATGTGGTATGTCAATCCTTAGAGAGGGTGGCAATGAAGATTTTTGCAAAATATGGATGGAGGTCTAATGCCAGATTAAAGGACGCTTGATTCGAGGACAAGTTCCATTTAAGAATGTTCTTTTTTTAATGATGCATGTTTTTTTAATTTTTAAACTTTAATGTCGTATGTAGACAACTACAAAAGGCTCGAACATTTTTTTGTTTCTGTCACACCCGTTTCTAAGGGGCAGAGCCGGGTGCATAGCATATGTGTGCCAGGATCTATTTTCACACATATGTTGACGTCACAAGTGTAATATATCAAAAGAACAATGCATGAAAGCGTAAATAATGATTATATTAACATATTACACTTCGAACAAACATAATGTCTTGACCTTTATTCATCAAAGTACAGCGAAACAAGGACATCCATCCACAGGAAGATGACAGGGGGTATCACTAGACTAGCATCCATGGAGTTCAGCATCATATCTTCATCTGCAACTTCTGATCAAAATTAAGCAAGGGTGAGCTCACTTATGGTCGGGGCTCAGCAAGTGGGGGAAAAACTAATGCAAGTCTAACAAGGTGAGGCTGAGGTTGAGCAGTAAGCATTTTAGTTGGTCAACATTTTATTAACAACACCTGTCTTACTAATAAGTGTGAATCCCAAGTATTCCCATTAAACAAAGGTATAAGAGTATATCAAAAACACTTAAGTGAAACCACTTAAGCAAACCATTGGCAGATCATCGGATCTCGATTTATTTCCATCTTCAAGTTCAATTATCATGTGAGGAGTCCAGGCTGCTCATAACCGTGAGCACGGCTGATATATCAGTTTTACACTCTGCAGAGGTGGCGCATCTTTACCCATGAGTCGTGATTCCCTTCTAGCCCGGGTTAGCTAGACCCGTATTCACTTCCGAGGTGAATGGCCAGGATCTCACTACGAGGCTTCTCCCTGGAGTCCTCATTACGCAAATGTTGGAAATGGTCAACTGCATAAGGTACACCTACCGTAACCAACTTATAGCCCAATCCACAGGGTAAAGCTTTGGGAACTATGCCCGTATCCAATCTGCCTGAGCCGGAACTATAAGCACTTGCCAGGTGCCCCCGTTCCTGGTCGACTACGACCAACACCCAACATAAGACTTCCCTAGTTATTTAGCCAAGACCAGAGCCATGATAGTTCTCATGGTAGCACCGTTTTCCCGGGTGGTCACTCCATGTTCCAATTAATATGCAATAATCTTGTTTAACCATCGGGTTAACAACAATAATGTAAACTTACCATTTTAGAACATTAATATCATAAGCGAGAGTGACTGTATAAAGTTAAGTTGTAGCAATAGCATAGCTACTTGATTAAATCATAATCCCAGGTTAAACAAAGAGTAAGGTTGGAAAGGTTATCTAAATAGGTAACCCGTCAAGTTATGCATATATATCCAAAAGAGTAAACTTTATTAAATGTATTGCTTGGGATCAAACAGAGTATGCAGAGGGAGAAGTCCACTTGCCTTGCTTATTGAAAACTTGAGGTTCTTCCACGGATCAGAATAGATCTTGATTCTTAACTACTAGATCAACCACTGAATATCACACAAACAAACGAGAAGAACAAGCACCACTCAATAACATACAACATTCATCATACGTAAAGCTAAAAGAAAGCCTAACGAAAAGAGCGTTCGCTTTTCAAAAACATTACACGCAAGGGTTATAATAAAAAGGTATTCTTTTCAAACATGTGATCTATACTTTATAAAATAAGACATGAGCTTATAAATGTCTTAATTACAATATACAAATGTTGGGTTCATCAATTTTAATCTTTTATAAAATGCCATATGTGATATGTCTAAGATTAAGGGTTTATAAGACGATAAAACACGTTATAACGATATTAAACCTTTTTAACCTTTTAGAACACATATAAGTTATATCTAAGGTTAATGGGCTACAAAATACGTTATTAATCTTCGAAGCATTATGGTATGTATTATAATTCATTGTTAAACATTTACTTATGACAAATTAAGATATAAGTCGAAATAGGTTTTATGTGAAAAGATCATTATTACTAAACACCTATTTATGGAAAGTTATGATATATGCTTTAATGAACTTTTTATGAAAAAGAAAATGGACAACAATTATATTTTATTTTTATTAGAAAGTACATGTCCTATATTTTATTAAGAAAGCTATATACAAAACAATATGCAACTAACATTATTATTAAAGAACATGAACACTAATTTCCTTAGTTTATTCTTTAGAAAAAACTAAGTGACACATATATAAATAATATGAACTAATTTTGATTAAATAATTAAGCCTATATAACCAGTTGTAAACAAATATAAATCTAATTAACTAGGTTATGAGAGGACATAATTACTCTATTATTTATCTTTACATTTAGTTTAGAAACATATGACCTAGATATTTAAAATGAATATTATTGTCGGGGACCATAATTAGGGGTACCCTCAAGGCTCCTAATTCTCAGCTGGTAACCTCCATCAGCATAAAGCTGCAAAGGCCTGATGGGTGCGATTAAGTCAGGGATCAGTCCATACGAGGGACTCGATCACGCCTCGCCCGAGCCTGGCCTCGGACAAGGGCAGCCGACCCCGGAGGATTTCCGTCTCGCCCGAGGCCCCCCTCCAGCGGCAAACGTGTTCCCGGCTCGCTCGAGGCCCTGTCTTCGCCAAGAAGCAACCCTGACCAAATCGCCGCACCGACCGACCAAGTCGTAGGAGCATTTAATGCAAAGGTGGCCTGACACCTTTATCCTGACGCGCGCCCCCCAGCCGACAGAGCCGAAGTGACCGCCGTCACTTCGCCGCTCCACTGACCGGCCTGGCAGAAAGACAGCGCCGCCCGCGTCGCTCCGACTGCGGTGCCACTTGACAGAGTGAGGCTGACAGGCAGTCAGGCCCGGCCGCAGGCACCATAAGAAACTCCGCTCCGCCCGACCCAGGGCTCGGACTCGGGCTAAGCCCCGGAAGACGGCGAACTCCGCTCCGCCCGACCCAGGGCTCGGACTCGGGCTAAGCCCCGGAAGACGGCGAACTCCGCTCCGCCCGACCCAGGGCTCGGACTCGGGCTAAGCCCCGGAAGACGGCGAACTCCGCTCCGCCCGACCCAGGGCTCGGACTCGGGCTAAGCCCCGAAAGACGGCGAACTCCGCTCCGCCCGACCCAGGGCTCGGACTCAGGCTCGACCCCAGAAGACGACGAACTCCGCTTCGCCCGATCCCAGGGCTCGGACTCCGCCCCGGCCTCAGCCGGCGGTCTCCGCCTCGCCCGAACCAGGGGCTCGGACTCGACCTCGGCCACGGAAGACAGACTCGACCTCGGCTTCGGAGGAGCTTCCACGTCTCCCAACCTAGGGCGCAGACCATCCACATCAACAGGAGGCGCCATCATCACCCTACCCCGAGCTGACTCGGGCCACGGGAACAAGACCGGCGTCCCATCTGGCTTGCTCCGCTAGATAGGCAATGATGGCGCCCCGCATACTCTGTGACGACGGCGGCTCTCAGCCCCCTTACGGAAGCAAGAGGACGTCAGCAAGGACTCAACAGCTCCGACAGCTGTCCCTCCGCCAGGCTCCATCGCTCCTCCGACGGCCACGACATCACACCAGCTAGGTGCCAAAATCTCCGGCTGCCACGACGGCATGTACTTAGGGCGATAGCTCTCCTCCGCTAGACACGTAGCACTCTGCTGCACCCCCCATTGTACACCTGGATCCTCTCCTTACGCCTATAAAAGTAAGGACCAGGGCCCTCTTAGAGAGGGTTGGCCGCGCGGGGACGAGGACAAGACAGGCGCTCGCTTGTAGCCGCTCGCTCCCTCTCCCGCGTGGACGCTTGTAACCCCCTACTGCAAGCGCACCCAACCTGGGCGCGGGACGAACACGAAGGCCGCGGGATTCCCACCTCTCTCACGCCAGTCTCCGGCCACCTCGCTTCCCCCCTTCGCGCTCGGCCTCGCGCTCGACCCATCTGGGCTGGGGCACGCGGCGACATTCACTCGTCGGCCTAGGGACCCCCCGGTCTCGAAACGCCGACAGTTGGCGCGCCAGGTAGGGGCCTGCTGCGTGCTGACGAACAGCTTCCCGTCAAGCTCCAGATGGGCAGTCTCCGACAACCTCTCCACCCCGGGACGGTGCTCCGTTTCGGGAGTCTTGAGTTCGTGTCCCTCGACGGCAGCTACGACATGATACTCCTTCCACCGTCGTGTGACAACGACAATGGCGGCCGACAGCCCGCCCGCCGGCGGCGGAATCGACGACGTCTTCCCCGCGTGGTGGAAGAACAACATTCTAGCTCACCCCGTCCTCTCCCCCGCCGACGGAGGAGGAGGCGGGGCAACCAAGGCCAAGCAGGAGGCAGCGCCTCGTCGGCTGTCGAGCGAGTCGACGGCGCCAGCACCCCAACGGGGGGCGCACTGGGCATCGACCCCGCGCTTGAGACGAAGACGAGCGTCGTCTCCCCGCAACGCGCCGATTCCGGGCAAACGTACGACGCCAGCGCGCTCGCGAAAGGCTTGCTGGACGTCACCCTTGTACCTGAGACGACGGTGCAGTCAGTCCCCGACGTGACCTCATCGCCGCCCGTCGACCAAGAGGTACCGACCGATTCCCATCCCACGTCTTTCGGGTTCGGCCTCGACCCGCCAAGCGGCTTCGCTTTGGCGGGTGCTCTCGTAGAGGCGAGTCCAAACCCCCTGGGGTTTCGTATGCGGTCACCTTGGGACCGGCTGACTGAGAGCACCTAGAGGGGGGGGTGAATAGGTGATCCTGTGAAACTTAAACTTATAGCCACAAAAACTTGTTAAGTGTTAGCACAATAAATGCCAAGTGGCTAGAAAGGAGTCTCAACAAAACACAATACCACAAGAGATCAATCACAGAGACGACACAGTGGTTTATCCCGTGGTTCGGCCAAGACCAACGCTTGCCTACTCCACGTTGTGGCGTCCCAACGGACGAGGGTTGCAATCAACCCCTCTCAAGCGGTCCAAAGACCCACTTGAATACCACGGTGTTTTGCTTGCTTTTTCTCAATCCCGTTTGCGAGGAATCTCCACAACTTGGAGCCTCTCGCCCTTACAATTGAAGTTCACAAAGAACACAGAGCAAAGGGGGAATGAGCAACGCACACAAGACTTCAAAAGATCAGAGCAACAACACGCACACAAGTCGCAACAAGAGCTCGCAACACAACTCAAAGAGTTTGCAACTCAACAAGAGCTCTAGATGCTATCACAATGAAACGAATGCGTGAGATCGATGTCTTGGTGCTTAGGAATGTTGTAGGAATGCTTGGTGTTCTCCTCCATGCGCCTAGGGGTCCCTTTTATAGCCCCAAGGCAGCTAGGAGCCGTTGAGAGCAATTCTGGAAGGCTGATCTTGCCTTCTGTCATCGGGCGCACCGGACACTGTCCGGTGCCCGATTTCTTTCCTTAAACGGCGCAGTCGACCGTTGCAGATCTGGGAGCCGTTGGCGCACCGGACAGTCCGGTGCACACCGGACAGTCCGGTGCCCCCTTCCGACCGTTGGCTCGGCCACGTGTCGCGCGCGGATCGCGCGGCGGACCGTTGGCCCGGCCGACCGTTGGCTCACCGGACAGTCCGGTGCACACCGGACAGTCCAGTGAATTTTAGCCGTACGCCGTCAGCAAATTCCCGAGAGCGGCCTCTTCGGCCGAGGCAGCCTGGCGCACCGGACACTGTCCGGTGCACCACCGGACAGTCCGGTGCTCCAGACCGAACAGCCTCTTGGCTGAACACAACCAACTCTCCTCTTTTCTTCTTCTTCCTGTTTCTGATACTTAGACAAGTATATTAGTACATAAAACCAATGTACTAAGACTTAGAAACATACCTTAGCTCTTGATTTGCACTTTGTTCATCCATGGGCATAGATTCACATTTAAGTACTTGTGTTGGCACTCAATCACCAAAATACTTAGAAATGGCCCAAAGGCACCTTTCCCTTTCAATCTCCCCCTTTTTGGTGATTTTTGCCAACACAACATAAAGCAACTAGAACAAGTGCAATATCACTTCAAATAAAACTCGAATTTATTTTGATTCAATTTTGGCATATATGGATCATCCTTTGCCACCACTTGGTTTGTTTTTGCAAATCAAACTCAAATCTCTATCTCTAAGTCAAACACACATGTTGAAGCATAAAGAGAGTCATTCCAAAAGAGATTGATTAAAGATTTCAAAAACTCCCCTTTTTTTCATAATCAACATTTCTCCCCACAAGAAGCCAACTTTTGACAAGAGAGACAACAAAAGAGATTTGACAAACCAAAAGCTCTATTCTACTGTTTTCAAAATCTCTCAAGTGGTAGTTGATCCATTTATCACTTTGGCCTTTATTTTCTCCCCCTTTGGCATCAAGCACCAAAACGGGATCAATCTTGGCCCTTTAATCCCATTGCCTCACCAAAATCTTCAATTAAGAGTACGAAGGCAATAAGATCATAGAGATGAACTTGGAATAAGTTACCGTCTCATCGGAGTGCAGTGGAAGTCTTGCATGGTCCAAGTTCACCTTTCCCTTTCATTCCGCCTTCGAGACTAAATCAAGCAGACTCAAGCAAATGGTTAGTCTCAAAGGGTCAAGTTGTAACACATCTCCCCCTAAATATGTGCATCACTTTGCAACGGACTTGTGAGGTCCAGGGAGTGTTTGTACAACTTGAGCACCAATATTAAGCAACAAAATGCATAAGGAATATGATCTAAGGCATAAACACATGTATGCTACAAATCAATCCAAGTTCCGCGAATCTAAGACATTTAGCTCACTACGCAACCTGCAAAAGGTCTTCTCATCTAGAGGCTTGGTAAAGATATCGGCTAGCTGGTTCTCGGTGCTAACATGAAACACTTCGATATCTCCCTTTTGCTGGTGGTCTCTCAAAAAGTGATGCCGGATGTCTATGTGCTTTGTGCGGCTGTGTTCAACAGGATTTTCCGCCATGCGGATAGCACTCTCATTATCACATAGGAGTGGGACTTTGCTCAGATTGTAGCCAAAGTCCCGGAGGGTTTGCCTCATCCAAAGTAGTTGCGCACAACACTGTCCTGCGGCAACATACTCGGCCTCAGCGGTGGATAGGGCAACGGAGGTTTGTTTCTTAGAGTTCCACGACACCAGGGACCTTCCTAAGAATTGGCATGTCCCTGATGTACTCTTCCTATCGACCTTACATCCAGCATAGTCAGAATCTGAGTATCCAACCAAGTCAAAGGTAGACCCTTTTGGATACCAGAGCCCGAGGCAGGGCGTAGCAACCAAATATCTTAGAATTCGCTTCACCGCCACTAAGTGACACTCCTTAGGATCGGATTGGAATCTAGCACACATGCATACGCTAAGCATAATATCCGGTCTACTAGCACATAAATAAAGTAAAGACCCTATCATTGACCGGTATGCTTTTTGATCAACGGACTTACCTCCTTTGTTGAGGTCGGTGTGTCCGTTGGTTCCCATCGGAGTCTTTGCGGGCTTGGCGTCCTTCATCCCAAACCGCTTTAGCAGATCTTGCGTGTACTTCGTTTGGGAGATGAAGGTGCCGTCCTTGAGTTGCTTCACTTGGAACCCAAGGAAGTAGTTCAACTCGCCCATCATCAACATTTCGAATTTCTGCGTCATCACCCTGCTAAACTCTTCACAAGACTTTTGGTTAGTAGAACCAAATATTATGTCATCGACATAAATTTGGCACACAAACAAATCACCATCACATGTCTTAGTAAAGAGAGTTGGATCGGCTTTCCCAACCTTGAAAGCATTAACAATTAGAAAGTCTCTAAGGCATTCATACCATGCTCTTGGGGCTTGCTTAAGTCCATAGAGCGCCTTAGAGAGCTTACACACGTGGTCGGGGTACCGTTCATCCTCGAAGCCAGGGGGTTGCTCTACGTACACCTCCTCCTTGATCGGCCCGTTGAGGAACGCGCTCTTCACATCCATTTGGTACAACCTGAAAGAATGGTGAGCGGCATATGCTAGCAAGATATGAATTGATTCTAGCCTAGCCACAGGAGCAAAAGTCTCCTCAAAGTCCAAACCTGCGACTTGGGCATAACCTTTTGCCACAAGTCGAGCCTTGTTCCTCGTCACCACCCCGTGCTCGTCCTGTTTGTTGCGGAATACCCACTTGGTTCCCACAACGTTTTGCTTGGGACGAGGCACCAGTGTCCAAACTTCATTGCGTTTGAAATTGTTGAGTTCCTCCTGCATGGCCAACACCCAGTCCGGATCTAGCAAGGCCTCTTCTACCCTGAAAGGCTCAATAGAAGAGACAAAAGAGTAATGCTCACAAAAATTAACTAATCGAGATCGAGTAGTTACTCCCTTGCTGATATCACCCAGAATTTGGTCGACGGGATGATCCCTTTGAATCATCGCTCGAACTTGGGTTGGAGGTGCCGGTTGTGCTTCTTCCTCCATCACGTGATCATCTTGTGCTCCCCCTTGATCACACGCCTCCTTTTGATGAACCTGTTCATCGTCTTGAGTCGGGGGATGCACCGTTGTTGAGGAAGAAGGTTGATCTTGTCCATCTTGTTCCTGTGGCCGCACGTCTCCAATCGCCATGGTTCGTATAGCGGCCGGTGGAACATCTTCTTCATCTACATCATCACAATCAACAACTTGCTCTCTTGGAGAGCCATTAGTCTCATCAAATACAACGTCGCTAGAGACTTCAACCAAACCCGATGATTTGTTGAAGACTCTATACGCCTTTGTATTTGAGTCATAACCTAACAAAAACCCTTCTACAGCTTTGGGAGCAAACTTAGAATTTCTACCCTTCTTTACTAGAATGTAGCACTTGCTCCCAAATACACAAAAGTAAGATACATTGGGTTTGTTACCGGTTAGAAGCTCATACGACGTCTTCTTGAGGAGGCGGTGAAGGTAGACCCTGTTGATGGCGTGGCAAGCCGTGTTCACGGCTTCCGACCAGAAACACTCGGGGGTCTTGAATTCTCCAAGCATCGTTCTCGCCATATCGATTAGCGTCCTGTTCTTCCTCTCTACCACACCATTTTGTTGTGGTGTGTAGGGAGCGGAGAACTCGTGCTTGATCCCTTCCTCCTCAAGGAACTCCTCCACTTGAAGGTTCTTGAACTCGGACCCGTTGTCGCTCCTTATCTTCTTCACCTTGAGCTCAAACTCATTTTGAGCTCTCCTGAGGAAGCGCTTGAGGGTCCCTTGGGTTTCAGATTTATCCTGCAAAAAGAACACCCAAGTGAAGCGGGAAAAGTCATCAACGATAACTAGACCATACTTACTTCCTCCTATGCTCAGATAGGCGACGGGTCCGAAGAGGTCCATATGTAGCAGCTCCAGGGGTCTTGATGTTGTCATCACATTTTTGGTGTGATGAGAGCTTCCCACCTGTTTCCCTGCTTGACAAGCTGCACAAGGTCTATCTTTTTCGAATTGCACATTAGTCAAACCTATCACGTGTTCTCCCTTTAGAAGCTTGTGAAGGTTCTTCATCCCTACATGTGCTAAGCGGCGATGCCACAGCCAGCCCATGCTAGTCTTAGCTATTAAGCATGCATCTAGACCGGCCTCTTCTTTTGCAAAATCAACTAAATAAAGTTTGCCGTCTAATACACCCTTAAAAGCTAGTGAACCATCACTTCTTCTAAAGACAGACACATCTACATTTGTAAATAGACAGTTATATCCCATGTTGCATAATTGACTAACAGATAGCAAATTATATCCCAAGGACTCAACTAAAAACACATTAGAAATTGAGTGCTCGTTTGAGATTGCAATTTTACCTAACCCTTTTACCTTGCCTTGATTCCCATCACCGAATATAATTGAATCTTGGGAATCCTTATTCTTGACATAGGAGGTGAACATCTTCTTCTCCCCCGTCATATGGTTTGTGCATCCGCTGTCGATAATCCAACTTGAACCCCCGGATGCATAAACCTGCAAGGCAAATTTAGGCTTGGGTCTTAGGTACCCAACTCATGTTGGGTCCTACAAGGTTAGTGCAAATATCCTTAGGGACCCAAATGCAAGTTTTGTCTCCCTTGCATTTTGCCCCTAACTTCCTAGCAACTATTTTCCTATCCTTTCTACAAATAGCAAAGGAAGCATTTAAAGCACAATAAATTGTAGAAGGTTCATTCACTACTTTCCTAGGAGCATGAATAATATTCTTTCTACCACCATTTCTATCATGCGCATATGAAGAACTAGAAGCAAACATAGCATGAGAAAAATCATTGTAAGCATTATAACTCCTATAGGCATTTCTAGTTTGTCTCCTATCATGATACAAAAAGGCATGGTTCTTTTTAGCACTAGTAGCCATAGGGGCCTTCCCTTTCTCCTTAGCGGGAATGGGAGCCTTATGGCTTGTTAAGTTCTTGGCTTCCCTCTTGAAGCCAAGTCCATCCTTAATTGAGGGGTGTCTACCGATCGTGTAGGCATCCCTTGCAAATTTTAGTTTATCAAATTCATTCTTGCTAGTCTTAAGTTGGGCATTAAGACTAGCCAATTCCTCAGTTAATTTGGAAATTGAAACTAAATGATCGCTACAAGCATTAACATCGAAATCTTTACACCTAGTGCAAATCTCAATATGTTCTACACAAGAATTAGATTTACTAGCTACTTCTAGTTTAGCATTTAAGTCATCATTAACATTCTTTAAAGTAGCAATGGTTTCATGACAAGAAGATAGTTCACTAGAAAGCACTTCATTTCTTTTAACTTCTAAAGCATAAGATTTTTGTGCCTCTATAAACTTATCATGTTCATCATACAACAAATCCTCTTGCTTTTCTAAAAGCCTATCCTTTTCATTCAAGGCATCAATCAATTCATTGATTTTATCAATTTTATTTCTATCCAATCCCTTGAACAAACTAGAGTAATCTATTTCATCATCACTAGACTCATCGTCACTAGAAGAATCATAAGTGATATCATTACGAGTGATTACCTTCTTCTCTCTTGCCATGAGGCAAGTGTGACGCTCGTTGGGCAAGAGGGATGACTTGTTGAATGCAGTGGCGGCGAGTCCCTCATTGTCGGAGTCAGACGAGGAGCAGTCCGAATCCCACTCCTTGCCAAGATGAGCCTCGCCCTTTGCCTTCTTATAATTCTTCTTCTTCTCCCTCTTGTTCCCTTGGTCCTGATCACTATCATTGTCGGGACAGTTAGCAATAAAATGACCAAGCTTACCGCATTTGAAGCACGAACGCTTCCCCTTGGCTTTGGTCTTGCTTGGCTGTCCCTTGCGACCTTTAAGCGCCGTCTTGAATCTTTTGATGATGAGGGCCATCTCTTCATCATTAAGTCCGGCCGCCTCAATTTGTGCCACCCTGCTAGGTAGCGCCTCCTTGCTTCTTGTTGCCTTGAGAGCAAGGGGTTGAGGCTCGTTGATCGGTCCATTCAAGGCGTCGTCCACGTATCTTGCCTCCTTGATCATCATCCGCCCGCTTACGAATTTTCCGAGTACCTCCTCGGGCGTCATCTTCGTGTACCTGGGATTCTCACGAATATTGTTCACGAGATGAGGATCAAGAACGGTAAATGACCTTAGCATTAGGCGGACGACGTCGTGATCCGTCCATCGCGTGCTTCCGTAGCTCCTTATTTTGTTGATAAGGATCTTGAGCCGGTTGTATGTTTGCGTCGGCTCCTCGCCCCTTATCATCGCGAATCGTCCGAGCTCGCCCTCCACCAACTCCATCTTGGTGAGTAAGGTGACATCATTCCCCTCATGAGAGATCTTGAGGGTGTCCCAAATTTGCTTGGCATTGTCCAAGCCGCTCACCTTGTGATACTCGTCCCTGCACAAAGAGGCTACAACACAGTAGTAGCTTGTGCATTTTTATGGATCTGTTCATTAATAAACGAAGGACTATCCGAGCTATCAAATTTCATTCCACTTTCCACAATCTCCCAAATGCTTGGATGGAGAGAAAATAGGTGTGTACGCATTTTGTGACTCCAAAATCCGTAGTCCTCTCCATCAAAGTGAGGAGGCTTGCCAAGTGGAATGGGGAGCAAATGAGCATTTGAGCTGTGCGGAATGCGCGAATAATCAAAAGAAAAGTTTGAGTTAACCGTCTTTTGTTTGTCGTAGTCGTCGTCCTTGTGGGAAGAAGTAGACTCGTCGCTGTCGTAGTAGACGATCTCCTTGATACGTCTTGTCTTCTTCTTCTTCCCATCTTTACGTCTGTGGCCCGAGCCAGAGTCGTTGGATTTGTCATCTTTTGGCTCGTTGACGAAGGACTCCTTTTCCTTGTCGTTGATCACGATTCCCTTCCCCTTAGGATCCATCTCTTCGGGCGGTTAGTCCCTTTCTTGAAGAGAACGGCTCTGATACCAATTGAGAGCACCTAGAGGGGGGGTGAATAGGTGATCCTGTGAAACTTAAACTTATAGCCACAAAAACTTGTTAAGTGTTAGCACAATAAATGCCAAGTGGCTAGAAAGGAGTCTCAACAAAACACAATACCACAAGAGATCAATCACAGAGACGACACAGTGGTTTATCCCGTGGTTCGGCCAAGACCAACGCTTGCCTACTCCACGTTGTGGCGTCCCAACGGACGAGGGTTGCAATCAACCCCTCTCAAGCGGTCCAAAGACCCACTTGAATACCACGGTGTTTTGCTTGCTTTTTCTCAATCCCGTTTGCGAGGAATCTCCACAACTTGGAGCCTCTCGCCCTTACAATTGAAGTTCACAAAGAACACAGAGCAAAGGGGGAATGAGCAACGCACACAAGACTTCAAAAGATCAGAGCAACAACACGCACACAAGTCGCAACAAGAGCTCGCAACACAACTCAAAGAGTTCGCAACTCAACAAGAGCTCTAGATGCTATCACAATGAAACGAATGCGTGAGATCGATGTCTTGGTGCTTAGGAATGTTGTAGGAATGCTTGGTGTTCTCCTCCATGCGCCTAGGGGTCCCTTTTATAGCCCCAAGGTAGCTAGGAGCCGTTGAGAGCAATTCTGGAAGGCTGATCTTGCCTTCTGTCATCGGGCGCACCGGACAGTCCGGTGCACACCGGACACTGTCCGGTGCCCGATTTCTTTCCTTAAACGGCGCAGTCGACCGTTGCAGATCTGGGAGCCGTTGGCGCACCGGACAGTCCGGTGCACACCGGACAGTCTGGTGCCCCCTTCCGACCGTTGGCTCGGCCACGTGTCGCGCGCGGATCGCGCAGCGGACCGTTGGCCCGGCCGACCGTTGGCTCACCGGACAGTCCGGTGCACACCGGACAGTCCGGTGAATTTTAGTCGTACGCCGTCAGCAAATTCCCGAGAGCGGCCTCTTCGGCCGAGGCAGCCTGGCGCACCGGACACTGTCCGGTGCACCACCGGACAGTCCGGTGCTCCAGACCGAACAGCCTCTTGGCTGAACACAGCCAACTCTCCTCTTTTCTTCTTCTTCCTGTTTCTGATACTTAGACAAGTATATTAGTACATAAAACCAATGTACTAAGACTTAGAAACATACCTTAGCTCTTGATTTGCACTTTGTTCATCCATGGGCATAGATTCACATTTAAGTACTTGTGTTGGCACTCAATCACCAAAATACTTAGAAATGGCCCAAAGGCACATTTCCCTTTCACTGACGGACGTCTCGACCTACGGGCCCTCTGGGTCCGAGGAAGACGACGAGCCCAGCTTCTGTTGGGATTTCTCTGGACTTGGCAACCCCAGTGCCATGCGAGACTTCATGACCGCATGCGACTACTGCCTTTCCGACTGTTCCGACGGTAGCCGTAGCCTCGGCGACGAGGACTGCGGCCCAAGTCGCGAATGCTTCCACGTCGATCTGGGGGGTCCCTCCGAAGGCAACCATCTCGGCATGCCGGAGGATGGTGATCTCCCTTGGCTGGTGCCCCGCGTTGACATCCCACGGGAGCTAGTTGTGGTCCCCGTTCAAGCAGGGGGCCATGACCCACAGCTCGAGCAAATCCGGGGGGTGCAGGCCAGGCTCGACGAGGGAGCAGGAGCGCTTGAGCCGATCCGCCGGGACATCGGGCAGGCAGGGGCGGGCCAACCTCCAGCCGGAGAAATACGTCATCTGCCCCAGGGCTTCCAGCACCGCATCGCCGACGACGTCAGGGTCAGGCCGCCACCCGCATCTAGTGGGGTTGGCCAGAACCTGGCGGCAGCGGCAATGCTTCTCCGCGCGATGCCGGAGCCATCAACCGCCGAGGGGCGGCGAATCCAGGGAGAGCTCAAGAATCTCCTGGAAGGTGCCGCGGTCCGACGGGCCGAGAGCTCCACCTCCCGAAGGCAGGGGTACCCCTCGGAACCTCATGCCGCGACTTCCCGATTCATGCGGGAAGCCTCGGTCTGCCCCGGGCGCACGCGCAACACAGCGCCTGCGGCCCCGGGTCGCCTCGGCAACGAGCACCATCACCGCGACCGTCGGGCCCACCTCGACGAGAGGGTGCGCCGGGGCTACCACCCCAGGCGTGGGGGACGCTACGACAGCGGGGAGGATCGGAGTCCCTCGCCCGAGCCACCCGGTCCGCAGGCCTTCAGCCGAGCCATACGACGGGCGCCGTTCCCGACCCGGTTCCGACCCCCGACTACTATCACGAAGTACTCGGGAGAGACGAGACCGGAACTGTGGCTCGCGAACTACCGTCTGGCCTGTCAACTGGGTGGAACGGACGATGACAACCTCATCATCCGCAACCTCCCCCTATTCCTCTCCGACACCGCTCGCGCCTGGTTAGAGCACCTGCCTCCGGGGCAGATCTCCAACTGGGACGACCTAGTCCAAGCTTTTGCCGGGAATTTCCAGGGCACATATGTGCGCCCTGGGAATTCCTGGGACCTTCGAAGCTGCCGACAGCAGCCGGGAGAGTCTCTTCGGGACTACATCCGGCGATTCTCGAAGCAGCGCACCGAGCTGCCCAACATTACTGACTCGGATGTCATCGGCGCGTTCCTCGCTGGCACCACCTGCCGCGACCTGGTGAGCAAGCTGGGTCGCAAGATCCCCACCAGGGCGAGCGAGCTGATGGACATCGCCACCAAGTTCGCCTCCGGCCAGGAGGCGGTCGAGGCTATCTTCCGAAAGGACAAGCAGCCCCAGGGCCGCCCATCGGAAGATGCCCCCGAGGCGTCAACTCAGCGCGGCGCCAAGAAGAAGGGCAAGAAGAAGTCGCAAGCGAAACGCGACGCCGCCGACGCGGACCTTGTCGCCGCCGCCGAGTACAAGAACCCTCAAAAGCCCCCCCGGAGGTGCCAACCTTTTCAACAAGATGCTCAAGGAGTCGTGCCCCTATCACCAGGGGCCCGTCAAGCACACCCTTGAGGAGCGCGTCATGCTTCGGCACCACTTCCACAGGGCCGGGCCACCCGCGGAGGGTGGCAGGGCCCACGACGCCGATAAGAAGGAAGATCACCAGGCAGGAGAGTTCCCCGAGGTCCGCGACTGCTTCATGATCTATGGTGGGCAAGAGGCGAATGCCTCGGCTCGGCACCGCAAGCAAGAGCGTCGGGAGGTCTGTTCGGTGAAGGTGGCGGCACCAGTCTACCTAGACTGGTCCGACAAGCCCATCACCTTCGACCAAGCCGACCATCCTGACCATGTGCCGAGCCCGGGGAAATACCCGCTCGTCGTCGACCCCGTCATCGGCGACGTCAGGCTCACCAAGGTCCTCATGGACGGAGGCAGCAGCCTCAACATCATCTACGCCGAGACCCTCGGGCTCCTGCGTGTCGATCTGTCCTCCGTCCGGGCAGGCGCTGCGCCCTTCCATGGGATCATTCCCGGGAAGCGCGTCCAGCCCCTCGGACAGCTCGACCTTCTCGTCTGCTTCGGAACACCCTTCAACTTCTGAAGGGAGACCCTGACGTTCGAGGTGGTTGGGTTCCGAGGAACCTACCACGCGGTACTGGGGAGGCCATGCTACGCGAAGTTCATGGCCGTCCCCAACTACACCTACCTGAAGCTCAAGATGCCGGGCCCCAACGGGGTCATCACCGTCGGCCCCACGTACAAACACGCGTTCGAATGCGACGTGGAGTGCGTGGAGTACGCTGAGGCCCTCGCCGAGTCCGAGGCCCTCATCGCCGACCTAGAAAGCCTCTCTAAGGAGATGCCAGACGTGAAGCGTCATGCCGGCAACTTCGAGCCAGCGGAGGCGGTTAAGTCCGTCCCCCTCGACCCCAGCAGTGACGCCTCCAAGCAAGTCCGGATCGGCTCCGAGCTCGGTCCCAAATAGGAAGCAGTGCTCGTCGACTTTCTCCGCGCGAACGCCGACGTCTTCGCGTGGAGTCCCTCGGACATGCCCGGTATACCGAGGGATGTCGCCGAGCACTCGCTGGACATCCGAGCTGGAGCCCGACCCGTCAAGCAGCCTCTGCGCCGATTCGACGAGGAGAAGCGCAGAGCCATAGGCGAGGAGATCCACAAGCTAATGGCGGCAGGGTTCATCAACGAGGTATTCCATCCCGAATGGCTTGCCAACCCTGTGCTTGTGAGAAAGAAAGGGGGGAAATGGCGGATGTGTGTAGACTACACTGGTCTCAACAAAGCATGTCCGAAGGTTCCCTACCCTCTGCCTCGCATCGATCAAATCGTGGATTCCACTACTGGGTGTGAAACCCTGTCTTTCCTCGATGCCTACTCAGGGTATCACCAAATCAGGATGAAAGAGTCCGACCAGCTCGCGACTTCCTCATCACACCCTTCGGCATGTACTGCTATGTCACCATGCCGTTCGGCTTGAGGAATGCGGGCGCGACGTACCAGCGGTGCATGAACCATGTGTTCGGCGAACACATTGGCCGCACGGTCGAGGCCTACGTCGATGACATCATAGTCAAGACAAGGAAAGCCTCTGACCTCCTTTTCGACCTTGAAGTGACATTCCGATGTCTCAAGGCGAAGGGCGTCAAGCTCAATCCCAAAAAGTGTGTCTTCGGGGTGCCCCGAGGCATGCTCTTGGGGTTCATCGTCTCCGAGCGGGGCATCGAAGCCAACCCGGAGAAGATCGCAGCCATCACCAGCATGGGGCCCATCAAGGACTTGAAAGGCGTACAGAGGGTCATGGGATGCCTCGCGGCTCTGAGCCGCTTCATCTCACGCCTCGGCGAAAGAGGTCTACCTCTGTACCGCCTCTTAAGGAAGGCCGAGTGCTTCACTTGGACCCCTGAGGCCGAGGAAGCCCTCGGGAACCTGAAGGCGCTCCTCACGAAGGCGCCTATCTTGGTGCCCCCGGCTGCCGGAGAAGCCCTCTTGGTCTACGTCGCCGCGACCACTCAGGTGGTTAGCGCCACGATTGTGGTCGAGAGGCAAGAAGAGGGGCATGCATTGCCCGTTCAGAGGCCCGTCTACTTCGTCAGCGAGGTACTGTCCGAAACCAAGATCCGCTACCCACAAGTTCAGAAGCTGCTGTACGCGGTGATCCTAACGCGGCGGAAGCTGCGACACTACTTCGAGTCTCATCCGGTAACTGTGGTGTCATCCTTCCCCCTGGGGGAGATCATCCAGTGCCGAGAGGCCTCGGGTAGGATTGCAAAGTGGGCGGTGGAAATCATGGGCGAGACAATCTCGTTCGCCCCTCGAAAGGCCATCAAGTCCCAGGTCTTGGCAAACTTCGTGGCCGAATGGGTCGACACTCAGCTCCCGACAGCTCCGATCTAGCCGGAGCTCTGGACCATGTTCTTCGACGGGTCGCTGATGAAGACAGGAGCCGGTGCAGGCCTACTCTTCATCTCGCCCCTCGGGAAGCACCTACGCTACATGTTACGCCTCCATTTCCCGGCGTCCAACAATGTGGCCGAGTATGAGGCTCTGGTCAACGGGTTGCGGATCGCCATCGAGCTAGGGGTCCGACGCCTCGACGCTCGCAGTGACTCGCAGCTCGTCATCGACCAAGTCATGAAGAACTCCCACTGCCGCGACCCGAAGATGGAGGCCTACTGCGATGAGGTTCGGCGCTTGGAAGACAAGTTCTACGGGCTCGAGCTTAACCACATCGCTCGGCGCTACAACGAGACTGCAGACGAGCTGGCTAAAATAGCCTTGGGGCGAACAACGGTTCCCCCGGACGTCTTCTCCCGAGATCTGCATCAGCCCTCCGTCAAGATCGACGACATGCCCGAGCCTGAGGCGCCCTCGGCCCAGCCCGAGGTACCCTCGGCACAGTCCGAGGCGCCCTTGGCTCGGCCCGAGGCACCCTCGGCCCAGCCCGAGGTACCCTCGGCACAGTCCGAGGCACCCTCGGCTTGGCTCGAGGCACCCTCGGTTCGGCCCGAGGTACCCTCGGTCCCCGAGGGCGAGACGCTGCACGTCGGGGGGAGCGAAGTGGGGTCACGCCTGATCAAAGCTGGCGGACCCCGTACCTGCAATATCTCCACCGAGGAGAGCTACCCTCCAACCGAGCCGAAGCTCGACGGCTGGCGCGGCGCGCCAAGTCGTTCGTCTTGCTGGGAGATGAGAAGGAGCTCTACCACCGCAGCCCCTTGGGCATCCTCCAGCGATGCATCTCCATCGCCGAAGGTCAGGAACTCCTGCGAAAAATACACTCGGGGGCTTGCGGTCATCACGCGGCGCCTCGAGCCCTGGTCGGGAATGCTTTCCGACAAGGCTTCTATTGGCCGACGGCGGTGGCCGACGCCACTAGAATTGTCCGCACCTGCGAAGGGTGTCAATTCTACGCAAGGCAAACCCACCTGCCCGCTCAGGCTCTGCAGATGATACCCATCACCTGGCCTTTTGCTGTGTGGGGTCTGGACCTCGTCGGCCCCTTGCAGAAGGCACCCGGGGGCTACACGCACCTGTTTGTCGCCATCGACAAATTCTCCAAGTGGGTCGAAGTCCGACCCCTAAACAGCATCAGGTCCGAGCAGGCGGTGGCGTTCTTCACCAACATCATCCATCGCTTCGGGGTCCCGAACTCCATCATCACCGACAACGGCACCCAGTTCACCGGCAGAAAGTTCCTGGACTTCTGCGAGGATCACCACATCCGGGTGGACTGGGCCGCCGTGGCTCATCCCATGACGAATGGGCAAGTAGAGCGTGCCAACGGCATGATTCTACAAGGGCTCAAGCCTCGGATCTGCAACGACCTCAACAAGTTCGGCAAGCGATGGATGAAGGAACTCCCCTCGGTGGTCTGGAGCCTGAGGACAACACCGAGCCGAGCCACGGGCTTCACGCCGTTCTTTTTAGTCTACGGGGTCGAGGTCGTCCTACCCACAGACCTGGAATACGGCTCCCCGAGGACAAGGGCCTATGCCGACCAGAGCAACCAAGCTAGTCGAGAAGACTCGCTGGACCAGCTGGAAGAGGCTCGGGACAGGGCCTTACTGCACTTGGCGCGGTACCAGCAGTCCATGCGATGCTACCACGCCCGAGGGGTCCGGTCCCGAGACCTCCAGGTGGGCGACATGGTACTTCGACTGCGACAAGACGCCCGAGGGCGGCACAAGCTCACGCCCCCCCTGGGAGGGGCCATTCGTCATCGCCAAAGTTCTGAAGCCCGGAACGTACAAGCTGGCCAACAGTCAAGGCGAGGTCTACAGCAACGCTTGGAACATCCAACAGCTACGTCGCTTCTACCCTTAAGATGTTTTCAAGTTGTTCATATACCTCGCTCCCACGCAAAGTTTAGTCATCAAGGAAGGGTCGGCCTCGCCTCGGCAAAGCCCGACCCTCCCTCGGGGGCTAAAAGGGGGCGAACCCCCTCTGCGTCGAATTTTTTCCTCGAAAAAAGATCCTTTCTGCCAGAATGTCTTTCGTGCTTTTTGACTACTTCGAAAGCGGATCCTGAAAACGACGGAGTACACGTAAGCAGCCAAGGCTAACCGAGCCGAGGGACTCCTACGCCTCCGGGATATGGATACCTCACTCATCACCTTCTGCGATAAGTAACTCACGCTCGGATAAACGATCTTGCGGACCGAACAAGTCTTCACGTTCGGAAGCTCTTCTGCCGAAACGATTCTTCGAGCCTTCTTGACTGCGTCGGTAACAGAACCCCAAGGACGGGTAAGAGTGCGCGTAAGCGGCAAGGCTGACCGAGCCGAGGGACTCCTACGCCTCCGGGATACGGATACCTCACTCGTCACCTTTACACGGGGCGACTCACGCTTGGTGAAGCGGTTCAGACAACCAACAGGCGAGTCTTAGCGCTCGAAAATGAGGAAAAAACATGGCTTCGTGCCGAAATTACATACATGTTCAGGCCCCAAAAGCCGCAATGAACAAAACACCGGCATTCAAGGTGCCATTACAAACGGAACTCCGGTTCCACCTCCGCAGGCACGAACAACCCCACTCGACGGGAGGGGGGCCTGCGGAGCAACGGAAGATCGACGAACGGCGCGCCGTCGCCCGCTCCGGCAGCGGCGACGACGACGACTTCTGCTCCGGGGGGCCGAACAGCGGCAGCGATGACCTCAGGGCGGATGCCGTTGCCAGGAGGCCCCCGCCCATGCCCAAACTCGTGAGGCAAGGACGGGCAGAAGGCCGTAGAGTTGGAGGTCGGTCCGTGGGCGGCCCTGGCTATCTCGTCGGCGGAAGAACCTCTTCCAGCTGCCGTGGCGGAAGCCGGCGCCGAGAGCGGCTCCGAAGCCACTCGGGTCCGAGAGCCAGGCACGCTGCAGCTGCCGGCGCCACGGACGACAACCGCCCTCCCCCCGATCACTGAGGGAAGGAGCGGGCCACCGCCCACGCAGGGGCCGACCCCAACTCGGCACACTCCCCTCCTCAGCCCTGGTGATGAAAATCCTTGAGGCTGAGGGAGGGGCAGAGGCCGCAGCCCGGTTCGCTTTCCCTCGCCATCAAACTGGAGGTCACCATCTTGGGTGACCGCCAGCGGAGGGGTGCAACCGGGCTGCATGATGAAAATCCTTGAAGCCGAACGATGGCTGAAAGGTACCAACTCCCATGGAGTTGCGTTCCTCCAACGACGAGGCGGAAAGACGACGGATATCCCCCATCCGGGGGCTTCGAAGGTGGAAAGACACGATGCATAAGGGAACGCGAAGACATGGTCGCCTTCTAAGGGGGTCACCCTCCTTTTAAAGGCGGCTCTCCCTACTTGCGTCCCCAGCCGTCATGGGCTGAGTCTTCTCCAACACACTCCAAGGTCCTCCCCTACGGCGCGGGGGCTGGGTCCCACACGTCATGCAAGCCGGCTCAGAGCAGAAGAAGCCAAACCGCCGTGCGCGGTGCGTACAACTGCCCAGCGGTTACAAGCGACTCTCCACTTTTGCCCAGACCAACGGGCGAAAGGGGCGGGCAGCCATGCAGGCGGCGTGCAACCGCGCCAAGTGGGCGCACTTCTCCGACTCCCAACATGCCCAGCATGGAGGCCCAGGCCCACGCGTCATGCAACCGGCGCGCCGAATGCTTCGTGCATGCAACTGCACCGCCACTTGCGCCACTACCGCGCCTCCTCGACTGCGGAACCAATACCGTGACTCGAGGCGACCCAGCGCACGACCCAGCAGCGCCAGCCTGGCGCGGCGGTCAATGCGGCCAAAAATGGGCCGACAGTAATGGCGGTGGCAGGCGGGCAGGAGCGGCGGCCACGTTGTCAGCCAAGCTCACGTCCCGTCCGGGGGCAGCGAGAGAACCCTCTCTCACGGCGTGAAGACAACGCGCCCGTGTTCCGTTCCTCGAACGGCTCGCGCAACGGCCGCCCCGCCAACCACTCGCCCCGTCACATTAACTCCGCGGTAGGACAGGCGGCGCCTCTGGCAGGAGAAGCGGACGACGCTTCGCCTTCGCCATAATGACCGCGTCAGAAAAGGTACGCCGCGTCGTTCGATTTCGTATCCTTTTCCTTTTTTCCTCTTTCTCTCTCTTGCAACAGGGACCGGGAAAGGGGGATACCCCAAAAAGGATCCTTCCCCGTGAAGGAACCAGGCTCTGAGCCTCCCTACTGATCAGAGGTTCGAAGGCTGGCCCCTCGGAAGGGTTCGACAGCCGCCTCAGATCGTGTGGGCTCTACACCCACTACTGGTCAGAGGTTCGAAGGCCGGCCCCTCGGAAGGGTTCCACGGCCGCCTCAGGCTACTCGGGCTCTGCGCCCACTACTGATCAGGGGTTCGAAGGCTGGCCCCCGAAGGGTTCACAGCCGCCTCAGACGCCGAGCGAGGGATGACCATGGGTACGTTCGATACATAACCGAGGCTCGGGCTGCGCTCCCGAGGTACCCTAGGACATTTCCGAGACCAGCGGGAACGATCTTGTAACGGAATCCCATCAGAGGGAGGCATCGAGCCCTCGGACCCTGTCGCCAGGGGACCGGGTCCGGCAGATCACCCGCAGGTACTTTTGGGCGTGCCTCTGGGCCCCTAGCCGACCCCCAACGAACGGGGCACGGATGTCCACTCGGATTACTCGCCTGCAGCTCACCGGAGACACCATGTTCGGCGCCCATCGAGGGCAACATGGCGCTTTCCCCCCCTCCTCCTTGCGGAAAGGCGACGCAGGGGCGTATGTAAAAAAGTCGAGTCTGTCCCTGATCGTCCTCTCGCCCTGTGCAGAGGCTCGGGGGCTGCTCTCGCAAACCCGGCTCGAGCCGAACCATTGACAGCGTCAAGAAACCAGCCCGAGAACTTGGGACCCGACCGTACACCCGGGCTACGGCCAGCTCGCATGAGGGACGACCAGACCAGCCGAAGCATTACACGAGGCATTAAGACCTCGGAGGAGTGAAACCACTCCTCCGAGGCCTCGGGGGCTACACCCGGCGGGTGCGCTCGCGCGCACCTACCGGAACAAAACGCAACCGAGAAAGTGAGAGCACCTAGAGGGGGGGTGAATAGGTGATCCTGTAAAACTTCAAACTTATAGCCACAAAACTTGATAAGAGTTAGCACAAGTATGGCCAAGTGGCTAGAGAGGAGTCAAAACACAATAACCACAAGAATCCAATCACAGAGATGACACAGTGGTTATCCCGTGGTTCGGCCAAGTACAACACTTGCCTACTCCACGTTGTGGCGTCCCAACGGACGAGAGTTGCACTCAACTCCTCTCAAGTGATCCAATGATCAACTTGAATACCACGGTGTTCTTGCTTTTCTTTTCTCAATCCCGTTTGCGAGGAATCTCCACAACTTGGAGCCTCTCGCCCTTACAAAAGATGTTCACAGAGAATCACAGAGCAAGGGAGGGATTAGCAACTCACACACGACACAAAGATCACAGCGAATACGCACACACAAGACCCAGACTTGAGCTCAAAAGACTAGCACACTAGAACGGAGCTCAAATCACTAGAATGTCGAACAAGTGCGCGAGATTGATGTGTGAGTGATCAAGAGTGCTCAAGGAATGCTTGGTTATCTCCTCCATGCGCCTAGGGGTCCCTTTTATAGCCCCAAGGCAGCTAGGAGCCGTTGAGAACACATCTGGAAGGCTATCCTTGCCTTCTGTCGTCGGGCGCACCGGACAGTCCGGTGCACACCGGACACTGTCCGGTGCCCGATTTCTTTCCTTAAATGGCGAAGCCGACCGTTGCCGACCGTTGCAGATCTGGCGCACCGGACAGTCCGGTGCACACCGGACAGTCCGGTGCTTCCTTCCGACCGTTGGCTCGGCCACGTGTCGCGCGCCGATCGCGCGGCCGACCGTTGGCCCGGCCGACCGTTGGCTCACCGGACAGTCCGGTGCACACCGGACGGTCCGGTGAATTTTAGCCGAAGTCGCCGGAGAAAAACCCGAGAGCGGCCTCTTCGGCTGGGGCAGCCTGGCGCACCGGACACTGTCCGGTGCACCACCGGACACTGTCCGGTGCACCACCGGACAGTCCGGTGCCCCAGACCGAAACAGCCTCTTGGCTGTACACAGCCAAGTCTCCTCTTCTCTTCTTCTTTCTGTTTCTAACACTTAGACAAGAATATTAGTACACAAAACCAATGTACTAAGGCTTAGAAACATACCTTAACTTGTGATTTGCACTTTGTTCATCCATGGGCATATTTTCACATTTAAGCACTTGTGTTTGCACTCAATCACCAAAATACTTAGAAATGGCCCAAAGGCACATTTCCCTTTCAATCTCCCCCTTTTTGGTGATTTATGCCAACACAACATAAAGTAGATAGAACAAGTGCAAAATCACTTCAAATAAAAACTCGAATTGGTTTTGATTCAATTTTGGCATATATGGATCATCCTTTGCCACCACTTGGTTTGTTTTTGCAAATCAAACTCAAATCTCTATTTCTATGTCAAACACACATGTTGAAGCATAAAGAGAGTCATTCCAAAGAAATTTGACCACGGATTTCAAAAACTCCCCCTTTTCCCATAATCAACATTTCTCCCCACAAGAAGTCAACTTTTGACAATAGAGACAATAAGAGACAATAAAAGCTTTTGACAAAACAAAAACTCACAAAAACTCTATTCTACTATTTTCAAAATCTCTCAAGTGGTAGCTGATCCATTTATTACTTTGGCCTTTATTTTCTCCCCCTTTGGCATCAAGCACCAAAACGGGATCAATCTTGGCCCTTTTAACCCCATTGCCTCACCAAAGTCTTTAATTAAGAGCAAATGGCAATAAGATTTCATGAGATGAACTTGGAATTAGTTACCCTCTCATCGGAGTGCAGTGGAAGTCTTTCATGGTCCAAGTCCACCTTTCCCTTTCAATTCACCGTCGAGACTAAATCAAGCAAACTCAAGCAAATGGTTAGTCTCAAAGGGTCAAGTTGTAACACATCTCCCCCTAAACATGTGCATCACTTTGCAACGGACTTGTGAGGTCCAGGGAGTGTTTGTACAACTTGAGCACCACAATAAGCAACAAAATGCAGAATGAACCTGATCAAATGCATAAACACATGTATGCTACAATTCAATCCAAGTTCCGCGAATCTAAGACATTTAGCTCACTACGCAGCCTGCAAAAGGTCTTCTCATCTAGAGGCTTGGTAAAGATATCGGCTAGCTGGTTCTCGGTGCTAACATGAAACACTTTGATATCTCCCTTTTGCTGGTGGTCTCTCAAAAAGTGATGCCGGATGTCTATGTGCTTTGTGCGGCTGTGCTCAACAGGATTTTCCGCCATGCGGATAGCACTCTCATTGTCACATAGGAGTGGGACTTTGCTCAGATTGTAGCCAAAGTCCCGGAGGGTTTGCCTCATCCAAAGTAGTTGCGCGCAACACTGTCCTGCGGCAACATACTCGGCCTCAGCGGTGGATAGGGCAACGGATGTTTGTTTCTTAGAGTTCCATGACACCAGGGACCTTCCTAAGAATTGGCACGTCCCCGATGTACTCTTCCTATCGACCTTACATCCAGCATAGTCGGAGTCTGAGTATCCAACTAAGTCAAAGGTAGACCCCTTTGGATACCAGAGCCCGAAGCAAGGCGTAGCAACCAAATATCTAAGAATTCGCTTTACCGCCACTAAGTGACACTCCTTAGGATCGGATTGAAATCTAGCACACATGCATACGCTAAGCATAATATCCGGTCTACTAGCACATAAGTAAAGCAAAGAACCTATCATTGACCGGTATGCTTTTTGATCAACGGACTTACCTCCTTTGTTGAGGTCGGTGTGTCCGTCGGTCCCCATCGGAGTCTTTGCGGGCTTGGCGTCCTTCATCCCAAACCGCTTTAGCAGATCCTGCGTGTACTTTGTTTGGGAGATGAAAGTGTCGTCCTTGAGTTGCTTCACTTGGAACCCAAGGAAGTAGTTCAACTCGCCCATCATCGACATCTCGAATTTCTGCGTCATCACCCTGCTAAACTCTTCACAAGACTTTTGGTTAGTAGAACCAAATATTATGTCATCGACATAAATTTGGCACACAAACAAATCACCATCACATGTCTTTGTAAAAAGAGTTGGATCGGCTTTCCCAACCTTGAAAGCATTAGCAAGTAAAAAGTCTCTAAGGCATTCATACCATGCTCTTGGGGCTTGCTTAAGTCCATAGAGCGCCTTAGAGAGCTTACACACATGGTCGGGGTACCGTTCATCCTCGAAGCCAGGGGGTTGCTCCACGTACACTTCCTCCTTGATTGGCCCGTTGAGGAAAGCGCTCTTCACATCCATTTGGTACAACCTGAAAGAATGGTGAGCGGCATATGCTAGCAAGATACGAATTGACTCTAGCCTAGCCACAGGAGCAAAAGTCTCCTCAAAGTCCAAACCTGCGACTTGGGCATAACCTTTTGCCACAAGTCGAGCCTTGTTCCTCGTCACCACCCCGTGCTCGTCCTGTTTGTTGCGGAACACCCACTTGGTTCCCACAACATTTTGCTTCGGACGAGGCACCAGTGTCCAAACTTCATTGCGCTTGAAGTTGTTGAGCTCCTCCTGCATGGCCAATACCCAATCCGGATCTAGCAAGGCCTCCTCTACCCTGAAAGGCTCAATAGAAGAGACAAAGGAGTAATGCTCACAAAAATTAACTAATCGAGATCGAGTAGTTACTCCCTTGCTAATGTCACCCAGAATTTGATCGACGGGATGATCCCTTTGAATCATCGCTCGAACTTGGGTTGGAGGTGCCGGTTGCGCTTCTTCCTCCACCACTTGATCATCTTGTGCTCCCCCTTGATCAAGCGCCTCCACTTGAGGTACTTGTTCGTCATCTTCGGTTGGGGGATGCACCATAGTTGAGGAAGAAGGTTGATCTCGTTCATCTTGTTCCTGTGGCCGTACTTCTCCAATCGCCATGGTCCGTATAGCAGCCGTCGGAACATCTTCTTCATCTACATCATCACAATCAACAACTTGCTCTCTTGGAGAGCCATTAGTCTCATCAAATACAACGTCGCTAGAGACTTCAACCAAACCCGATGATTTGTTGAAGACTCTATACGCCTTTGTATTTGAGTCATAACCTAACAAAAACCCTTCTACAGCTTTGGGAGCAAACTTTGAATTTCTACCCTTCTTCACTAGAATGTAGCATTTACTCCCAAAAACACGAAAGTACGATACATTGGGTTTGTTACCGGTTAGTAGCTCATACGACGTCTTCTTGAGGAGGCGATGAAGGTAGACCCTGTTGATGGCGTGGCAAGCAGTGTTAACGGCTTCCGTCCAAAAGCACTCGGGGGTCTTGAACTCTCCTAGCATCGTCCTCGCCATATCGATGAGCGTCCTGTTCTTCCTTTCTACCACACCATTTTGCTGTGGTGTGTAGGGAGCGGAGAACTCGTGCTTGATCCCTTCCTCTTCAAGGAACTCCTCCACTTGAAGGTTCTTGAACTCGGATCCGTTGTCGCTCCTTATCTTCTTCACTTTGAGCTCAAACTCATTTTGAGCTCTCCTGAGGAAGCGTTTGAGAGTCCCTTGGGTTTCGGACTTTTCCTGCAAAAAGAACACCCAAGTGAAGCGGGAAAAGTCATCAACAATAACTAAACCATACTTACTTCCTCCTATGCTCAGATAGGCGACGGGTCCGAAGAGGTCCATATGCAGCATCTCCAAGGGTCTTGATGTCGTCATCACATTTTTGGTGTGATGAGAGCCTCCCACCTGTTTCCCTGCTTGACAAGCTGCACAAGGTCTATCTTTTTCGAATTGAACATTAGTTAGACCTATCACGTGTTCTCCCTTTAGAAGCTTGTGAAGGTTCTTCATCCCCACATGTGCTAAGCGGCGATGCCACAGCCAGCCCATGCTAGTCTTAGCTATTAAGCATGCATCTAGACCGGCCTCTTCTTTTGCAAAATCAACTAAATAAAGTTTGCCGTCTAATACACCCTTAAAAGCTAGTGAACCATCACTTCTTCTAAAGACAGACACATCTACATTTGTAAATAGACAGTTATATCCCATATTGCACAATTGACTAACAAATAGTAAATTATATCCTAGTGACTCTACTAAAAACACATTAGAGATAGAGTGCTCATTAGAAATTGCAATTTTACCTAACCCTTTTACCTTGCCTTGATTCCCATCACCGAATATGATTGAATCTTGGGAATCCTTATTCTTGACGTAGGAGGTGAACATCTTCTTCTCCCCCGTCATATGGTTTGTGCATCCGCTATCAATAATCCAGCTTGAACCCCCGGATGCATAAACCTGCAAGGCAAATTTAGGCTTGGGTCTTAGGTACCCAACTCATGTTGGGTCCTACAAGGTTAGTGCAAATATCCTTAGGGACCCAAATGCAAGTTTTGTCTCCCTTGCATTTTGCCCCTAACTTCCTAGCAACAATTTTCTTATCCTTTCTACAAATAGCAAAGGAAGCATTTAAAGCATAATAAATTGTGGAAGGTTCATTCACTACTTTCCTAGGAGCATGAATAGCATTCTTTCTAGACACATGATGAATAGCATTTCTCCTAGACATATTTCTACCATGCATATAGGAAGAACTAGAAGCAAACATGGCATGAGAGTCAAAATCATCAAAAGCATTATAACTCCTATAAGCATTTCTAGTTTGTCTCCTATCATAATACATAAAAGCATGGTTCTTTTGCACATTACTAGCCATAGGGGCCTTCCCTTTCTCCTTGGCGGGAATGGGAGCCTTATGGCTTGTTAAGTTCTTAGCTTCTCTCTTGAAGCCAAGTCCATCCTTAATTGAGGGGTGTCTACCAATTGTGTAGGCATCCCTTGCAAATTTTAGCTTATCGAAATCATTCTTGCTAGTCTTAAGTTGAGCATTAAGACTAGCCAGTTCATCATTAAGCTTGGAAATTGAAACTAGGTGTTCACTACAAGCATTAATGTCAAAATCTTTACACCTAGTACAAATTTCAACATGTTCTACACAAGAATTGGATTTATTTGCTACTTCTAATTTAGCATTTAAATCATTGTTGACACCTTTCAAAGTAGAAATGGTTTCATGACAAGTAGATAGTTCAAAAGAAAGCATTTCATTTCTCTTAACTTCTAAAGCATAGGATTTTTGTGCCTCAACAAATTTATCATGCTCTTCATACAACAAATCCTCTTGCTTTTCTAAAAGTATATTCTTTTCATTCAAGGCATCAATTAATTCATTAATTTTGTCTATCTTAGATCTATCTAAGCCCTTGAACAAACATGAATAATCTACTTCATCCTCATCACTAGATTCGTCCTCACTTGACGAAGCATAGGTAGAGTTGCGAGTACATACCTTCTTCTCCCTTGCCATAAGGCATGTGTGACGCTCGTTGGGGAAGAGGGTTGATTTGTTGAAGGCGGTGGCGGCGAGTCCTTCATTGTCGGAGTCGGACGAGGAGCAATCCGAGTCCCACTCCTTGCCTAGATGCGCCTCGCCCTTTGCCTTCTTGTAATGCTTCTTCTTTTCCCTCTTGTTTCCCTTTTCCTGGTCACTATCATTATCGGGACAGTTGGCAATAAAATGACCAAGCTTACCGCATTTGAAGCATGATCGCTTCCCCTTGGTCTTAGTTTTGCTCGGCTGTCCATTGCGACCCTTTAGCACCGTCTTGAATCTCTTGATAATGAGGGCCATTTCTTCTTCATTAAGACCGGCCGCCTCAATTTGCGCCACCTTGCTGGGTAGCGCCTCCTTGTTCCCTGTGGCTTTGAGAGCAAAAGGTTGCGGCTCGTTGATCGGTCCATTCAAGGCGTCGTCCACATACCTTGCCTCCTTGATCATCATTCGCCCGCTGACGAATTTTCCTAGGACTTCTTCGGGCGACATTTTGGTGTACCTGGGATTCTCACGAATATTATTCACCAAATGAGGATCAAGAACGGTAAAGGACCTGAGCATTAGTCGGACGACGTCGTGGTCCGTCCATCGCGTGCTTCTGTAGCTCCTTATTTTGTTGATAAGGGTCTTGAGCCGGTTGTATGTCTGAGTTGGCTCCTCGCCCCTTATCATCGCGAACCGTCCAAGCTCGCCCTCCACCAACTCCATTTTGGTGAGCAAGGTAGCGTCATTTCCCTCATGAGAGATCTTGAGGGTATCCCAGATTTGCTTGGCGTTATCCAAGCCACTCACTTTATTATATTCATCCCTGCACAATGAGGCTAGAAGAACAGTAGTAGCTTGTGCATTCTTATGGATTTGCTCATTAATGAATATAGGACTATCCGAACTATTAAAGTGCATTCCACTATCTACAATCTCCCATATGCTAGGATGGAGAGAGAATAGGTGAATACGCATTTTGTGGCTCCAAAATCCGTAGTCCTCCCCATCAAAGTGTGGGGGCTTCCCGAGTGGAATGGAAAGCAAATGTGAATTTGAACTTTGCGGAATACGAGAGTAGTCAAAAGAAAAGTTAGAATTAACCGGTTTCCTTTGTTTGTCGTGGTCGTCGTCCTTTTGGGAAGAAGAGGACTCATCGCTGTCGTAGTAGACGATCTCCTTGATGCGTCTTGTCTTCTTCTTCTTCCCATCTCTTCGCTTGTGGCCCGAGCCCGAGTCATTGGACTTGTCATCCCTTGGCTCGTTGACGAAGGACTCCTTCTCCTTGTCGTTGATCACAATTCCCTTCCCCTTAGGATCCATCTCTTCGGGCGGTTAGTCCCTTTCTTGAAGAGAACGGCTCTGATACCAATTGAGAGCACCTAGAGGGGGGGGTGAATAGGTGATCCTGTAAAACTTCAAACTTATAGCCACAAAACTTGATAAGAGTTAGCACAAGTATGGCCAAGTGGCTAGAGAGGAGTCAAAACACAATAACCACAAGAATCCAATCACAGAGATGACACAGTGGTTATCCCGTGGTTCGGCCAAGTACAACACTTGCCTACTCCACGTTGTGGCGTCCCAACGGACGAGAGTTGCACTCAACTCCTCTCAAGTGATCCAATGATCAACTTGAATACCACGGTGTTCTTGCTTTTCTTTTCTCAATCCCGTTTGCGAGGAATCTCCACAACTTGGAGCCTCTCGCCCTTACAAAAGATGTTCACAGAGAATCACAGAGCAAGGGAGGGATTAGCAACTCACACACGACACAAAGATCACAGCGAATACGCACACACAAGACCCAGACTTGAGCTCAAAAGACTAGCACACTAGAACGGAGCTCAAATCACTAGAATGTCGAACAAGTGCGCGAGATTGATGTGTGAGTGATCAAGAGTGCTCAAGGAATGCTTGGTTATCTCCTCCATGCGCCTAGGGGTCCCTTTTATAGCCCCAAGGCAGCTAGGAGCCGTTGAGAACACATCTGGAAGGCTATCCTTGCCTTCTGTCGTCGGGCGCACCGGACAGTCCGGTGCACACCGGACACTGTCCGGTGCCCGATTTCTTTCCTTAAATGGCGAAGCCGACCGTTGCCGACCGTTGCAGATCTGGCGCACCGGACAGTCCGGTGCACACCGGACAGTCCGGTGCTTCCTTCCGACCGTTGGCTCGGCCACGTGTCGCGCGCCGATCGCGCGGCCGACCGTTGGCCCGGCCGACCGTTGGCTCACCGGACAGTCCGGTGCACACCGGACGGTTCGGTGAATTTTAGCCGAAGTCGCCGGAGAAAAACCCGAGAGCGGCCTCTTCGGCTGGGGCAGCCTGGCGCACCGGACACTGTCCGGTGCACCACCGGACAGTCCGGTGCCCCAGACCGAAACAGCCTCTTGGCTGTACACAGCCAAGTCTCCTCTTCTCTTCTTCTTTCTGTTTCTAACACTTAGACAAGAATATTAGTACACAAAACCAATGTACTAAGGCTTAGAAACATACCTTAACTTGTGATTTGCACTTTGTTCATCCATGGGCATATTTTCACATTTAAGCACTTGTGTTTGCACTCAATCACCAAAATACTTAGAAATGGCCCAAAGGCACATTTCCCTTTCAGAAAGGCTGGTCCCCTTGCAAAAAAGTGCGACGAAAGCCTCCAAGCGAGTGCTAACACTCCCTTCGAGGCTCGGGGGCTACTGTCGGGGACCATAATTAGGGGTACCCTCAAGGCTCCTAATTCTCAGCTGGTAACCCCCATCAGCATAAAGCTGCAAAGGCCTGATGGGTGCGATTAAGTCAGGGATCAGTCCATACGAGGGACTCGATCACGCCTCGCCCGAGCCTGGCCTCGGACAAGGGCAGCCGACCCCGGAGGATTTCCGTCTCGCCCGAGGCCCCCCTCCAGCGGCAAACGTGTTCCCGGCTCGCCCCAGGCCCTGTCTTCACCAAGAAGCAACCCTGACCAAATCGCTGCACCGACCGACCAAGTCGCAGGAGCATTTAATGCAAAGGTGGCCTAACACCTTTATCCTGATGCGTGCCCCCCAGCCGACAGAGCCGAAGTGACCGCCGTCACTTCGCCGCTCCACTGACCGGCCTGGCAGAAAGACAGCGCCGCCCGCGACGCTTCGACTGCGGTGTCACTTGACAGAGTGAGGCTGACAGGTAGTCAGGCCCGACCGCAGGCACCATAGGAAACTCCGCTCCGCCCGACCCAGGGCTCGGACTCAGGCTAAGCCCCGGAAGACGGCGAACTCCGCTCCGCCCGACCCAGGGTTCGGACTCGGGCTAAGCCCCGGAAGACGGCGAACTCCGCTCCGCCCGACCCAGGGCTCGGACTCGGGCTAAGCCCCGGAAGACGGCGAACTCCGCTCCGCCCGACCCAGGGCTCGGACTCGGGCTAAGCCCCGGAAGACGGCGAACTCCGCTCCGCCCGACCCAGGGCTCGGACTCGGGCTAAGCCCCGGAAGACGGTGAACTCCGATCCGCCCGACCCAGGGCTCGGACTCGGGCTAAGCCCCAGAAGATGGCGAACTCCGCTCCGCCTGACCCAGGGCTCGGACTTGGGCTCGGCCCCAGAAGACGACGAACTCCGCTTCGCCCGACCCCAGGGCTCGGACTCCGCCCCGGCCTCAGCCGGCGGTCTCCGCCTCGCCCGAACCAGGGGTTCGGACTCGACCTCAGCCATGGAAGACAGACTCGACCTCGGCTTCGGAGGAGCTTCCACGTCGCCCAACCTAGGGCGCAGACCAGCCACGTCAACAGGAGGCGCCATCATCACCCTACCCCGAGCTGACTCGGGCCACGGGAACAAGACCGGCGTCCCATCTGGCTCGCTCCGCCAGATAGGCAATGATGGCGCCCCGCATACTCTGTGACGACGGCGGCTCTCAGCCCCCTTACGGAAGCAAGAGGACGTCAGCAAGGACTCAACAGCTCCGACAGCTGTCCCTCCGCCAGGCTCCATCGCTCCTCCGACGGCCACGTGAAAGTGCATTCATCCCTTTTGTGAGTTTTGGTGATTTGGATAACAACACATTTAAAGGTCTAACAAGTTTGCTAAGTGTTGAACAGGAAATTCAGTATGATGAACATACTTGAATAGTGTATAATGATCAGTCAGAGGCGGGCACAGAGGGTATTCATGGGTATTCATTGAATACCCAAAGTTTTTGTGATCTATAGTAATTTACTGATAATGTATTACACAAAATAGCGTTAGAGCACTAATTTCTTTAATCTTTTGAATTTTTGAATACCCAATATCAAATGTCTGGGCCCGCTTCTGTGATCAGTGAACAAGGTTCAACACAAGGTCAAATAACCAGTGAGACAATGCAAATGGATATAATATGGTCTCTATATTGGTTTGAATATATGGACAAGTCCTGAGAAATCACTATGCATAAATATGATCATAATAGAGGTTGAAGTGATTAAGAGGATTGGTCAAGCCAAAGTGAATAAGATATGAGGAATCGTGAATTGGCTTGACCATATTACTATTAGTCCATATATGAATATATGAGAATCAAAGTAGAGCTTGATTGATCTTAGCAGTTATATCTAGATGACATTCAAGCAAGGTTCATAATATTGAAGAAATGATTCTCACAATGGATGCTCAATAGGATGTGACTCAAGAATGGCTTGATAGGGTGAAGATAGCAAGGAAAGGGCTTCGAGGAACTAAGCGAAGGTGAAGGCCAAGCGACGGCTTGTAGACCGAGGTACCATGGATAAGGTGAAGAAGAGAGTACTTGCACTAAGTCGATGAACTAATCAGCTATGAAGAGTTATAACATGTTGATGCATCAGTAAGGTGACTTGAAGCCATGATTTGAACTCATATATGGTGAAATGGCACAAGTCACAGGCTCGATTTGTGTTTGCTTCAAAAGGTGAGACAAAGATGTTTGTGATCCTTATGAAGCAACACCATGGAGAAATCACACTTGAGACACCAATGACTCAAGGAGTTTACTTAATTATATTTTATTTAACTTGAGTATAGGAATCGTCGTACTATCAAGGGGGATCCAAAAAGAAGGTTGGTGTTGGTACTAAAGCTCAAAAATCCTTGATCCAAAACTTCCATTTTACCCTTGTTAATCCTTAGTGAAAGTATGTAGTACAACCTTTTAAAGTCTATCTTGGCCAAAATTGCTTTTTGGAAAAACAGGTTCAACCGGTTTTAAAACAGGTTCAACCGGTTTTTGCACTATTCACCTTTTTTCAAAATACTGGTTCAGCCGGACACTCAACCGGACACTCAACCGGTTTTTGGCTGGTGGAAACCGGTTCAACCGGTTCTAAAACCGGTTCAACTGGTTTTTGCACTGTTCACTTTTTTCTGCCAGTCTGCTGTGTCAGCCAAAAAGCTGTACGCAGCTTTTTGAAAACCGGTTCAACCGGTTTTGGGACCGGTTCAACCGGTTTTTGGGCAGAAAAGTCAAAAACGACTAGTTTTGGAGCCCCACCTATATATACTCACTCCTACCTCTCTCCCCACAGCAGAGCACGCACAAAACTTCATTCCCAACCTGAGAAACACCTCCCACTCTCTCTCACACACCTCTTGCCTCTCCCATTTCAAATCTTTGGAGAGAAATCTTTGAGTGAGTTTGAGAGCTGCGGTTTTTGTGCTTCATCTCCAAATCTCTCTTACTCTTCTTCATTCAAGCTTTGGTACTACATCGAGTTCTTTGTGGATTCATTACTCTTGGAGCTTCTAGCTCCTAGACGACTAGGTGTCTCTTGTGAGTCTCCAAATCTTGTGGAAGATCACAAGAAAGTTTGTATTACCCGCTCGTTTGAGCAAAGATTAGTGTGTGGGCTTGACCTTTGTGGTCGGCAAAGGGAGGATTAGGGTTGAAAGAGACCCGGCTCTTTGTGGGCGCCTCAACGAGGAAGTAGGGCACCTTGGTGGTGTGACCGAACCTCGGGATAAATCTTGTGTCTCTTGTGTTCTTGTTCATTGTGCTTATTCGTGTTCTTCGTTCTCTCACCATTCCGTGAAAGATTTGTTTATATCTTTTTGGTGTGTGGATTTTGAGAAGTGCCCTTCTCAGATCTACTACTTTGAACCCTGTGGATCATTTAGAACATCTCATTTCCAAAGTTAACTGGGTGAATTTCGAGATCAATTCAGTTTTACCCAGTTTGCTTCTAGTTTTTGTTGAAAAAGATTTAACTTGCCTATTCACCCCCCCTCTAGGCAACTTTCACCACGACATCACACTAGCTGGGTGCCAAAATCTCTCCGGCTGCCACGACGGCATGTACTTAGGGCGCTAGCTCTCCTCCGCTAGACACGTAGCACTCTGCTGCACCCCCCATTGTACACCTGGATCCTCTCCTTACGCCTATATAAGTAAGGACCAGGGCCCTCTTAGAGAGGGTTGGCCGCGCGGGGACGAGGACGAGATAGGTGCTCGCTTGTAGCCGCTCGCTCCCTCTCCCGCGTGGACGCTTGTAACCTCCTACTACAAGCGCACCCGACCTTGGCGTGGGACGAACACGAAGGCCGCGGGATTCCCACCTCTCTCACGCCGGTCTCCGGCCACCTCGCTTCCCCCCTTCGCGCTCGGCCTCGCGCTCGACCCATCTGGGCTGGGGCACGTGGCGACATTCACTCGTCGGCCTAGGGACCCCCCGGTCTCGAAACGCCGACAATTATATTCATTGGTATGTTATTAACTATTGTTTTAGTTATAACGACATGAGCACTTAATTAAGCCATTATATAATAATTAGAAAAGTCATATGACATATTACTTTTAAGTTTCTATTTAATACGACTATTCTTAAATATCTATAACGAACCTTGTTAAATATGATATCTATTAAAAAGGTCATTTTTAAATTAGAACAAATTATCTCTTATTAGTAAGAAACCTATGTTTAACAACATAACTATCAATCTCTTTATTAGAAAATCATAAGCGCCTAGTTAAGTCATTATTATAAAGTCTACTCTTTCGATTTCTCCTTTCTTTTTCTAAATAGAATTTATACGTATAACTAAAAATTGTTTATTTAATTCCTCTAACATTAATATACTAAGAATTAATTATAAATTACTAAATGGGACTTTTAATAACCTATTCATGGTTATTATACATAAATGGGCATTTTACTATCATAAGTAATTAGGTGCTATACTTATGAATACATTTATTATGAACAGTAAAATCTATACATTTTTCATTCGACCAGAAATATGTGGCTTAATATCTATTTTAATTTCTTATATCACTAAGATTACTAAGATTATACTTATAACAATACTAACTAATTATCGCTCCACACATTAAAGCGAAATTAGTTATAAACATTTCTAGTATGACAATCGCTGGGTTAGTGAATAGTGATCGTGCTCATTTTTAGAATTATAAAATCATATGCATACTAAGCGTTGTCGCGGGGTTCAATTTTGCCTACACGTATACATCGCATCTCTAAAAATCATACGCGTGAATCGCCAAATCGCATCAATATTACAACAATAATTCATAAGATCAATAAAGTAATTCAAACACGATTTAGAAAATACATTAACGGGTTGGGGTTGTTTTCAACCTTGGGATGAACGGCGGTCTTGGGGGGCAAAGAACGGACACGGTCGTCGGTGAGCGTTCGGATGGCGAGGTACGACGTCGAGCGGCGTGGACGAACTCCGGTGAGTCTCCACGGATGGCGAACGATCGACGAACGGCGTGAGCACGGTCGAGGTGCTATGCGGACGAGCTCCGGTGACGGCGTTCGAACAACGAGGCGCGGAAGGTCCAGTCGAGGTGCTGCGCGGTCGCGTTGACGGCGGACGGTGAGCACGGACGGAGCTCCGGTGGCGAGAGGAAGAGCATGGAGGGGTTCGGCTGTAGGGGCTCAGTCGAGGCTGTCCGACGTGGTCCAAAGAGCAGGGCACGAATGTGAGGAGCTAGAGAGAACTTGGGGGAGCAAGGGAGGAGGCTCGGCATCTATTTTATAGGCGAGGGCGAGGGGAGATGAGAGGGCGCCGGGGAGGGATGAACGGACGGTCTTCATGGCTGCCATTGATGGCATTCATCAACGAAGGGAGGTAATGACGGCATTGAAGCTCCAATAACGCGCAGACGAACGGACGCAGGCTTCGGTCGGCTTCCTGGCAGCGTCGTGTTGGGGCTGGTGGCTCGGAGCTTCGGTCCTGCGCGCGGTCGAGTGTGTGGCTTCGGTAGGGCGGCTCGGTTGCGGGGTCTTCGGCTCCATGGGCGCGACGCGTCGGGTGAGGCGGCGTCACGGCAGCTTGGCGCGTCGGGCTACGCGCGGTGCGCGGGGGCGTGGGGTCCTAGCGAGTCGCGCGGTCGGCGCGGTCGGGCAGGGGCTCGGCTGGGAAGGGAGGCAGGGGGCGCGCGACACGGGGCTGGCTCGACGGCTGCTGCTGTCGGGTGCGCAGCGTCGGGCACCTGGGCGGGTGGGTCTTGGGTCGCTGCAGGCGCGGGTGTCGCGGACGCGCCGGGATCGCGGGTGCAGCTGGGCGCGGTCGCTGGCGGATCGCGGCAGGGGAGAGGGAAGCGAGGGAGGGAGAAGCACAGGGAGCAGGGGCGGCGCTTGGCTTGGAGGAAGAAGACAGAGGCTGCGGCTGCTGTGCAAAGAAACAGGGGCGCGCGGCTAAGGTTAGGGAAAGTGGCGGCCAGCCTACATGGGCCTAATGGGCCGGCTAGCTAGGGTTAGATTAGATTTTTTTTCTTTTTCTTTCTTTCTATTTCCTTTTTATAAATTCGAAATATAATTTTAAATAATCCTAAAATTCATAATAATTAAACCAAAAATATTTATAAATAAAATATTTTATTTTTGGACCAATAATTATTATTTACTATGATTTTTTAAGAAGAAATGATATTCCATATTCAAAATCAATCATGAGCATTCAAAAATCATCCCAAAGGCAAATAAATAACGAACACTTAAGAGAAAATTAATTACCATAAATATCATTATTAACTAAATGTATTATTTTTATTTAATGATTTTCATAGTGTCATAATTTCCATTATAAAAAAAAGCATAGGCAAACAATAAGAAACGAAGGTTTGCATACAGATTGTGCCAAAGTCATGTGGGGGTCATACATATTTGATTTTCATTTTGTTATATGCAAAGAATATCGGTGAGCATATTATTGCTTAAAGAGACCTTTGGATTGTTGTGCCTTCAAAGGCCTCTTGCGCAAGCCCAAACGCACGAGGGCGTACTAGATTTGGTCCACGAATTCTTATATCAACAATGAAGTATATATCTCCTCGTTTTGGTAGATGAAGAGGGAACTGTGAGAGCGGACGTTCCTCACGCTTAGCTAAAATTAAATTAAAAAAACAAGCCCAAGGGGATTTGAACCCACGACCTCTCAAGTAAATGTGCTCATAGCTACCACTACACAACATGTGTGTTTATATCTACATCTATTATAGTAAAAACATATACTACATCTCTCCCGAAGCCTACCTGCTACCCTTGCACAATGTGTAGTAGTAGATAAGTATCACCGAGATTATTAAATTATATTTTTGGATTGATGGAGTAGTATTTAAAAAAGTGTTTTGCATGCAATTTCTTTTATTTGAATAATGTTTTCAACTTAAATTCTTTTTTTTGCATGTGTGACATTTATTCTCCGTAATATTTTTTATGGATCTGACTTAAGTCATTTTCATAAAGCAATGCCAAAGACGAATCCATGTTTCTTACTTGGAAACCCCGAACAAACACCACTAGCACGAGGCGCTCGCGTTGGCGTCGCTCATCGACGACGAGAAGAAACATGGCGACTATCAGTTCGACCTGTGGAAGTAGTTCTATGTGGCCCATGCGCCGCTGTGTATGGCAAGCTCCGGCGCAGCCGCCGCTTGGACGCGGTCAGAGCGGCTGCACCGCGCTGTCCATCGTCAAACATGGGGACCTCATGGTCGTCGCCAATGTCGACGACTCTCGGGTTGTTCTGGGCACCGCAACCAACGACGGCGCCATCACGCCGTCTAGCTCATCATCCACCTGAAGCCCAACCTGCCACGTAAGTCGCTACTGACTGGCCATAAATTCTTGTGCGCTGGGATGACAGTCATTGTTGCTGTTGTGTGAGTGTCCTCGAACAAGATGTATGTAGAGGAGTAGCACATCTGGTGGTGCAACGACTAGGTGTACTACCTCGCTGATGAGCCCATGGTGCACTTCATTTGGCAGCCCAACCAAGAGTCATCGGTACTCACCATGTCGTGCGCGTTCGACGACTACTATATCAAGGATTGTGGCGTCATCTCGGCGCCGGAGGTGAGCAGAGGAGGACCGACAACAATGACCATTCGCCATCGTCGGGGTAGCTTTTGTGCCGGCCTGCCTTTAATTCTCTTTGCAAACACACGCTTGCATTTTTTTTGTTTAAGGAAGCGTGTATGGTGGTGCGTGCCTGATGACTAACTATGTACGATAGAACTTCTACCGGCAGGTGTGGCACATGGTCTCCAATGATGAGACCATGCAAATCATGACATATATCGAAGTCTGCATGATACTTATGGTTGCAATGTAGTAGTGAAACAACTAAATTAAAATAACAAAATTTATGTATGGCTAGAATCACAAATGAATTATGAAATATTTTCTTATAACAATATAAGACACATTTTATATATAAGTTATCATGTTATTATATGTTTCCGTTGTAACGAACGGATACTCATCTAGTTTATTATATAGTAATGTTGAGCCTGTGAGTAGGTTTGGTATGGTATTAGACTAGTAGGTTTCTTAACAGTCTAGGCATGGCCGCGTGTCGCTAATTGCAAGTCACGTGGCGCGTTAATTAGAGAGTGCGATACGCCCTGCGACCCACCCACTTCATCAGCAGAAACAAGCAACCATCAAGCCACTTCGTTTGCTTCTAGGCTTTGTCGCCCTCTCGGAAGATGTTAACATGGGCCGGCCTATCTCGGCCTACTTTTTTGGGCCCAACATAAGCTTTTGGACGAGTGGAGTAATGTGAGACACGAGGAGTTGTCCAACGTGTCGAACAAAACGCATCCGTCGCACGACACGGGACTAGGGATGTTCGCACGCAGCACCCATGCGGTGCGGCCATGCATGCACCGACGGATGGTTGCCATTGGGCGACCGCAACTGATGCACGTCAGATCCGCGCAAAACCGCCATGTCGGGGCGGAGCAAGACGGAGTCCTCTCGCTGCGCGGCCGGCCGGGCGCCACCTCTCCCACCCCTCCTACTCCTTCCTATATAGCACGAGCTCACGAAGACTGACGAGCACACTCCTCTCTTTGGACTTCGCGCCGCCGCGCACCTGATCCCTCTCACTCCCTCGATCACTCTCTCGTTGCGGGAATGGAGAGTAGCACGGCTGTCGCGTCTGCCGCCCTCCTCCTCGCCCTGCTCGGTTCGCTGCTGCAGCAGACCCCAGCGGCGCTCGCCTCCGTCTCCGGGAAGCCGCGGTCTTCGTACGTCGTGTACCTCGGCGGCCACCCGCCGCGCGCCGACGGCGTGTCGCTGGAGGTCGCGTCCCGGCGGGCCACCGACTCGCACTACGACCTCCTCGGCGCCGTCCTAGGGGAGTAAGCGCCGTGCCCCCGCTCTCCTCCCGCGTTAACCTTCCTGATCGAGGTTCCAAATATAACGATGTGTGTGGACTGTGGATGCGATGCGTTGCAGCCGGGAGAAGGCTCGCCAGGCCATCTTCTACTCGTACACCAAACACATCAATGGCTTCGCCGCTAACCTCGATCCCGGCGCGGCCGCCGAGATCGCTAGTGAGCACCCACTCCCCCACCGACTGATCGAACGGACCCTCTCGTGATCTATCTATATATATGTCGCGATCGATATTATATTCTTTTTTTTTTCTGAACCTTGATGCACGTACGTGAACATGCCATGCATATCAGGGTACCCCGGCGTGGTGTCGGTGTTCCCGAACAGGGGCCGCAAGCTACACACGACGAGGTCGTGGCAGTTCATGGGGCTCGAGAGGGACGGCGATGTCCCGCAGTGGTCGGCCTGGGAGAAGGCCAGGTACGGCGAGGACACCATCATCGGCAACCTCGACTCAGGTACATCTCATCTGTCGCATCGCCGTCGCCTGTGGAGTCTTCTCTGTAATTTGACTCGCTCACATTGCGACTGCTCGTGAAGGCGTGTGGCCGGAGTCCGAGAGCTTCGACGACGGCGAAATGGGGCCTATCCCAGACTACTGGAAAGGGATCTGCCAGAACGACCACGACAGGGCGTTCCAATGCAACCGGTCTGGTGTCCAGTTCACCTCACAGATCGCAGTCACATTATTATGAATTAACGTACTAGAACTAGAACGCCGGCCCAGAGTTGATCACGCTGACGGCGATGGATTTGGCAGGAAGCTCATCGGCGCGCGCTACTTCAACAAGGGCTTCGGGGATGAGGTGCGCGTCCCTCTCGACGCCGCGTTCAAGACGCCGCGCGACGAGAACGGGCACGGCACGCACACGCTGTCGACGGCGGGCGGGGCGGCCGTGCGCGGCGCGAGCGCGTTCGGGTACGCCGCAGGCACGGCGCGGGGCGGGTCCCCGCGCGCGCGCGTTGCCGCCTACCGCGTCTGCTTCCGCCCCGTCAACGGCAGCGAGTGCTTCGACAGCGACATCCTCGCGGCGTTCGACACCGCCATCGACGACGGCGTGCACGTCATCTCGGCCTCCGTCGGCGGCGACGCCACTGACTACCTCAACGACGCCGTCGCCGTCGGCTCGCTGCACGCCGTCAAGGCGGGGGTCACCGTCGTCTGCTCCGCCAGCAACGAGGGCCCGGACCTGGGCACCGTCACCAACGTCGCGCCGTGGATCCTCACCGTCGCCGCCAGCTCCGTCGACAGGGAGTTCTCGGCCTTCGCCGTGTTCAACCACACCAGGGTCGAGGTGCGTGCGCGCTTCTGCACTGCGTACGTGCGGCACACACACCTAAAGCCATGCACCGTAACGTCACATGCCTTGTGCTTTGTCAGGGCGTGAGCCTCTCGGCGAGGTGGCTGCACGGGAAAGGCTTCTACCCGCTCATCACCGGCGACCAAGCCATACATCCTGGCAGCAAGCAGGAAGACGCGTAAGCTAGCTCACCATTAACTGCACTAATCACAGTGTGCAATGTATTGACCATGCGTGCGTGTATTCGAGCCTTGTGCAGCCAGTTGTGCTTGGTGGGGTCGCTGGACCCCGAGAAGACCAGGGGAAAGATCGTGGTGTGCCTGAGAGGGAACATCCCAAGGGTGGACAAGGGCGCTGCCGTCCGCCACGCCGGTGGCGCCGCCATGATCCTCGTCAACGACGAGGCCAACGGGAACGTCCTCCAGGCCGACCCGCACGTGATCCCGGCCGTGCACATCTCCTACGCCGACGGGCTCAGGCTCTCGGCGTACATCAAGAACACCAAGTAGGCCAATAGCTAGCCTCCTTACAAACATGAAACGTGTTCCCCTTTTTTCCTGCAGGAAAATGGTCTGCACAAATGACAAATTCGTGTGTAATGTTTGTGTTAAAGGGTTCCGTCCGGGTTCGTCGTCAAGGGGAGGACGATCTTGGGCACGAGGCCGGCGCCGGTCATGGCGGCTTTCTCATCTCAGGGGCCGAACACGATCAACCCTGAAATCCTCAAGGTGATTTGGGTTCCGCGGACCAGCTCATCCATTTGTCACCACGAGCTCTGACGCACATGTCATCGTGGATTTCATTGGTTCGCAGCCAGACATCACGGCGCCGGGGGTGAACGTCATCGCGGCGTGGAGTGGCGCGACGTCGCCCACGGACAAGTCGTTCGACAAGCGGCGAGTGGCGTTCAACATCCTCTCCGGCACGTCCATGTCGTGCCCGCACGTCTCCGGCGTCGCTGGCCTGATCAAGACCCTCCACCCGGACTGGAGCCCCGCCGCGATCAAGTCGGCGATCATGACAAGCGGTAAGCAATGACGACGTCCCCGCTCTGTTGTAACTGACGGGGACTGAGTGACTCGAGCTGCCTAAGCTTCTCTGTTTTCTGGCTGCAGCGACGGTGCTGGACGCGGAGATGAAGCCGATCCTGAACTCGTCCTACGCCCCGGCGACGCCGTTCAGCTACGGCGCCGGCCACGTGTTCCCGAGCCGCGCGCTGGACCCAGGGCTCGTGTACGACATGACCGTCGTGGACTACCTCGACTTCCTCTGCGCGCTCGGGTACAACGCGACGGCCATGAGGACGATGAACAGGGGATCGTTCGTGTGCCCGACCACCCCCATGAGCCTCCACGACCTCAATTACCCATCAATCACTGCGCACGGTCTTCCCGCCGGCACGACCACGATGGTCCGGCGCAGGCTCAAGAACGTCGGGCTGCCGGGGACGTACACGGCCGCCGTCGTCGAGCCCGAGGGGATGCACGTGTCGGTGATACCGGCGATGCTGGTGTTCAGGGAAACCGGTGAGGAGAAGGAGTTCGACGTGATTTTCACGGTCAGCGACCGCGCCCCGGCCGCGAGCTACGTATTTGGCACCATTGTCTGGTCTGATGGGAGCCATCAGGTGAGGAGTCCGCTGGTAGTGAAGACGACGCAGGGGTGAAGAACTTGAACAATTTGTCTATTGCTGGACTGAACTAGGAATCTAGCTAGTCGAGAGAGAGAAAGAGATATGCAGCTTCGATCATTATGGAGGATAATTGTGGTATGGATTTTTTAAGATAATGGAAGAAGTAATACCTCAAACAAATCTCAGCCAATGATTTTTTAGGCTTTTAAAATTAATCAATCAATCAATTAACCTGGTAAATGAAAAAAAACAAATATTTTCAAACCCTGTTCCCTGTGCGCTGCGCCCCATCTCCCCTGTTCCCTGTTCTTCCACGGTAGCGAGTTCGTTCTCAGTGTGCCAACGAACCCACCAATACAAATCAAGTAACAAGAAGCTGCACACGATTGAAATGGATCGGCGCGGGCTAGCGCAGAGTAGAACAATGGCTGAATGGCATGGAAGAAAGTAGACAGCAACTGTAACATTGATACCAGTGTTCAGACATGCAAGTCACCCTACTAGGAGTATAATGTCGAGACATTCTATTAGCAATGGCATGAATATTACGATCAACAAGCAACCAATAAACGTCAACTGCTTTTATCCGCCATCCATTTCCAGCTTCTCCAAGGCTGATCTGGCCCTAACCCTTGAAGAATAACCAGCCTTCACAGTCCTTATTCATCGTCATCTTCATCCTCATTTTCATCAATTCCTACCCAGCGAGTGAAGGCAAACAGGAACTCCTTGAATGTCACCATTCCGTTCTTGTCCCAGTCCATTTCCTCTAGTGCCATGTAAAGAAAGGTAAACGTCAGGACTGGGAAGATGGGACGCAAGTTTCAAAACAGTAACAGGAATTATGAGTGTGCAAGTTTTTATACTTCACAGTAAGGAATCGAGTAAAGTTTAGTGTGAAGCTGCAAGCTTTTGGTAGCAGGTTTTTAAAGGGTTTCATGGCACGTATTCTGCATCACTTGAGAAACTTGTTGACTAGATGATGGGCCGAACATGCATTACGAAACTTGTTGTTTTCCTGAATAGGTGTCTTTCTTTCTTTGAAAAGAAGTATTTTTTTTAAAGAGACCCCCCTTCACCCCCCGTGTCTCAGCAAAGACTAGTAGGTAGGAAGAGAGTTGTCCAACCAAAAATGTGGTGGTTTACTTTACACAAAAGACTAGTAGGTATAGAGCTACCAAGAAATAGAAAACTGACCAAATCTTTTCATGGCTATAGGCCCAGAAGAGCGCTCTCCTGTCGTGGTCTCGTTTATTGCTTGGATCATCTCATCCTTGCTCACATACCCATCTTTATTCTTATCCAAGAAGACAAACGCATCAACCAAGGTCTCGAAGGTTGCCTCAAGATTTCCTAGTCCCATCTTTATCTTCTGTGAAGTATGTAAAGGAAACATGGACGCTCCTAACAGAAATGGCATAAGACTATCTCCAGCAGCTTACCGATCTCCATACCCATATTCAAACTCCACTCTGCGAACAGTGTAATTTATAATGCAGAACAGTGCAAAACAATGCTTTTGGGTAAACTATGGGTAGACTGCTGAGACGATCTAAGAGAACTAAAACACCGAGTGCAAAAAAATTCTCACAGTAAATCTAGAAACCTTCATAATCCAATCAAAATTGCGGCAAGCTTATGTTAGGATGAAAATTGGTGTCTCCATCAACACAATAAATTTGCCAATAAGAACCACGTGTAATTATATAAAGAAACCAAGACTTCGCTAATGGATTTAAGAAAAATTATCAAAGTAAAATTACCTTTTTGTAAGTGAAGTAAAATTACATTGCATACCTCTGTAGCAACACAACACAATGTGACAATAACACTAATAATGCAATCAGGATGTTACTATGTGAATTAATATGACTTATGAAGGATACTGCTTCCAAGACAGCTGCTTCATTGAGAAGATAGACAAGGCACAGAAAGACAATGAACTCGTTGAACTTCATGCCCATATCTTCATTTATATCGCAAGCTTCAAAGAGATCACATATCTCCTCCTCTGTGAATGAGATTTCCAGCTTTTGAAAACAATGTTTCAGTTCCTCTTTATCTATTTCGCCATTTGAATCTTCATCTGCAAAAGCACCACTTCTTGACACATCAACGAGAACATGAAAACTGACAGTGTCAAAAATAATTGTCTCCATTAGCGCAAGTCAACGAATATTCCACAAAGCATAGCAGTCTTCCCACTTTGATTACTTCCCACAGTCACACATGCTTTCTTTTTAGTGAATAAAAAAGATAAGATGTCGCTACTTAAAATCATGTTGATCATAAATGAAGAAATAGAAGCAGAGGGAGGTGTAAACAACAGAAGTACAGGAACCAAAGGGAAAACGAATAAACAAGCATTGGCATAAAGTATGAAAATTTGACAATTTATGGCAAATAACTAGAACTATATGTAAAACAAAACAGCAGTAAATGAGTTAGTTAAACCATCAGGTCCAGTTCCTGAATCTCGAAAAAACATGATTGAAAAGAAAAGCTTCATCAACAAATTGCCATGCCAAAAGACACATTCGCATTTCACTAAAAGCATGAAAGGAAATTTGCAGAGTGGCCATCAGTTCAAACTATTCAAAGCACTGGCAGAAGGGCAGAACTCACCAAACTGTTCGAAGATAGTCTTGCATTTTCTGAAACTCTCGTCTATTTTGGGGAACTTCATGATAATGCTATCGAACGATTTCAGTGAGGTTCCATGCGATGCTCTCTGCTGCATAGCGTCGACCATCTTTACCTCCAGCTTCGAACCATGGGAACTCCGCTTGTGCGTGTCATGCCGTCCAAGCACCGCGCCCATGCTAGCAGTTTCTCAAGCAAAGAATCCCCCGATCAGATACACACGGAGACGGAGCTGCTGAAGGCCTGGAAATGAATAGCAATCGAGTCAAGCATCATCACTCATACGTGACAGCTGTTTCAGGTAGCATATTGTTCTGCGAGGAGTGGAAGCAATGACGACACCGAACAGGGAGACTGTCTGAAACTCTTGACCCAAAACAAACAGGCCAAGTCAGGATTTCAACATCATAATCACGCCCCGTATGCAAGTATTGAGGTGAGATGAAACATATAGTGCATCCACAAGAGACAACAGAGCACCTTAAACAAAAGAATATCAAGATTGAATTAGAAAAAAAGAATATCAAGATTGAAAGGAAGGAAACAGCTTGTTCCCTGTGCCCGATTCAACGCTGAGGAAAAGGGGGAAACCAGCCAGTTCGTTCTCAGTGTACCAGCGAACCCACCAAAACAAGGAACCGTACGGCGACGAGAGGTGGAAAAGATTGCGAGGCGAGGAGCGCTTGCCTGGACTGGACGCCGTCTCCTCGCGGCGGCAAAGAGAATCCGGGAGCGGGATCGGCGACGTGAGCCCTGCCCGGAGTTCGCCGGGTTTGAGAATCTGTCGACGGGGGAAAGGTGCGGGTTTTGGCCTGCCGTGAGGGGAATCCGCAGGAGGATTATTCGGGCAGGCCTGATGAGCCAACCAGCAGGAGAAGAGAGGGGGGGAAGCTTTCGTGCTGCGGACTGGTGGCTTGGTGCGATGAGGCAGCGGAAGCAGCACGGCCGGCGTTGGCTTCAGGTGTTCCGCTCTTCGGGACGCCGGCAGGTGGGTCCAGCGTGCTGGGCGGTGGAAATGGCTCTCAGCTATGAGGACACGAGTCACACGAGTGTGTTCGTGGCTTGGCTAGTTGGCTGCTTGGGCGTGCGCCCGCCGTGCGGATAACCGATTACTAACCGCACCAGGATAGCACGCGGCGTGCGTGTCTCGTGGTCGTCGTCTTGTTGATGTTGTTGGACTCGGTCAAATATTCCTCCTATACATTGCCGCTCCCCAAGTCAAGTGGCAAATTTGCTTATTTAAGTCCCTAACTCCCTATATATTGCTGCTCCCCAAAATACTCCATTAATATTGTCAATATCTAAAATACCCCGAAAATACATCTGTTCTCGTTAAATTACCGCAGACCGCAGTTTCATTTGTTGTGAGTCCAGCTCTGCTATAGTGTCTATTTTACCCCTGTTAAACACTTCCCGGTTAAACACTATTTGTAGTCAAGATCACGTAAGCATCCTGCCTCCTGTAACACTAATTAGCCATGCTTCAGGTGCACAAGTAACACTGCCCAAATGATCAGCAGTTCAATACATCCAGCAGCTATTCTTTCTGATCCTGATTTCACCACCGTTGTCTGCTGACCGAAAAGAAACAGGAGATAGCAGATCAACTAGATGCAGTGCTGACTGAAAAGAATTCAAATGTCCGCGTTGGAATCGGATAGCAGATCAAAGCTTCAGCAGTTGGATATCAGCAAGTCAGAATGTACTATGTCTGTACAAATCATCTGGTCCATACCCCTTGTGGCCTTGTCTTAGTAAATAATTCTGGAACAAAAACAGGAAGACGGACCTCAAGAAAAGGGCTGCAATTGGTTAGATCAGCAGCATAGTTTTTTTTAGCTTAAATCACATTTGCTTCTCTAAAGACTGATTTGGTGACAAGGGAATCACGTAGGGATTGAGGGGAAATGAATTAATTTCTCCCTCAATCCCTCCAATCCTCCCGTGATACCGAATCACCAAATCAGCCCTAAGGCCATGTTCGGTTAGGGTGTTACCGGCCGGGATGAAGCCCAGAACCCATGGATCGCTCCCGCCTGGAAATTATCCCTGTCCATCAGAAACGCGCGTTCGGTTAAGCCCGACATGGGCTACATCCCGGCCTTTCCTCGTCACCCAGGCCTTGGAACCAGGCCCGGTCGCTGTGGGGTAGGAAATATCCCGGACGCACGCAGCCAATAGGTCGCTTCTCACCGACCAGCATGGACTAGGGCAACAGGCATGAAGGGCACGCCGCATGCGCGCTGCAACGGTGGCACGGAGACCGGATTCCTCACGCCTGCTGGCGTCGATCTCCTTCGGAGTCTGCTTCTCACCGGTATTCTTCTTGCTCCCTGTCTCAACTAGGGCGTTTAGGGTTCTTGCGTCTCTTATTAGATCCAATAGCTCAGGCGGCGGCAAGTTCTTAGATCCAATCCCAGCGATATTCGGTGCCAGCTCCCGGTGCGCGAGCGGCTGGCCGATCACGGGGGAGGCGCTGTTCCCTCCGTCCAGCCAGCCTCTGATGGCGTCGATCTACAAAGTCTGTCTAAAACAGTCGTGTTTTGAGTTTTCGGAGCTAGTTGTTTTTTGTTTCCTACCTCGTCGGCCACTAGAGCTGCCCTGGGAATCTCAATCATCATTCCGATCTTGTACCCAATAGTTTTACCCATACTGGTGAAAACTTTGTTAGCGACTTGACGGATAAGGGCCACCTGATGTCCCAATTCCTGCAAATACCAAGTGTCAGTTGTCTAAAGGAATGCCTGCCTGCAGTCTTTCTTGTTATTGTGTATTTTAGGGTTTAGGTTACAAAAAAAAAAGATGCATGTCTGCGGTGTTCCAACAAGAGGAACCATTATCTCTGGAAAGACTTGAACGCCTTGGTTGGTCATCGCTATAGCAGCTTCAAAGATGGCACGGACTTGCATTTCTGTTAGCTCAGGTTCATCAGGTTCTCACCTGCTATGCATGCCTCTTTCAGCTCATCGTATAACCCCAGCTCCGACTTAGCTTCGTCCTTCACAACAGTAGTGGGAAGAAAAAGAAAAACACAAAAATATAAGCTTGGCATGATCATCAGAATCAGTGAGATCCCATTAAACACTCTGCCACACCTCTTTCTTGTGAGGCACTACTAATTACAGAGCTTGGTGATCAAGATCATCAGGGACAAAAGGTGTAGCTGATGGTGCAACCTCCTCTTCCACACCCCTGTCATAGGGAAGCCGATCAGAAATTTGTGACCCCCCATTGTTCATTGTCCACCGGAAATCCAGAAGCTACAACAACTCAGACTTTACCTGGTGCAGATCAGCTGTCCCTTCCAAACAAACCAAATCTTGCACAATGGATCAGCTCTCTCATTTTGTTTAAGAACATTTCAATTTTGTTTCCTTTTTTAGTTCCTGGTATTCGCACAGCAAGCTGAATAATAATTTTGGATTTTGGAGTATATTCCAAAATGGATTTATAGAAAGTTTATGAATTAAGTACAAAGTTTAGAAATTACAGGGTTTTGAATTAGGAGTGCCTGATCTATAATGTGATTATAGAAAGTTCATAAGTTCATAATGTGATTGTAAAGTTGTTTTGGATCTGTTCACAAGATCTTATCTTTGTGTGTAATTACTTCATGTATATTGTTACCGTGTGGCAAAGTATTTTGATAACGGAGTTGTGTTGGTTATCTATTTCATCAATTTAACTACCTGGTAACTATTTTGATAGATAACAGAGCTGTGTTGGAAGGAGGGTTCATCGGAGAGTGGCCACTAACATATTCTGCAGGTTACATTCTACCTTTTGCCACTCACTACTGTTGCAGCAAATGAGCAATCTTATTAGGATATAGAGGATTTGATATACTAAATTTACTTCTTGTTGTGCAGACTGTTGATCCATATATTTCAGATGAGAGTAGGATTAGCTGAGCCTCAGCCTGCAGAAGGAATACAGACTGTGCCCTCCTCATGAGAAAAAACTAGACTATTTAATATGCTTTCTATACTCACACCATTGAGCACAACACACAATTTGAACTTGTTGCTTTGAGTTGCTTGTACTGACTTGCCTGTGAAAAAACTTTGCGTTGGTCTGAAGAACACTGAAAAAACTATGCTTTGGTCTGCTCTTAATCTAGATGATAATTTCTTTGATTCTGATTCTGAAATGATGGTTGAGTATGCTTGAATAAATTCTTTGTATGTACTGGTCGTACTGCTTGAACAAGCAGGCATACTAGATACACACGGGGCCAAACACAATTGTGCTAAGGATTAACCGAATGGATTCTTGAGAGAAGGATTAAATCCAGAGAGGGATTAAACCCCCAAGGGGATTGAATGAAAGAGAGGGATCCACTCAATTCCTCCTTGGATTTGGTCCACTTGGGGAATAAATCCCTTGCAAACGAACAGACCCTAAGTGGGATCTTTGCTTGAACCAGGGAATTTAAGAATGGTCAAACAACTGCTGGCAGGTAGGCAATCTAGCACAAGCTAGCGAGAAGTTGTTTCTGGTCGAGATCTCAAATCATGCCTACCACCAATCTGTTGACCTGACATATGGGGCAAGATGTTTATGTGATGCTGCGTGCAAACGGTGTTTAATTGGGAACTACAATAGGACTGGATTCACAACAAATGACGATGGGGTAATCTAGCGAGAAACAATTGTATTGTTGGGTAATATCCCTGAGGCGCGAGCGCGGCGGCCCCCTAGGCACGCAATGGTGACACCATTCCGAGGCTGGAGTGGCGGTACGGCGGATCCTAAAGGCGTGCAATGGTGGTGGCTCCCCGAGGCCACGCCGCAGCGGTGGCCCTCTAAGGCGCGCACGACGGTGATACCATCCGAGGCGAGCGTGGCGGCGATCCCCTGAAAGTCGCCTAGAGGGGGTGGATAGGGAAAACCTGAAAATTAAAACTTTACACCCCAACTAGATCCCTTGATTAGTGGTTAGAACAAGATGCACAAGTATCGGAGTATAAAAACTAAGTCCTTTGCTTGCAACGAGTATTGTTTCCAAAGAGTGCAGAATTTAATCAACAGCAATACTACTAGAAATGTTAGTGGAGAATAATGCAAGAGGACTTAGATAAGAAGAGGAGTAACACAAGTTCTGTCTTGCAAGGAGTCGCTTCTCTAAATGTGAATTTATCTTGAAGCAACACAAAATAATATTAGCAAATAGTAGCGCAAGAGAACTTAGAAAGAGGAAGAACAAACAAATCACAAGCAATAAACACAAGAGACACAGGTGATTTGTTTTACCGAGGTTTGGCCCTCGAAGGCCTAGTCCCGTTGAGGAGTCCGCTAAGGATGGGTCTCTTTCAACCCTTTCCCTCTCTCCACCGATCACCAAGACCGGCGAGCTCTTCTTCTTCTCAAGGGTCACTTAAGACCCCGCAAGTATCACCACACACTTAGGTGTCTCTTGCTAGCTTTACTAGCCTCCAAAACTTTGAAGGAAGTTCAATGGGAGTCAAAACTCCACGCACAAATGAACACAAGATGTAGCACACACTTTCTCTCAATGGATCTCACAAGACACTAGTGCTAAACTCACACGAGTAGCTCTCTTTTGTTTGCTCTCTCTTTTGTGGCACTTGTGTTGGTTGTAGTGGTCTAAATCTTGTGTATAGGATAGATCAATGAATAGAGGTGGTTGGGAGGGCTTGGATATGTCAACTATATGACTTGGAATGTTGCTTGGACTCCCACCCCTTGAAGTGGCCGGTTGGGGTGGTATTTATAGCCACCAACCAAATTGTAGCCGTTGGAGAAGGTTGCTGGCGATGGGCGCACCGGACAGTGTCCGGTGCGCCGCCACGTCACCCTGTCGTTAGGGTTTGGAGCTGGTCGACCGTTGGAGGCTTTGTCCTCATGCGGCACCGGACAGTCCGGTGGCCCTCTTACCTTCTTCTCTGACTTCTGCCGTGTTACTGTGCTGCACTGTTCATCCGTCAGAGTCGACCGTTGCGCGCAGATAGTCGTTGCTCCGCTGGTGCACCAGACAGTCCAGTGGTACACCGGACAGTCCAGTGAATTATAGCGGAGCTGCGCCTGGGAAACCCGAAGCTGAGGAGTTTGGAGTGTACGATCCCTGGTGCATCGGACACTGTTCGATGGCCCCCGGACAGTCCGGTGCGCTAGACCAGGGAACACTTCGGTTTCCTTTTTGCTCCTTTCTTTTGAACCCTGACTTGTTCTTTTTGTTGGTTTGTGTTGAACCTTTGGCACCTGTAGAATATATAATCTAGAGCAAAACTAGTTAGTCCAATTATTTATGTTGGGCAATTCAACCACCAAAATCATTTAGGAAAAGGTTTAAACCCTATTTCCCTTTCAATCTCCCCCTTTTTGGTGATTGATGCCAACACAAACCAAAGCAAATATATAAGTGCAGAATTGAACTAGTTTGCATAAGGTAAGTGCAAAGGTTGCTTGGAATTAAACCAATTTAAACTTTTCATAAGATATACATGAATTGCTTTCTTTCTTTTAACATTTTGGACCATGCTTGCACCACCTGTTTTGTTTTTGCAAATGTTTTTGGAAATTCTTTTTCAAAGTCTTTTTGCAAATAGTCAAAGGTATATGAATAAGATTTCGAGAAGCATTTTTAAGATTTGAAATTTTCTCCCCTGTTTCAAATGCTTTTCCTTTGACTAAACAAAACTTCACCTTAATGAAATTCTCCTCTTAGTGTTCAAGAGGGTTTTAACCATTTGAAAGAAGATCAAATATTTTATATACCTATTTTTGAGAAACTCCTCCTTTAAATATTTCCATTTCTCTTTTAATCTAAGACTTAATACTCAAGATACTCTTGGAAACATATTAGTCTTAGCCTTGGCACAAGAGAGATAGGAAATATGCAAATGTACCAAAGGAAAGAGACATGGTTAAAAGGATATGTCAATTAAGCTTATACAGTTCTATATAATATAGATTGCTCCCCCTAAATATGTGCCTTGAGAGGAATACAAATTTTGGCCTTAAATGCCAAGTGCACATAATTAAGTTAATGAGAACATATCTATATCATAGAAAATGTGAAGTGCAATGTGTCATAATAAAAGTGTGATGCTCATGACAGACTATGTACTTATGAAAGCATATTGGAAATATTTTAAGCAATTACCCTTAAGGATTTCAAAGAGACTTAAGGAACCTCCACCTTTGAAACAAAGGTAGCTTATTCCTCGTTACAAGGTTAAGCTTTAAGCTCTTTGACAATAAAATCACTTCACCTAGTTTTAACAAGAATGCATAAATGCAGGAATGAAATTTTTGAGAGGTTAAACTAGGTATGAAGCAGGTATATGCATAGACATGTTTTTTCTTCCTTTTATACAAGATATGCAAGGAATGTATATAAGAGGAAGATTTAGGTACATGTGTAAATGAGAGAAAGTAGTTTTACCCTTTTGTACCTTCACATAGAGACGCTCTCTTCATTCTGCTTTGTCCTTAGTCTTAGTTGCTTAAGACCTATATTCAAGACAATGTATGGAAATATTTTGCACAAGAGAGAGTTCTACAACTAGTGATCCTATTCTAAGTCATTGTTATCATATATTAAGTGGATCACAAATTGCATACATGTATCATGAATTCTCCTTTCAACTTAGTGCATATCAAGAGAGATATTAATTGATAGTATATGAGGCACTAAGAAACATAAGAGTTAATTGAAGTTATTCAATGATCAAACAAATAATAGATGCGATCAAAAGAACAACATATCCATTAGATTATCAAATAAGCTTAAAATAGGAGAATCCAGTAAATATGCTACTTTAACAATGAAAGCAACAATCCTTGATAAAAGTGACATTATTTTTGCCAAGTTGGATGATTTGTAGTAGCATACTTCATGAGAAACTTATTCTCATAATTGAGACTATATGAGATTACTAAGATAAAGTGTTAGTCTCAATATGATCAAGATATAGAAATAGGCTCCCCCTAAAGATATGTATCAAGTATTTGAATGAATTGGTTAGATGCACTCACTTTTAAAGACAAATAGGGATAAGCATTATACATCTTGATCAAGGCTTATAAAATTTACAATAAACAACTTATGCCTGGTATACTCATAATGAAAAAGATTCAAAATGCTTACAACCACACCATTGATTATTTTGAAGATCTTACTGTCCCAGTAGGTGGTGTTGTTCTTGATGTCTTCCTCTTTCATTTGAGTGTCCTCCCTTTGTAGTTGTCTCTTTTTCTTTTCAAACTTATTGAAAATACTCAAGAAAGATGTTAGTAGCACAAGGAAGTATATTATGAAGGATGATTTCTTTAGATAAGAAATATAAATAGTTCATCATCCACAAGTCACGTAGACATAAAGTAAAATCCTTAATATTAGTGCACATCATTAGAAAAGAGGAATATGCACCTTTAAAACATTTTGATCAATCATAGAAAATTTACTTCTTCATATTGAATTTATTATCATAACTTAGAGGCATATCAATATGAGAACAAATATAGCAAAGGCATGAATTAGATTCTAATGGACAAGTGCATTTATGAGAACGGGATTGAATGCACATCTAGTTGATATAAGTCCAATAAAGAAGCTATTCTTCATATGATAATTTAGAGTAAATAACCATTGATGGGAACTATATTTGAATAAGAAGATGAGTTCCCATACCTTTGCTTTTACCTTTCTTCCTTTGGGTGAAGAGTAACCCTTGAGGCTTGTGGCTTGCACTTACTCTCTTGTAGATTTTTATAAGAGAGCTCAAGAGATAAGCCATTAGTAACATAAGCACTAGTTTCTCTTTTTGTAATCATTTTTGACAAGAAAAGAAAAGTGGATTACTAAAGCACGGAAACTTTATAATATGAACTAGATTATTCCATGATGTATGCTTAGTTTTAACTTATAAAACACGCATAGTTAATTCTTTAAGATTATGGGAATAAATCTAATTCATAACATGGAGAGCAATAAATGTAGAAGAATCATATCCAATTTAAGCAAGAAGAAATACAACATAAATCATTGGATTGATTTTCTTTGACATGTTGGATTACACATTTTCATAGAGAAACTTATTCTCTATATGTGAAACTATTTAGATCAATTTAGACAAAAACATTAGTCTCACAATTCTAGATAAAAAGAGAGATTCCCTTTATAAGTGTCCTAAGGATTTGGATTCCTTACATGACATCCTATTCTTTTAAGAACTTGGAATATCTCTCTATATCTAGAACATGGCAATAATAGGATAATTAGTGTAAAACATGCCATGAGGTAGTTACAACAATGTAAAGCATGTAGATTGCCATAGAATAGAAATTGAATATGCAATCTACCATATGAGAGGAATTTCTTCAAAGAATCGTGACATAATTTAAAAGACATTTGAAGTGCTTCCTTTTCTATGTGACTACACAAGACACATAAGAAATGGTAATTTAAGATACTTGCACTTAAAAGCATAAATGTTACCATCCTTTGGCTTTCCTCCATGTTGTAGGCCTTGATTTTCCTCATAGGATAATTCTTTATTTCCTACAACATCAATATCTTCCCCGAGATGATATGAGTTTTAGACATAATAATTCAAAACAACTTTGGGTCAATCTTGGATATATAAATCATTAAAGATTGATAGCTTGAGTTAATAAGAATTGAATTGACTTTCTCAAGCACCCCAAAGCTTCATATCATCTCCTTCTCCTGTAAAGCTTGTCAAGCATATTTTGGTACCCATCGCTTGATGGGTCCATCAAGGTTAGTCAACAAAGATCTAGGAACCCAAAAGTCCTTTGTGTTAGCACTTGGTAAACTCATTACCTTTCTAGCACAAGTTGCAATTTTGGGTTGCCTAGTTACATGTGAAATAATTGACAAGCTAGAAGTGGGATAGTTACCAATGGGACAATCCTTGCATTGATGTCCCTTCTTTCGGCATATGTAGCAAAGGCGATCTTCAAGTCTTGAAGATTTCTTCTTTCCTTGTTTTTTGCTTGCTACATGGTTAGTTAACATTTTATTTTCTAACATTATGCCTTTTTGTTTCAAATGGGGACAAGACTTAATTAAGTGTCCCTTCTTTGAGCATTTAAAACAAAGTTTATCATCCTTGTTAATAATCAAGCCATTTTTAATATAGGGACAAGACCTAATCGAGTGTCCCTTTTTAAAGCATTCACTACACCTTTTACTTCTCTTAGTGTGAAGTGTGGCTTGATCATTACTTTGGATGTTACCTTGCATGGAGGCACGGTTGAGGCTTTTGGCAGAGGTATTGATTTTCTTCTTTTGTTCCTTCCTCTTGGCAATCCTCAAGTCCTTGACATTTTCTTCAAAGGATTTAGTGCATGCCACGGTTGTTCCTGTCTCAAGCTTCTTCACCATGTGATCATGGTTATCTTGAGAAGGTTGAGCAGTGCACTTCCCTTTTAGTTGTGTCAAGCTCATCTTTAGCCTCTCATTTTCTTCTTTGAGCTCTTGACATGTATCATCTTTTGTTCCTGGAAATTCTAGCTCAAAGGAGGATTTGCTTGTCGACGGACAACAAGCATTAGCACATGGTAAAATAGTTTTAATTTGAATACATGTGCATGAGTGAGGTTGTTGGGATTTTAAGTTTTCTATCACAACCTCATGAGCAATATTTAACATGATATGATCATCCATAAGATTTCCATGAGAACATAGCAGCATATCATATTTTTCTTGAAAAGCTATATTTTCAACTTTTAGCTTTTCTACTTGGTCCTTAAGCAAGGCATTCCTATTTACTAATTGAGCGATACAATGTAAAGAGTTATCTTGCTCAATAGAAATAGTTTCATACCTTTGGACCAAATCAACATGAGAGCACTTTAGCTCCTCATGTTCTTTAGTCAACTCGTCAAAGCTTAGCATTTTTATGGAGAGAATATCTTCTAGCATTTGACTAGCTTCGCTTTACTCTCTCGCTCTTTTTAGAAGTTTGAGCATGACCGCCTTATCTTCTAGGCTTAGATGAGCATAGAGTTGCATGAAGCTTCTTTCATCCTCCTCATCCTCATTTGTGCTTCCACTATCATTTTCATTAGCCACACAACATATGTGGGAATCGAAATTGGAAGACTAACCTTTTGGAGAGGTGGATTCATCGTTTGGTCTCCATCGTTCATTTTCTTCTTCCTTCAAATGGTTAGTTTCACAAGGACCAAAGGAAGTAGAAGCACAAAATGAACCATCATGTTTGGACTCATCAAATTTATTTTTAATTCTAGTCCAAATATCATGTGCATCACGAATAGATTCATTATAATTCATTATGAAGGCACGATAATCTTCTTTGCTAAGAAAATTACTTAAGATGTCATAAGCTAGGTAGTTTAAGCGTATACATCTTTGATCTTCCTCGGAAGAATTTTTCCCATTATAACTAGAGGGTATAATACTCTTGTCTAAAATTTGTTCTAATTGTGAATCTATGGTTCTAAAAGCATTTATCACACTAGTAGACCATGAAACATAATTGGAACAATCCGAAAGTAATATCTCAAGAGTTACCTCATTGTTTTCCTTCGGAGGTGTTCTCTTGTTCTTTTGGGATCTTCTATCAGCCATCACTTTGAGTTGTTAGACTCAATATGAAGTGCCTAGCTCTGATACCAATTGAAAGTCGCCTAGAGGGGGGTGGATAGGCAAAACCTGAAAATTAAAACTTTACACCCCAACTAGATCCCTTAATTAGTGGTTAGAACAAGATGCACAAGTATCGGAGTATAAAAACTAAGTCCTTTGCTTGCAACGAGTATTGTTTCCAAAGAGTGCGGAATTTAATCAATAGCAATACTACTAGAAATGTTAGTGGAGAATAATGCAAGAGGGCTTAGATAAGAAGAGGAGTAACACAAGTTCTTTCTTGCAAGGAGTTGCTTCTCTAAATGTGAATTTATCTTGAAGCAACACAAAAAAATATTAGCAAAGAGTAGCGCAAGAGAACTTAGAAAGAGGAAGAACAAACAAATCACAAGCAATAAACACAAGAGACACAGGTGATTTGTTTTACCGAGGTTCGGCCCTCGAAGGCCTAGTCCCCGTTGAGGAGTCCACTAAGGACAGGTCGCTTTCAACCCTTTCCCTCTCTCCATTGATCACCAAGACCGGCGAGCTCTTCTTCTTCTCAAGGATCACTTAAGACAGGTCTCTTGCTAGATTTACAAGCCTCCAAAACTTTGGAGGAAGTTCAATGAGAGTCAAAACTTCACGCACAAATGAACACAAGATGTAGCACACACTTTCTCTCAATGGATCTCACAAGGCACTAGTGCTAAACTCACACGAGTAGCTCTCTTTTGCTTGCTCTCTCTTTTGTGGCACTTGCGTTGGTTGTAGTGGTCTAAATCTTATGTATAGGATGGATCAATGAATAGAGGTGGTCGGGAGGGCTTGGATATGTCAACTATATGACTTGGAATGTTGCTTGGACTCCCACCCCTTGAAGTGGCCGGTTGGGGTGGTATTTATAGCCACCAACCAAATTGTAGCCGTTGGAGAAGGCTACTGGCGATGGGCGCACCGGACAGTGTCCGGTGCGCCGCCACGTCACCCTGTCGTTAGGGTTTGGAGCTGGTCGACCGTTGGAGGCTTTGTCCTCATGCGGCACCGAACAGTCCGATGCCCCTCTGATCTTCTGCCGCGTTACTGTGCTGCACTGTTCATCCGTCAGAGTCGACCGTTGCACGTAGATAGCCGTTGCTCCGCTGGTGCACCGGACAGTCCGATGGTACACCGGACAGTCCGGTGAATTATAGCGGAGCTGCGCTTGGGAAAACCGAAGCTGAGGAGTTTAGAGTGTATGGTCCCTGGTGCACTGGACACTGTCCGGTGCGCCAGTGTCACACCCGGCTTTAAGGAACAAAGCCAGGTGCATCTCATACATGCGCCAAGAAGACAACATATATAATAACAGAGAGTATAGAGATAAATGTCACAATACAACAACATCAGAGTATTTATTACATAGCGGAAGTCTTATTACAAAATAAAATATAAATATAAAACAAACTAAGGATCATCCTTGGCGCAAAAGTCAACTGGGGAAACACCACCTAGATTAGATCAAACTCCTCGCTTTGTGGCTCCTCTTGAACCACCTGTTCTTCTCCTGTGGGGGGTGTGAGACAGCAAGGGTGAGCTCACACATGATCATAGCTCAACAAGTTGTGGGGAACCAGTGGCATGAACTCACCAAAGGTGGGAGCTCATGTGATGTGTAAGGCTAATCAATGACAGGGGTTAAAGCTGAGCATTGCTTTTAATTAGTTGGTCAAAATTTTATTAGCAATTACTAGATGTAAGTAAATACCAAACCTTAAATAAAGTAATAGAACAAAATTAATAATAAACCCATGCAATGCAAATGACAAATTGAATTTAAGTTCCATAAATTAATCATCAGAGAGTCCTGAGCTGCTCATGACCGTGAGCTCGGCTAGTATACCAGTTTTACACTCTGCAGAGGTTGTACCCTTTACCCACAAGTCATGTTACCCATCTGCCAAGGGGTCGCGACTCCCATACACCTCTACCTAGGAGGCGAGGCAGGGCAACACTACGAGGACTTTACAAAGTTCCACTAGCTTCCGAAAACCCGCTACAGTTTATGGGAAGAGCACTTGCAAGAATCCCCCGTCTCACCGCCATCGCAGCTAAATCAACCCGAGAACCTCCTTGCATGCAACTCCCCTACTGCCCTTGCCCCTTTCGGGTAAGGTAGTCTTCCACTAGCTTTCCTAATTAGTCAGCTAAGGGCGTCCCATTAATCCCTTGTGGTGGCACGTGTTACTCAAGTTAAGCTCTATGTTCCAATTAACATTAATGATCTTGACATGAACATAAATAGAATAACAAAAGAATTGGAACATAGATATAATAAATGATTATCCCAAAACCATGTAAAGCAATACCAAAACTACCCAAGTGATTCAGGGGTAAACAAGGTAATGAGATAAACAATCTAGGGTGACCTATCGGGTCCCATCAAAATTAACCTATGCATGAATAAATGGTATTAAAGAACATTATTGGGTAAAAAGTGGTCAAGGACACAACTTGCCTTCAATGAGCTCCTGCTCAGCTACTTCTATCTGCTGCTCACCAGGATCCTCAGTCACGTGCTCTTCTACTCGTCACAATACAAACAAGCACAGTATATAGGAGAAATTAACATCACACCAAACATGTAAACAAAATACACATTAATAATCTACACATTAAAATAAAGTCCTAGGAACAGGAATCATTAATTTTAGAGTTATAGATTTTGAGATATGAATTTCCAAAGGTTTTTATGTGCTTAAAATAGAGTTAAGTGAGAAATAAATTTTAATTTTGTTTTCATGCCAAAACAGAGACTCTAAGTGATAGAGAATAATTTTACAAAATTTTAGAAACTCTGGACTGGGCCTCAAATTCTGGAAAGTCTAGGGGCTTCGGGACAAGAAACCTGAGACACAGTCAACAGTTACAATGGACCGTGGGTTCATTATATAAAAACAGAGGGTCTCTTTTGACTAATGTGCTCGCGAAGGGGTATCCTGAAATCAGGGCTGTTGGATCTAAAATGTGTGCCTCGGATTAGATCTAGAGTGGCCCGAAACGTTACACGATCGCCACCGTTGGATCGGGATTCTAGGGTTTAGATTTTATGAAGCCTAGCGCATCTCAACCGCTCGATCCAACATACGGTCCAGATCGAATCGCTCCCTGGGAACTAATCTCATCCATTCACCAGGAGATCGACGGTTCCTGGTTATCTTGCCAACCCTGGGCTCCCGACGGCGGCCCGCCCTCGGTTCACGGCGGAACTTCGTCGGAGAAGCCCAAACCCAGTGCACGAGCGCCCTAGCTTCAAATTCGCCCGCTCCTACGTGATACGGGCCACAACGAACTTGATAAAGTAATCGTACCCGAGATATTTGTAGCGCAGGGTATTGGTCGCGAAGGAATGGCGGAGCCGCGACGGAGGAACAAGTGCGGCGAGAAATTCCCAGCAGGTTTGGTCGACGATTCACCCAGGCAAGGCCAGAAAACTTTACGGTGTGCTACGGTGGAGCTCCGGCAACACTTTTCTGACGCCGACCCACGTCGAAGCGCTATCCTTCGCTCCTCTCCTATCGGTGGCAATGGCGGCTGGATTCGGTCGGCTGTGATGGGACTCAGGCGAGTTAGCAGCGAGGTGAAGGATTAGTTTGGGGTTTGAGGAGGTCGCGAGGCCCGTCAAATAGACTCCATGGAGTCTGCGGACAGCTTTGACGGGGCTCACCTGGAGATCCAGCGCATGCGGGTTCTGTTGACATCGTGCCCACGAAGGTCGGCTCGGTGGTTGAAGACGGGCCCGACATATTGGCCCCACGCGTAAGACACACAGGTGCCACCCCGCGCACAGCGAGTGAATGACCCGTGGGCCCCAGTCGCCAGGGTAGCGTGGTGTGGACAAGCGCAATCCTACTGGGCTGAGCGATGGATTGTTTTTCTGGTGGGCCGGAAGGGAGTCAAGGTGAGTTTTCTTTCCCTTTTTCTTTTGTTTTTATTTTTTTATGTTTTCTTTTATGCTCAATCCTTTTGAACCTAAATTTTGAATTCAACTTAAGTGCAAATCTTGAATTCCTATTAAATATACAATTTGCTCACATCCCCATGTGATGAAATTTATTTAGTTATAATATTATTTTATATGGAACAATATTTCTCTCTCTCTTTTCTAAATTCTAAAATCTCTTGTATATTATAAATTCCACTTGAGACTTTAATATTTTCTTTTCATATGATTTATTATGTGGTCACAAGATGCACACCAAAAATGAAAACCAGCATGATGCATATTTTTGTGGCTTTTATGGCATTAATTATTTGTTTTTACCTAGGGTGTACACATGTGATGATGCACAAAGGTTAAACTCACATAAGGAGAAATTGTTTTCTCTATTGATATTATTTCTAACAAATTACAAAGTGGGTATTACAAATCCTACCCCCCTTAAAAAGAATCTCGTCCTTGAGATTTAGGAAGATCTAGGGAAAAGGTGGGGAAAATCTACGCGAAGCTCTTCTTCTCTTTCCCACGTTGCTTCATCTTCGCCGTGGTGACTCCATTGCACTTTGCACATCTTTATCACCTTATTTCTTGTAACTCGAGTCAAAGTGTCAAGAATCTTGATCGGATACTCCGTGTAAGTCAAATCACCCTGAACACTGAGCTCTTCCATTAGTAACTGTTCCTCGGGGACACGGAGACACTTCTTCAGTTGAGATACGTGGAACACATTATGCACATCCGATAGACTAGTAGGTAGCTCGAGTTGGTATGCCATCTCCCCAATTCTCCTAAAGATCAAGAATGGTCCAATATAGCGAGGGGACAGTTTGCCCTTGACTTTGAATCTCCTCATTCCACGAAGTGGTGACACATTGAGGTACACATAATCTCCTTCCTCAAATTCTAGTGGTCTCCTTCTATTATCAGCATAGCTCTTTTGCCTGGTTTGAGCTACCCTCAAATTCTCTCGAATTATACAAACTTGTTCCTCTGCTTCTTGAATCAGTTCAGGCCCAAAGAACTGTCTTTCTCCAGTCTGATCCCAATATAAAGGAGTCCTGCACTTTCTTCCATATAAAGCTTCAAAAGGTGACATCTTCAGACTGGCCTGATAACTATTATTATATGAGAACTCAGCATATGGTAGACTTTTATCCCAACTTCCTCCATGTTGAAGGGCACAAGCTCTCAACATATCTCCCAAAACTTGATTAGTCCTTTTAGTCTGTCCATCAGTCTGAGGGTGACAAGCCGTACTAAAATTCAACTTTGTGCTCATGTTCTCATGAAAGCTTCTCCAAAATCTTGAGGTAAACTGTGAACCTCGATCAGACACGATCTTCTTTGGTACTCCATGTAAACACACAATCCGAGCCATATATAACTCTGCCAATTAAGAGCCCTTATAAGTAGTCTTTACCGGAATGAAATGAGCCACTTTAGTCAATCTATCCACAACCACCCATATAGCATCATATCCTTTCTGGGTGCGAGGTAATCCAATAATAAAATCCATACCAATCTCTTCCCACTTCCACTCGGGTATCTTTAGTGGGTGCTGAAAGTCGCCTAGAGGGGGGGTGAATAGGGCGAAACTGAAATTCTCAAAAATAATCACAACTACAAGCCGGGTTAGCGTTAGAAATATAATCGAGTCCACGAGAGAGGGTGCAAAACAAATCGCAAGCGAATAAGGAGTGTGACACGTGGATTTGTTTTACCGAGGTTCGGTTCTCGCAAACCTACTCCCCGTTGAGGTGGTCACAAAGATCGGGTCTCTTTCAACCCTTTCCCTCTCTCAAACGGTCCCTCGGACCGAGTGAGCCTCTTCTTTTCAATCAAACGGGAACAAACTTCCCCGCAAGGACCACCACACAATTGGTGTCTCTTGCCTTGGTTACAATTGAGTTGATCACAAGAAAGATTGAAAGAAAGCACGATTGCAAAAACCAAGCGACAAGAGCGGCAAATAACACACGGATCTTTCTCTCTCTCTCAACTCACTAATCACTAATGATCACTTGTCTCAACTTTGGAACTTTGAGAGATTGGAGGCTTTGAATGTGTCTTGGAATGGATTTCTAGCTCTTGTATTGAATGTTGAAGGTTGGAATGCTTGGGTGAAGTGAATGGAGGTGGTTGGGGTTGTATTTATAGCCACCAACCACTTCCTAGCCGTTGCTCCATTCTGCCGACCGCGGACGGTCCGCCCCTGAAGATCAACGGCGGACAATCCGCGCCTGAGGCCGGACGGTCCGCGCGAGGTCTCGGACGGTCCTTGCTTTTCCTCCGGACGGTCCGTAGTGTAGACTTGGATTTTTGTATTGGTTCTGTCCGAGGGTCATCCTGGTGTTGCGGACGGTCCGCCGCAAGGGCCCGGACGGTCCGCGCTTGGCCTGTTTTTCCAAAAAGCTTCTCCTGTCCGGAATAATCTACGGTATTCCGGACAGTCGATTTAGTATAGTTGTAGATGAACCTTTGGCACCTGTAGAACATATAATCTAGAGCAAACTAGTTAGTCCAATTATTTGTGTTGGGCAATTCAACCACCAAAATCAATTAGGAACTAGGTGTAAGCCTAATTCCCTTTCAATCTCCCCCTTTTTGGTGATTGATGCCAACACAAACCAAAGCAAATGTAGAAGTGCATAATTGAGCTAGTTTGCCTAATGTAAGTGTAAAGGTTACTTGGAATTGAGCCAATATAAATACTTATAAGATATGCATGGATTGTTTCTTTTATTTTTAACATTTTGGACCACGCTTGCACCACATGTTTTGTTTTTGTAAATTCTTTTGTAAATTCTTTTCAAAGTCATTTTGAAAATAGTCAAAGGTAAATGAATAAGATTTTGCGAAGCATTTTCAAGATTTGAATTTTTCTCCCCCTGTTTCAAATGCTTTTCCTTTGACTAAACAAAACTCCCCCTAAATAAAATCTTCCTCTTAGTGTTCAAGAGGGTTTTAAGATATCAGTTTTGAAAGTACTACTACCTCCCCTTTTGAACAAAATAAGGTAACAATTTGAAATTTACCAATTGAAAAATCCTTAGTTTTAAAATTAGGTGGTGGTGCGGTCCTTTTGCTTTGGGCTCATGCTCTCTCCCCCTTTGGCATAAATCGCCAAAAACGGAATCATTAGAGCCCTCGTAACTATTTTCTCCCCTTTGGTAAATAAAATATGAGTGAAGTTTATACCGAAACGGAGAGTTGCTTGGAGCAACGACGAAGGATGAGTTACGGAGTGGAAGCCTTTGTCTTCACCGAAGACTCCAATTCCCTTTCAATACACCTGACTTGTTTTGAAATATACTTGAAAACACATTAGTCATGGCATATAAAGAGATATGATCAAAGGTATATGAATGAGCTATGTGTGCAAATCAACAAAAGAAGTTCCTAGAATCAAGAATATTTAGCTCATGCCTAAGTTTGTTAAAAGTTTGTTCATCAAGTGGCTTGGTAAAGATATCGGCTAATTGATCTTTAGTGTTAATATATGAAATCTTGATATCTCCCTTTTGTTGGTGATCCCTTAAAAAGTGATACCGAATGGCTATGTGTTTAGTGCGGCTATGCTCAACGGGATTATCCGCCATGCGGATTGCACTCTCATTATCACATAGAAGAGGAACTTTGGTTAATTTGTAACCGTAGTCCCTAAGGGTTTGCCTCATCCAAAGTAGTTGCGCGCAACAATGGCCTGCGGCAATGTACTCGGCTTCGGCGGTAGAAAGAGCTACGGAATTTTGCTTCTTTGAAGCCCAAGACACCAAGGATCTTCCCAAGAACTGGCAAGTCCCCGATGTGCTCTTTCTATTAATCTTACACCCCGCCCAATCGGCATTGGAATAACCAATTAAATCAAATGTGGATCCCCTGGGATACCAAAGCCCAAACTTAGGAGTATAAACTAAATATCTCAAGATTCGTTTTACGGCCGTAAGGTGAGCTTCCTTAGGGTCGGCTTGGAATCTTGCACACATGCATACATAAAGCATAATATCCGGTCGAGATGCACATAAGTAGAGTAAAGAGCCAATCATCGACCGGTATACCTTTTGATCCACGGACTTACCTTCTGTGTCGAGGTCGAGATGCCCATTGGTTCCCATGGGTGTCTTGATGGGTTTGGCATCCTTCATCCCAAAATTGCTTAGAATATCTTGAGTATACTTCGTTTGGCTTAGGAAGGTGCCTTCTTGGAGTTGCTTCACTTGAAATCCTAAGAAGTACTTCAACTCCCCCATCATAGACATCTCGAATTTTTGTGTCATGGTCCTACTAAACTCTTCACATGTAGATTCGTTAGTAGACCCAAATATAATATCATCAACATAAATTTGGCATACAAACAAATCATTTTCAAGTGTTTTAGTGAATAAAGTAGGATCAGCCTTTCCGACTTTGAATCCATTAGTGATAAGAAAATCTCTAAGGCATTCATACCATGCCCTTGGGGCTTGCTTGAGCCCATAAAGCGCCTTAGAGAGTTTATAGACATGGTTAGGGTACTCACTATCTTCAAAGCCGGGAGGTTGCTCAACATAGACCTCTTCCTTGATTGGTCCATTGAGGAAGGCACTCTTCACGTCCATTTGATAAAGCTTAAAGCCATGGTAAGTAGCATAGGCCAATAATATACGAATTGACTCAAGCCTAGCTACGGGTGCATAGGTTTCACCGAAATCCAAACCTTCGACTTGGGAGTATCCTTTGGCCACAAGTCGTGCTTTGTTCCTTGTCACCACACCATGCTCGTCTTGCTTGTTGCGGAACACCCATTTGGTTCCTACAACATTTTGATTAGGACGTGGAACCAAATGCCATACCTCATTCCTAGTGAAGTTGTTGAGCTCCTCTTGCATCGCCACCACCCAATCCGAATCTTGGAGTGCTTCCTCTACCCTGTGTGGCTCAATAGAGGAAACAAAAGAGTAATGCTCACAAAAATGTGCAACACGAGATCTAGTAGTTACCCCCTTATGAATGTCGTCGAGGATGGTGTCGATGGGGTGATCTCGTTGGATTGCTTGGTGGACTCTTGGGTGTGGCGGCCTTTGTTCTTCATCCTCCTTATCTTGATCATTTGCATCTCCCCCTTGATCATTGCCGTCATCTTGAGGTAGCTCATTTGCTTGATCTTCTCCTTCATCATTTTGAGCCTCATCCTCATTTTGAGTTGGTGGAGATGCTTGCGTGGAGGAGGATGGTTGATCTTGTGTACTTGGAGGCTCTTTGGATTCCTTAGGACACACATCCCCAATGGACATGTTCCTTAGCGCGATGCACGGAGCCTCTTCATCACCTATCTCATCAAGATCAACTTGCTCTACTTGAGAGCCGTTAGTCTCATCAAACACAACGTCACAAGAAACTTCAACTTGTCCAGAGGACTTGTTAAAGACTCTATATGCCCTTGTGTTTGAATCATATCCTAGTAAAAAGCCTTCTACAGTCTTAGGAGCAAATTTAGATTTTCTACCTCTTTTAACAAGAATAAAACATTTGCTACCAAAGACTCTAAAATATGAAATATTTGGCTTTTTACCTGTTAGGAGTTCATAGGATGTCTTCTTGAGGATTCAATGTAGATACAACCGGTTGATGGCGTAGCAGGCGGTGTTGACCGCCTCGGCCCAAAACCGATCCGAAGTCTTGTACTCATCAAGCATGGTTCTAGCCATGTCCAATAGAGTTCTATTCTTTCTCTCCACTACACCATTTTGTTGTGGGGTGTAGGGAGAAGAGAACTCATGCTTGATGCCCTCCTCCTCAAGGAAGCCTTTGATTTGTGAGTTTTTGAACTCCGCCCCGTTGTCGCTTCTAATCTTTTTGATCCTTAAGCCGAACTCATTTTGAGCCTGTCTCAAGAATCCCTTTAAAGTCTCTTGGGTATGGGATTTTTCCTGCAAAAAGAATACCCAAGTGAAGCGAGAATAATCATCCACAATAACTAGACAGTACTTACTCCCGCCGATGCTTATATAAGCTATCGGGCCGAATAGATCCATGTGTAGGAGCTCCAGTGGCCTGTCAGTTGTCATGATGTTTTTGTGTGGATGATGAGCACCAACTTGCTTCCCTGCTTGGCATGCGCTACTGTAACGCCCCGAATTTCGAGTTGAATTTTTTTCTTTTCTCTGTCGCTCGCTAAATTCGGGCGTTACCTCTCTTTCCCATTTCTTTTCGCTAAAACCTCATCCGTCTTCAAAACTTTAAGTTACGTGATAATAGTAAAGCCTAGGGTTAATTTCTTTGATTTGCTGCATCATGTCGAACCATGCATTTTTTTTGGTTGTTTGAAAGTGTGAAAGCATTCATATAGAAAATGGATATAAAAAAGGAAAATCTTTTCTTTTCTCTCTCCTCCCTTTTGGCCTAGCCGCCCCCCCTTGGCGCGAGCGGCCCAGCTGGCCGGTCGGCCCAGCCGGCTCGCCCCCTTCCCCCCCTCGCGTCGTGGGCCGACTTGGCCGCGGCCCACCTCGCCCCCCCGCACGCCCCCGCTTTGGGCCCATGGCCGGCCCAGCCGCCCCTCCCTCCCCCTCCCCCCCAAATCTCTCTCCTCTCCCCCGCGGGCCCCGCCTGTCATACCCCTCCCCTTCCCCAACTCCCTCTCCCCTGCCCTAGCGCCGCCGCCGCCCTCCCCCTGCCCTAGCGCCGCCGCGCCGCCCCCCTGCCGCGGTGAGGCCCCCCCCTCCTCCCCTCTCCTTCCCCCTTCTCCCTCCTCCTCCCTCGCCCGCCCGGCCACCCGGTTCGGTCGCCCCCGCCCCGGCGTCCCGCGTCCGGCCTCGCCCCGGCTGCTCCCGCGCCGTCCTCGGCCGGCGCCGCCGCGCCCGGCCCCGCCCCGGCGAGCCCGCGCCCGGCCCCGCCTCGGCGAGCCGCCCCCGCCCCGACCCCGTCCGGCTCCGGCGAGCCGCCTCGGCCCCCCGGCGAGCCCCCGCCCCGACCCCGCCTCGGCGAGCCGCCCCCGCCCCGACCCCGTCCGGCCCCGGCGAGCCTGACCCCGCTCCGTCCGCCCGGCGCCCCGGCGAGCCCGCCCCGTCCCGAGCCCGGCTCGGCCGCCCCCAGCGAACCCGCCCCTGTGCCTGGCCCGGCCGCCGCCCTCCGGCGACCCGCCCGCCCCCGCACCCGGTTCGGCCGCCCCCCCCGGCGAGCCCGCCCCAGCTCGGCCGTCCCCGCCGCGCCCGCGTCCGGCTCGACCGCGCCCGCCTCGGCCCCGTGCCGTCCCGGCCCCGGCCGTGCCCCCTGCCCCGCCCGTGCTTCGCCCCGCCCGTGCGCCGTGCTTGTCCGCCCGCCCCGGCGTGTCTGGCTCGCGTCGTGACGGCCCCGGCGCGGCCTCGAGCTCGGCCCAGCGTGCCTATGGCGCGTGGCCTTGAACTCGGCTAGCGCGCGACCCCGACGTGCGCACGACTAGTTCGTGGCGTGTGCGTGCGGCCTCGCGCGCGTGCTCGCGTAGTGCGCAGTGCCTTGGCACGACCCGTCGTGTCCCCGTCTACCCCCAGACGCCCCGTCTACCCCTCCCGTGTCCTATGCGCGCTAATCACGTGTTTATATTAATAAGATAGGAGTCTCAATTTGGAAATTGGTTACGTTAGTTAATTTGTATAACTAATCATCTATCTCATTCAATGTTAATCTACTAAAAGTGGTCACGTTTACATTAGTGCATGTAGCTAATTCTTTTGTTAGAACCAATTGGAACTAGAGCACGTAGCGTTTAGTTATTTGTTTACCCGTAGTGCGTCTCGGGCATAAGCTTTAACTCTCGCGAGACCTTTCCCCGCCTCTTTCTAACCATGGTAAATTCATTATTGTATATGATATTCTATGCATGTTTAATCTACTTGTTCTCTTGTATGGTGTATTGTTGGTTTCCTAATTTCAATGGATGGATGTATGTATGTGTGCACTCTCATAGAGAACGATCCGGTTGAAGAGCCCGAGGAACTCGCAGGAGAAGCCCCTGAGCAGCAGTCGATTGGTGGAGGCAAGTGTCCTTTGACCTATCTCTATCCTATTCATTATTTAATTCACCTCCCGCTTTACACATTTATGCCTAAGGATTGACTAGCTTTTGTTATCCATGTCCTTGATTACCTATTTGGGTTGGATTATTATTGTTTAGCTTTATGCTATTGCTCAAACTCTAATCAATGAACATGATGAGATTATCTATGATACGCTGTTTTCCCTTCTCTTATTATGATGTTGTACTTGTGGCCTTAAGGGGGCTCGAGCGGTTTCTCGAGTGCCTCTCCGTAAGGACCTGTTCTATGGATGACCGCCCGGGAAAACAGTGCAACCATGAGGGTGGAATGGGATGCCCTTAGCTGAATAATTAGAGGATCCGGGATGTAGTTCACTTAGCCGTCGTGCCGTCAATGGGGCTCGGTGTATGCGGCTCGCTCTGCCAAGTTTGGGTTCGCCCCTTGGGGAGGAGCGCGGTGCATTTAGGAAACCTAACGGGTGGCTACAGCCCCGGGGAATCTTTGTAAAGGCTACGTAGTGATGCCCTGCTGGGTCACCTTGGTAGTGATCAATGGAGAGTCATGATCTCCGGGCAGAAAGGGAATCACGGCTTGTGGGTAAAGTGCACAACCTCTGCAGAGTGTTTGAAAACTGATATATCAGCCGTGCTCGCGGTTATGAGCGGCCAAGGGAGCTCCAGTGATTAGTGGTACTTGATCAGAGACACTTTGGTTTACAGGTGGCAATGAGACTGCTGGTTCTGGTTATGTTTATGGTGCTGGTAAGTGGTATTCTTTCCGTTTGGAAAGGGTACATCGGGCTAATAACTTGGGTTAATGCTAAAACCTGGCTTTCTATTAGTAAATAATAACCTGACCAACTAAAAGCAACTGCTTGACTTATCCCCACATAAAGCTAGTCCACTACAGTCAAACAGGATACTTGCTGAGTATGTTGATGTGTACTCACCCTTGCTCTACACACCAAACCCCCCCCCATCCCCAGGTTGTCAGCATTGCAACCACTGCTCAGGAGAAGATGAAGCCGTGGAAGGAGACTTTCAGGAGCTCCAAGACTACGACGAGTTCTAGGCGTGGGTTAGCGGCAACCCCCAGTCGGCTGCCTGTGAAGGCCGCGTTTATCTACGTTTCTTTTCCGCACTTTGATTTTTATTGTAAGGACTATATGGACGTCTCAGACATATGATGTAATCGACTATTATTTCCCTTTTAATACTATTTTGAGCACTGTGTGATGATGTCCATGTTATGTAACTGCTGTGTACGTGAATAACTGATCCTGGCACGTACATGGTTCGCATTCGGTTTGCCTCCTAAAACCGGGTGTGACATAAGTGGTATCAAAGCCGTGTTGACTGTAGGACCGCTAACCTAGAATAGAATGGTCGTTCCAAGGACTATAGACCTCTGTCCCTGCCTTGACTTTGATATCCCTTCAAAAGTTGGTCATACCGACCAAACCTATGTTCTACTATATATTATACCTTACTGAAAATCATGTTTTATCCTAATCCTTCATTTATTTATGGTTCATTACTTGCTGGTCATATTGATTCTGTTCTCACCCTTTTGCTTGCGATGTCTTTTGTAGATGGCTCGACTTAGACACACTGCACGAAAGTCCGTCATCCCCTTCTTACCCTCCCGCCTTGCTGAGCGTCCGCTTCGCCGTCCCGTGGCCGGACAGTCCAGCCACTTGGAGAGACTGCACCACCGCCTGCATGAGGAGCAGGAACGTCGACGACAGGAGCAGCAGGGCTCTTCTTTCTCGCTCCACTAGGAGATAGAGTCCGTGAGGAGCTACTCCCCCGTGCTTCCCCTGGAGGCGCCCCCTGCACCATCATTGGGCGCCCCAACTTCTGGAGTAGTTGTTGGAGGAGACCTAGACGACGGAGGTGGCGACGACAGCTCGAGCCACAACACCGACTTCTCTGCTAACCATGAGCCGGAAGGATGGGTTACTCGACCCATCACCCGCGACGCTGCTCGCGGGTGTCACTTCCACGATGCGCTCGACACCCTGCTACGTCGGGCACTTAACCGGCGTACTTGGTCCATCGAGTATCGCTGTGTGGTCTACCAGCATAGTTGCGGGGTCTACCCGGACCGCTGGGAGGCAACCTGCTTGGTGCGCCGTCCGGAGAACAGTCTCCAGGGTGCGGAGGCCTGCTCAGAGCACTATTCTATCTCTGAGCGGGACTCGGCTGAGGCAGCCATGCAAGATGCTGCACGGCGTGCGCTTTCGCACTACTGCTCGGTTCTCGGTGGGGTAGCTGACGGTCTTAACCTGAAGTATTACCCCCGCCGTCCATCTGGCAGCACAGGAGGCGTGATTGTTTCACCTGTCGGTGAGGACAATCCTAGGTTGAGCAGCACAGTCAACCTAGCCGCCGTGCTAAACACGGAGCTGGACCATGCATTAGACGAGCTGAGTAGTGCTCGTGCTGAGGTCGCCCTGCTACGGGCTGAGCGCGCGGAACGTCGTCACCTGGATGGTGGTTCCCCCGCTCCCGTTGGGACTCAGCACCCGTATCGCTCACCTCGGCGTGGACACCAGTCCTATGGCAATCCCGACTGCAAGACCAAGATAACTCTAGAACCATAGCTCGTTAGAGTTGGATCTTGTAATTAATACACAATATATACGTAGAAGCTACAGTCTTAGCGTTAGTCTCGCTTTTAGTTAGTCTTAGTTAGACAGGGTAGTTTGCTATATCCTGTGCACTTATGTTTGTCATGCTGAACTATGTTTGGTTTGGATCTTTGTAATGACTGTCACCAGAATGTGGGTATCCCCTGCATTTTGGTTTACCTATTATGTTAATGGAGTTAGTTATATAGTTGGGAAACCTTTTTATTCCACTTTCCTCTTTATCTAAGAAGCTGTGTGGTCTGTGTTGGAGATCAGTGAAGATGCTCATCTGTTCAGTGCTGTTGAAGAATTCTATACTCTTTTCTTATGCTGCAAGATTTGCCAGATCAGTTCTGATGTGTGGTTGCATTTTGCAGATGTCAGAGAATAGGCGCAGAGGAGGAAGGCGTGCTCAGCAGGAGCGAGCCGCTCAACAGGAGGAGGTGCCCCAGCAGCAGCACCTACCGCCCCCGCCCCCGATGTCGATCGAGCAGATGTTTCTGATGCAGACTCAGGCAGTTCAAGCCATCGGTCAGACTCTGGCCGCCATTCAGCAGCAGTAGCAACAGCAGCAGGCCCCACCTCAGCCTCAGATGCCTCAGATGCCCAGAGACAAGCGTGCTGAATTCATGAGAGGTCATCCACCAGCGTTCGCTCATTCTTCTGATCCCATGGATGCTGAAGACTGGCTGCGCACTGTGGAGCGAGAGTTGCATACCGCTTAGTGCGATGACAGGGAGAAAGTCCTGTATGGTCCCCGTCTGTTGAGAGGAGCAGCCCAGTCATGGTGGGAGTCTTACCTCGCCACCCATGCCCACCTCGACGCCATCACCTGGGAAGAGTTCAGAGGTAGCTTTCGTCAGTACCATGTACCTGCAGGTCTGATGACAATGAAGAAGGAGGAGTTCCTGGCTCTCAAACAAGGGTCATCGTCTGTTAGTGAATACCGGGACAGATTTCTATAGCTGTCTCGCTATGCTCCTGAAGATGTCAACACTGACGCCAAGCGACAGTACCGTTTCCTGAGAGGCTTGGTTGACCCTCTTCAGTATCAGCTGATGAATCACACCTTCCCGACATTCCAGCACCTGATTGACAGAGCAATCATGACAGAGAGGAAGCGTAAGGAGATGGAGGATCGTAAGCGCAAGATCACTGGACCCCAGCCTGGAAGCAGCAATCGTCCTCGTTTCTCAGGCAATCAACCTCAGCAGTTCAGGCAGAACCAGCGCCCACCTCAGCAGCATCAGCAGTTCCAAAGGCAGTATCCTCAGCACCAGTATCAGAACCGTCCGAGCAATCAGTCAGGAGGTCAGTTTCAGAGGCAGAATCAGCAGGCACCTCGTCTTCCTGCCCCAGCAGCCCAGCAGAACAGTCAGGCAGCACCAGCTCAGGTTGGAAACAGAGCATGTTTCCACTGTGGAGAGCAAGGCCACTAGGTGATGCAATATCCGAAGAAGGCAGCCCAGCAGCAGTCAGGCCCCAATGCCCTAGCAAAGCAGAATGTGTCTCAACCCGGAGCAGGCAACCGCTCTCAGCCGCGCTATAATCATGGGAGACTGAACCACTTGGAGGCTGAAGCAGTTCAGGAGGCCCCCGACATGATAGTAGGTATGTTCCCAGTTGACTCCCATATTGCAGAAGTGTTATTTGATACTGGAGCAACACATTTTTTCATTACTGCATCATGGGTAGAAACACATAATCTTCCAATTACTACCATGTCAACCCCCATTCAAATTGACTCAGCCGGTGGTAGAATTCGAGCCGATAGCATTTGTTTGAATATAAGTGTGGAAATAAGGGGGATAGCGTTTCCTGCCAACCTTATAGTAATGGGTACTCAGGGAATAGATGTCATCCTAGGGATGAATTGGCTAGATAAGTACCAGACAGTTATCAGTTGTGATAAAAGGACCATCAAGTTGGTGTCCCCACTAGGAGAGGAAGTGGTGACCGAGTTAGTCCCGCCTGAGCCAAAGAAAGGAAGTTGTTATCAGCTAGCTGTTGATAGCAGTGAAGCAGACCCAATTGAGAGTATCAGGGTTGTGTCCGAGTTCCCAGATGTGTTTCCAAAGGACTTACCGGGTATGCCACCAGAGCGGAAAGTTGAGTTTGCTATAGAGCTTCTTCCTGGAACCTCCCCTATCTTTAAGAGAGCTTACAGAATATCTGGACCAGAGTTGGTTGAGCTTAAGAAGCAAATTGATGAGCTGTCAGAGAAAGGTTACATCCGGCCAAGCACCTCGCCTTGGGCCGCCCCTGTCCTATTTGTGGAGAAGAAAGATGGCACCAAAAGGATGTGTATTGATTATCGAGCTTTGAATGAAGTCACGATCAAGAACAAGTATCCCTTGCCCAGAATAGAAGATCTGTTCAACCAGTTGAGAGGAGCCAGTGTGTTCTCCAAGATTGATCTGAGGTTAGGTTATCATCAGCTCAGGATCCGACCTTCGGACATTCCGAAGACGGCATTCATTTCCAAGTATGGTTTGTATGAGTTCACAGTGATGTCTTTTGGTTTGACCAATGCACCAGCCTTTTTCATGAACTTGATGAACAGTGTATTCATGGATTACCTTGATAAGTTTGTGGTGGTATTCATCGATGACATTCTGATTTATTCTCATAGCGAAGAAGAGCACGCAGATCATTTGAAGATGGTATTGCGGAGATTGCGAGAGCACCAGTTGTATGCAAAGTTGAGCAAATGTGAATTTTGGATCAATGAAGTCCTGTTCTTGGGTCACATAATCAATAAAGAAGGATTGGCTGTAGATCCGAAGAAAGTGGCAGACATTCTGAACTGGAAAGCGCCAACAGATGCTCGAGGAATCAAGAGCTTCATTGGAATGGCCGGATACTATCGGCGATTCATTGAAGGGTTTTCAAAGATTGCGAAACCAATGACAGCGTTGCTAGGCAACAAAGTTGAGTTCAAGTGGACCCAGAAATGCCAAGAGGCCTTTGAAGCGCTGAAAGAAAAGTTGACTACAGCGCCTGTCCTAGTCTTGCCTGATGTGCACAAGCCCTTCTCGGTGTATTGTGATGCTTGTTACACAGGTTTGGGATGCGTGTTGATGCAAGAGGGAAGAGTTGTGGCCTACTCGTCCCGACAATTGAAGGTTCATGAGAAGAACTACCCAATCCATGATTTAGAGTTGGCAGCAGTGGTTCACGCACTGAAGACATGGAGGCACTATCTGTATGGACAGAAATGTGATGTTTACACAGACCACAAGAGTCTGAAGTACATATTCACTCAGTCAGAGTTGAACATGAGGCAACGAAGATGGTTAGAGTTGATCAAAGATTATGAGTTGGAGATTCATTACCATCCAGGCAAAGCAAACGTAGTGGCAGATGCTTTGAGCAGAAAGAGTCAAGTCAATCTGATGGTCGCTCGTCCGATGCCTTACGAGTTGGCCAAAGAGTTCGACAAGTTGAGTCTCGGATTTCTGAACAATTCGCGAGGAGTCACAGTTGAGTTGGAACCTACCTTAGAGCGCGAAATCAAAGAAGCGCAGAAGAATGATGAGAAGATCAGTGAGATCCGGCGACTGATTCTAGATGGCAAAGGCAAGGATTTTCGAGAAGATGCAGAAGGTGTGATATGGTTCAAAGACCGCTTGTGTGTTCCCAATGTCCAGTCCATTCGGGAGTTGATCCTTAAGGAAGCTCATGAGACAGCCTATTCGATTCACCCCGGCAGTGAGAAGATGTATCAGGATCTGAAGAAGAAATTCTGGTGGTACGGAATGAAGAGGGAAATCGCAGAGCATGTGGCTATGTGCGATAGTTGCTGAAGAATTAAGGCAGAGCACCAGAGACCTGCTGGATTGTTGCAACCGTTGCAGATCCCTCAGTGGAAATGGGACGAAATCGGTTTGGATTTCATAGTCGGATTGCCTCGCACTCGAGCCGGCTACGATTCCATTTGGGTGGTAGTGGACCGCTTGACCAAGTCAGCCCACTTCATACCTGTCAAGACCAACTACAGCAGTGCAGTATTGGCAGAATTGTATATGTCTCGGATCGTTTGTCTTCATGGTGTGCCAAAGAAGATAGTGTCAGACAGAGGAACGCAGTTCACCTCTCATTTCTGGCAGCAGTTGCATGAAGCCTTGGGCACGCATCTGAATTTCAGTTCAGCTTATCATCCGCAGACAGATGGTCAGACCGAAAGAACCAACCAAATTCTTGAAGACATGTTGAGAGCCTGTGCGTTGCAAGATCAGTCCGGATGGGACAAGCGATTGCCTTATGCAGAGTTTTCCTATAACAACAGTTACCAGGCCAGTTTGAAGATGTCACCATTTCAGGTGCTCTATGGAAGGAGTTGCAGAACTCCGTTGCAATGGGATCAGCCTGGAGAAAAGCAGGTGTTTGGGCCAGACATTTTGCTTGAAGCCGAAGAGAACATCAAGATGGTCCGAGAGAATCTGAAGATAGCGCAATCAAGACAGCGAAGCTATGCAGACACAAGAAGAAGAGAGCTGAGTTTCGAAGTCGGAGACTTTGTCTATCTGAAAGTGTCACCGATCAGAGGAGTCAAGAGGTTCGGAGTCAAAGGCAAGCTAGCACCCCGCTTCATTGGTCCGTACCAAATTCTCTCAAGGCGTGGAGAAGTGGCTTATCAGCTCAGTCTGCCAGAGAATTTGACTGCTGTGCATGATGTCTTTCATGTGTCTCAGTTGAAGAAGTGCTTGCGTGTGCCAGAGGAGCAGTTGCCAGTGGAAGGTCTTGAAGTCCAGGAGGACTTGACCTACGTTGAGAAGCCAGTGCAGATCCTTGAGGTTGCAGATAGAGTCACCCGAAGGAAGACCATCAGAATGTGCAAAGTTAGATGGAATCACCATTCAGAGGAAGAAGCAATCTGGGAGCGTGAAGATGATCTGATGGCCAAATACCCTGAGCTCTTTGCTAGCCAACCCTGAATCTCGAGGGCGAGATTCTTTTAAGGGGGATAGGTTTGTAATGCCCCGAATTTCGAGTTGAATTTTTTTCTTTTCTCTATCGCTCGCTAAATTCGGGCGTTACCTCTCTTTCCCATTTCTTTTCGCTAAAACCTCATCCGTCTTCAAAACTTTAAGTTACGTGATAATAGTAAACCCTAGGGTTAATTTCTTTGATTTGCTGCATCATGTCGAACCATGCATTTTTTTGGTTGTTTGAAAGTGTGAAAGCATTCATATAGAAAATGGATATAAAAAAGGAAAATGTTTTCTTTTCTCTCTCCTCCCTCTCCTCCCCTTTTGGCCCAGCCGCCCCCCCCCTTGGCGCGAGCGGCCCAGCTGGCCGGTCGGCCCAGCCGGCTCGCCCCCTTCCCCCCTCGCGTCGTGGGCCACTTGGCCGCGGCCCACCTCGCCCCCCCGCGCGCCCCCGCTTTGGGCCCATGGCCGGCCCAGCCGCCCCTCCCTCCCCCTCCCCCCCAAATCTCTCTCCTCTCCCCCGCGGGCCCCGCCTGTCATACCCCTCCCCTTCCCCAACTCCCTCTCCCCTGCCGTAGCGCCGTCGCCGCCGCTCCCCTGCCCTAGCGCCGCCCCCATGCCGTGGTGAGGCCCCCCTCCTCCCCTCTCCTTCCCCCTTCTCCCTCCTCCTCCCTCGCCCGCCCGGCCACCCGGTTCAGCCGCCCCTGCCCCGGCGTCCCGCGTCCGGCCTCGCCCCGGCCGCTCCCGCGCCGTCCTCGGCCGGCGCCGCCGCGCCCGGCCCCGCCCCGGCGAGCCGCCCCCGCCCCGACCCCGTGTCCGGCCGCCCCCGCCCCGACCCCGTCTGGCTCCGGCGAGCCGCCTCGGCCCCCCGGCGAGCCCCCGCCCCGACCCCGCCTCGGCGAGCCGCCCCCGCCCCGACCCCGCGTTCGGCCGCCCCCGCCCCGACCCCGTCCGGCCCCGGCGAGCCCGACCCCGCTCCGTCCGCCCGGCGCCCCGGCGAGCCCGCCTCGTCCCGTGCCCGGCTCGGCCGCCCCCGGCGAACCCGCCCCTGTGCCTGGCCCGGCCGCCCCCGGCGAACCCGCCCCTGTGCCTGGCCCGGCCGCCGCCCTCCGGCGACCCGCCCGCCCCCGCACCCGATTCGCCCCCCCCCGGCGAGCCCGCCCCGGCTCGGCCGTCCCCGCCGCGCCCGCGCCCGGCTCGACCGCGCCCGCCTCGGCCCCGTGCCGTCCCGGCCCCGGCCGTGCCCCCCGCCCCGCCCGTGCGCCGTGCTCGTCCGCCCGCCCCGGCGTGCCTGGCTCGTGTCGTGACGGCCCCGGCGCGGCCTTAGCTCGGCCAGCGTGCCTATGGCGCGTGGCCTTGAACTCGGCTAGCGCGCGGCCCCGACGTGCGCACGACTAGTTCGTGGCGTGTGCGTGCGGCCTCGCGCGCGTGCTCGCGTAGTGCGCAGTGCCTTGGCACGACCCGTCGTGTCCCCGTCTACCCCCAGACGCCCCGTCTACCCCTCCCGTGTCCTATGCGCGCTAATCACATGTTTATATTAATAAGATAGGAGTCTCAATTTGGAAATTGGTTACGTTAGTTAATTTGTATAACTAATTATCTATCTCATTCAATGTTAATCTACTAAAAGTGGTCACGTTTACATTAGTGCATGTAGCTAATTCTTTTGTTAGAACCAATTGGAACTAGAGCACGTAGCGTTTAGTTATTTGTTTACCCGTAGTGCGTCTCGGGCATAAGCTTTAACTCTCGCGAGACCTTTCCCCGCCTCTTTCTAACCATGGTAAATTCATTATTGTATGTGATATTCTATGCATGTTTAATCTACTTGTTCTCTTGTATGGTGTATTGTTGGTTTCCTAATTTCAATGGATGGATGTATGTATGTGTGCACTCGCATAGAGAACGATCCGGTTGAAGAGCCCGAGGAACTCGCAGGAGAAGCCCCTGAGCAGCAGTCAGTTGGTGGAGGCATGTGTCCTTTGACCTATCTCTGTCCTATTCATTATTTAATTCACCTCCCGCTTTACACATTTATGCCTAAGGATTGACTAGCTTTTGTTATCCATGTCCTTGATTACCTATTTGGGTTGGATTATTATTGTTTAGCTTTATGCTATTGCTCAAACTCTAATCAATGAACATGATGAGATTATCTATGATACGCTGTTTTCCCTTCTCTTATTATGATGTTGTACTTGTGGCCTTAAGGGGGCTCGAGCGGTTTCTCGAGTGCCTCTCCGTAAGGACCTGTTCTATGGATGACCGCCCGGGAAAACAGTGCAACCATGAGGGTGGAATGGGATGCCCTTAGCTGAATAATTAGAGGATCCGGGGTGTAGTTCACTTAGCCGTCGTGCCGTCAATGGGGCTCGGTGTATGCGGCTCGCTCTGCCAAGTTTGGGTTCGCCCCTTGGGGAGGAGAGCGGTGCATTTAGGAAACCTAACGGGTGGCTACAGCCCCGGGGAATCTTTGTAAAGGCTACGTAGTGATGCCCTGCTGGGTCACCTTGGTAGTGATCAATGGAGAGTCATGATCTCCGGGCAGAAAGGGAATCACGGCTTATGGGTAAAGTGCACAACCTCTGCAGAGTGTTTGAAAACTGATATATCAGCCGTGCTCGCGGTTATGAGCGGCCAAGGGAGCTCCAGTGATTAGTGGTACTTTATCAGAGACACTTTGGTTTACAGGTGGCAATGAGACTGCTGGTTCTGGTTATGTTTATGGTGCTGGTAAGTGGTATTCTTTCCGTTTGGAAAGGGTACATCGGGCTAATAACTTGGGTTAATGCTAAAACCTGGCTTTCTATTAGTAAATAATAATCTGACCAACTAAAAGCAACTGCTTGACTTATCCCCACATAAAGCTAGTCCACTACAGCCAAACAGGATACTTGCTGAGTATGTTGATGTGTACTCACCCTTGCTCTACACACCAAACCCCCCCCCCCATCCCCAGGTTGTCAGCATTGCAACCACTGCTCAGGAGAAGATGAAGCCGTGGAAGGAGACTTTCAGGAGTTCCAAGACTACGACGAGTTCTAGGCGTGGGTTAGCGGCAACCCCCAGTCGGCTGCCTGTGAAGGCCGCGTTTATCTACGTTTCTTTTCCGCACTTTGATTTTTATTGTAAGGACTATATGGACGTCTCAGACGTATGATGTAATCGACTATTATTTCCCTTTTAATACTATTTTGAGCACTGTGTGATGATGTCCATGTTATGTAACTGCTGTGTACGTGAATAACTGATCCTGGCACGTACATGGTTCGCATTCGGTTTGCCTTCTAAAACCGGGTGTGACAGCTACAAATCTTGTCTTTCTCAAAATGAACATTTGTTAATCCTAAAATGTGCTCTCCCTTTAGAAGCTTATGAAGATTCTTCATCCCAACATGTGCTAGTCGGCGATGCCAAAGCCAGCCCATGTTAGGCTTAGCAATTAAGCAAGTGTCGAGTTCAGCTATATCAAAATCTACTAAGTATAGCTGACCCTCTAACACTCCCTTAAATGCTATTGAATCATCACTTCTTCTAAAGACAGTGACACCTACATCAGTAAAAAGACAGTTGTAGCCCATTTGACATAATTGAGAAACGGAAAGCAAATTGTAATCTAAAGAATATACAAGAAAAACATTGGAAATGGAATGGTCAGGAGATATAGCAATTTTACCCAATCCTTTGACCAAACCTTGATTTCCATCGCCGAATGTAATCGCTCTTTGGGGATCCTGGTTTTTCTCATAGGAGGAGAACATCTTCTTCTCCCCTGTCATGTGGTTTGTGCACCCGCTATCGATGATCCAACTTGAGCCCCCGGATGCATAAACCTACAAAACAAGTTTAGTTCTTGACTTTAGGTACCCAAATGGTTTTGGGTCCTTTGGCATTAGACACAAGAACTTTGGGTACCCAAACACAAGTCTTTGACCCCTTGTGCTTGCCCCCAACATATTTGGCAACTACTTTGCCGGATTTGTTAGTTAACACATAAGATGCATCAAAAGTTTTAAATGAAATGCTATATATGATCATTTGATGCACTAGGAGTTTTCTTCTTAGGCAACTTAGCATGGGTTTGTTGCCTAGAACTAGATGTCTCACCCTTATACATAAAAGCATGATTAGGGCCAGAGTGAGACTTCCTAGAATGAATTCTCCTAATCTTGCTCTCAGGATAACCGACAGGGTACAAAATGTATCCCTCGATATCTTGAGGCATGGGAGCCTTGCCCTTAACAAAGTTGGACAATTTCTTAGGAGGGGCATTAATTTTGACATTGCCTCCCTGTTGGAAGCCAATGCCATCCTTAATGCCAGGGCGTCTCCCTCTATAGAGCATGCTTCTAGCAATTTTAATTTTTTCATTCTCTAAGTCATGCTCGGCAATTTTAGCATCTAATTTTGCTATATGATCATTTTGTTGTTTAATTAAAGCCATGTGATCATGAATAGCATCAATGTTAACATCTCTACATCTAGTGCAAATAGTAACATGTTCAACGATAGATGTAGAGGGTTTGCAACAATTAAGTTCAACAATCTTAGAACGTAATATATCATTTTTGTCTCTAAGATCGGAGATAGTATCATTGCAAACATCAAGATATTTAGCCTTAGCAAGTAATTTTTCATTTTCATCTCTAAGGCTAGCAAGAGAAATGTTCAATTCTTCTATTTTAGCAATCAGCTCATCATTATCATTTGGAATTGAAACATTACAAACATTTGAATCAACCTTAGCCAACAAATTAGCATTCTCATTTCTAAGGTTGTCAATGGTCTCATGGCAAGTGCTTAGCTCACTAGATAATTTTTCACATTTTTTAACTTCTAGAGCATAAGCATTTTTAACTTTAACATGCTTTTTGTTTTCCTTGATTAGGAAGTCCTCTTGGGAGTCCAAGAGGTCATCCTTCTCATGGATGGCACTAATTAATTCATTTAATTTCTCCTTTTGTTGCATGTTTAAGTTGGCAAAAAGGGTACGCAAATTATCTTCCTCATCACTAGCATTATCATCACTAGAGGACTCATATCTAGTGGAGGATTTTGATGTAACCTTCTTATTTTTGCCGTCCTTTGCCATGAGGCACTTGTGGCCGACGTTGGGGAAGAGAAGTCCCTTGGCGACGGCGATGTTGGCGGCGTCCTCGTCGTCGGAGGAGTCGCTAGAGCTTTCGTCGGAGTCCCACTCGCGACAAACATGGGCATCGCCGCCCTTCTTCTTGTAGTATCTCTTCTTCTCCTTTCTTCTTCCCTTCTTGTCGTCGCCCCTGTCACTAGATATGGGACATTTTGCAATAAAATGATCGGGCTTACCACATTTGTAGCACACTTTCTTGGAGCGGGGTTTGTAGTCCTTCCCCCTCCTTTGTTTGAGGATTTGGCGGAAGCTCTTGATGACGAGCGCCATTTCCTCGTTGTCGAGCTTGGAGGCATCGATGGGTGTTCTACTCGGTGTAGACTCCTTCTTCTCCTCCGTCGCCTTGAATGCGACTGGTTGTGCTTCGGACGTGGAGGGGCCGTCAAGCTCGTTGATCTTTCGTGAGCCCTTGATCATAAATTCAAAGCTCACAAAATTCCCGATTACTTCCTCGGGAGTCATTAGTGTATATCTTGGATTACCACGAATTAATTGTACTTGAGTAGGGTTAAGGAAAATAAGAGATCTTAGAATAACCTTAACCACCTCGTGGTCATCCCACTTTTTGCTCCCGAGGTTGCGCACTTGATTCACCAAGGTCTTGAGCCGGTTGTACATATCTTGTGGCTCCTCCCCTTGGCGAAGACGGAAGCGACCGAGCTCCCCCTCGATCGTTTCCCGCTTGGTGATCTTAGTGAGTTCATCACCCTCGTGCGCCGTCTTGAGCACGTCCCAAACTTCCTTGGCGCTTTTTAGTCCTTGCACCTTGTTGTACTCCTCCCTACTTAGAGAGACGAGGAGTATGGTTGTGGCTTGGGAGTTGAAGTGCTCGATTTGGGCCACCTCGTCCTCATCATAATCCTCATCCCCTACGGATGGTACCTGTGCTCCAAACTCAACAACATTCCATATACTTTTGTGGAGTGAGGTTAGATGAAATTTCATTAAATCACTCCACCTAGCATAATCTTCACCGTCAAAGGTTGGCGGTTTGCCTAATGGAACAAAAAGTAATGGAGTATGTCTAGAAGTACGAGGATAATGTAAGGGGATCTTACTAAACTTCTTGCGCTCATGGCGCTTAGAAGTTATGGAGGGCGCGTCGGAGCCGGAGGTAGAAGGTGATGAAGTGTCGGTCTCGTAGTAGACCACCTTCCTCATCTTCTTTATTTTGTCGCCACTCCGATGCGACTTGTGGGAAGAAGTCTTATTTTCCTTCTTCTTCTCCTTCTTCTTCTCCTTGGTGCGGGACTCTCCCGATAGAGCTTTCTCGTTGCTTGTAGTGGGCTTTTCGCCGGTCTCCATCTCCTTCTTGGCGTGATCTCCCGACATCACTTCGAGCGGTTAGGCTCTAATGAAGCACCGGGCTCCGATACCAATTGAAAGTCGCCTAGAGGGGGGTGAATAGGGCGAAACTGAAATTCTCAAAAATAATCACAACTACAAGTCGGGTTAGCGTTAGAAATATAATCGAGTCTGCGAGAGAGGGTGCAAAACAAATCGCAAGCGAATAAGGAGTGTGACACGTGGATTTGTTTTACCGAGGTTCGGTTCTCGCAAACCTACTCCCCGTTGAGGTGGTCACAAAGACCGGGTCTCTTTCAACCCTTTCCCTCTCTCAAACGGTCCCTCGGACCGAGTGAGCCTCTTCTTTTCAATCAAACGGGAACAAACTTCCCCGCAAGGACCACCACACAATTGGTATCTCTTGCCTTGGTTACAATTGAGTTGATCGCAAGAAAGATTGAAAGAAAGCACGATTGCAAAAACCAAGCGACAAGAGCGACAAATAACACACGGATCTTTCTCTCTCTCAAGTCACTAATCACTAATGATCACTTGTCTCAACTTTGGAACTTGGAGAGATTGGAGGCTTTGAATGTGTCTTGGAATGGATTTCTAGCTCTTGTATTGAATGTTGAAGGTTGGAATGCTTGGGTGAAGTGAATGGAGGTGGTTGGGGTTGTATTTATAGCCACCAACCACTTCCTAGCCGTTGCTCCATTCTGCCGACCGCGGACGGTCCGCCCGCCTGGTCCGGACGGTCTGCCCCTGAAGATCAACGGCGGACGGTCCGCGCCTGAGGCCGGACGGTCCGCGCGAGGTCTCGGACGGTCCTTGCTTTTCCTCCGGACGGTCCGTAGTGTAGACTTGGATTTTTGTATTGGTTCTGTCCGAGGCTCATCCTGGTGTTGCGGACGGTCCGCCGCAAGGGCCCGGACGGTTCGCGCTTGGCCTGTTTTTCCAAAAAGCTTCTCCTGTCTAGAATAATCTACGGTATTCCGGACAGTCGATTTAGTATAGTTGTAGATGAACCTTTGGCACCTGTAGAACATATAATCTAGAGCAAACTAGTTAGTCCAATTATTTGTGTTGGGCAATTCAACCACCAAAATCAATTAGGAACTAGGTGTAAGCCTAATTCCCTTTCAGGTGCAGTTGTCCAGCTGGCCTCTGGTGTTCAGCCTTAACTCTTTGACATACATCGCACATAGCCACATGTGTAGCCACATCTCTCTTCAATTCATACCACCAATACTTTTGTTTCAAATCCTGATACATCTTGGTACTACCAGGATGAATAGAATAATCCGAGTCATGGGCTTCCTTCAATATAGTCTCCTGAAGGCTTTCAATATCAGGAACACATATCCTGCCCTTGAACCATACGGTGCCTTGCTCATCCTCCGTGAACTCTGGACCTCGACCTTCAGTAATCAGATCCTTAATCTCTTGTATTTTAGCATCACCAATTTGTCCTTTGCGGATTTATTGCTCCAAAGTAGGTTCCACATCAATGGTAACTCCTTCAGTGTGGGCAACTATCCCCAGGTTAAGTCTCCTGAAATCCGCAATAATCTCATCGGGTAGCTGGGCAACAACAGCTGAATAAACATGCTCCTTTCGACTCAAGGCATCTGCAACCAAATTTGCCTTGCCCGGGTGATAGTGAATCTCCAAATCATAATCCTTAATAAGCTCCAACCAACGGCATTGTCTAAGGTTGAGATCCTTCTGAGTGAATATATACTTCAAACTCTTATGATCCGTGTACACTTGACACTTGGTCCCCATGATATAATGTCTCCAAATCTTAAGCGCATGCACAACGGCTGCCAGTTCTAAGTCATGTGTGGGGTAGCTCAATTCATGTTTCCGTAACTGACGTGAGGCGTAGGCAATCACATGTCCTTCTTGCATGAGCACACATCCCAAGCCTTGGCCGCATGCATCACAATAAATATCAAATCCCTTCTGTAGATCTGGCATAACCAACACTTGTGGTGACATCAATCTCTTCTTTAATTGATCAAAGTTGTCTTGGCATTTCTTATCACACTTGAACTCCCTTCCCTTCTCCAGAAGCGAGGTCATGGGCTTAGCAATCTTAGAAAATCCTTCAATAAATCTCCGATAATATCCTGCAAGTCCCAAGAAACTCCGAATCTCTGTAACTGTAGTGGGTACGCTCCACTCCATAATCTCCTTGACTTTAGCAGGATCCACTGATATTCCGCCATTAGAAATGATATGTATAAGAAATGGCACCTCGCCAATCCAAAACTCGCACTTGCTAAACTTGGCATAGAGTTGGTTATCTCGTAGCTTCTGTAGCACCAATCTCAGATGTACCTCATGATCACTATCACTCTTGGATAGATAAGAATATCGTCGATGAATACCACGATGAATCTGTCCAAATATTCCATAAACACCTTATTCATCAAATTCATAAAATATGATGGTGCATTGGTTAATCCAAATGACATAACCGTGAACTCATATAATCCATATCGAGTCGAGAAAGCTGTCTTGGGAATGTCCGATGGTCTAATCTTCATCTGATGGTATCCTGATCGGAGATCAATCTTCGAGAATACTCTAGCACCTCTCATCTGATCGAATAAATCCTTAATATGGGGTAACAGATACTTGTTCTTCACAGTAACATCATTAAGTGATCTATAATCCACACACATTCTTTGTGATCCATCCTTCTTCTGTACAAACAGAACCAACGCTCCCCAAGGTGAGGAACTCGGACGAATGTACCCAGCCTCTTGCAACTCCGTTAACTGTTTCTTAAGTTCCTTTAACTCCTATACGGACATCCTGTATGGCCGTTTAGAAATAGGGGCAGTCCCAGGTAAGAGATCAATAACAAACTCAACTTCTCTATCAGGCGGCATCCCTGGTAACTCCTCTAGAAAGACATCCGGAAAATCTCTAACCACACGGATCTTGTTACCAACAAACTCCTCAGGTATGAAGAACATTGCACGTTTGTATGAGGTGGTTACTGCAATATTAACTTGAAATCTTTCTCCTTTAGGGGTAGTGAGTTCTACGGTACCTCTACCACATGCTATAATGGCCTTTGCCTTTCTTAACCATGACATACCAAGGATCAGATCTATACGGCTTGCCTCTAATATTATAGTAGTAGCTTCAAATTCTCTTCTCATAATTGTTAATGTCAATCTACGTGTCATTTGATTTGCCTCAACATGCCCTTTAGGTGTAATTACTATCATTGGTTTTCTCATATTTAGCAGTGGTATCTCATTTGTGTTGGCATATCGAGCAGACATAAATGAATGCGTAGCACCAGAATCAAATAATATGGTTGCAGGAATTGTATTAACGTAAAACATACCAAGTACGATGTCAGCACCATCAGGAGTAGCATCAACACTGACTTGATTAACCCTGGCAATATAGAATCCCTTGCCAGATCTTGGAGTCTGCTGCTTATTCTGAACTGGAGTAGTAGCAATCCTCTGTGGGCAAACATTTGCATAATGTCCAATCTTCCCACACTTGTAGCAAGTAGTGCCTGCACTCTGTCCTGAGAATTTCGTCGGGGTACCAGTGGGGGTAGCCTGACGAGGCAGTGGAGTCTTCTAAGGTGATTGCTGAACTCGGCGCTGGCCTCCGCCAGTGCGAACTGGTGTACCCTAGGGTGAACTGTAGCGTGGGCAAACACTGCTGCTTCCTTGTCCTTGAGATATAGCTTTCCTCTTCAACTCTCCTAGCTGAACGCGCTTGTGTTCAATAGCTAGAGCCTTATCAAGCAGCCTCTGAAATGATGGAAATGTATGTGCCACCAGAGCATACTGTAGAGGTCCATTAAGTCCTTCAATAAAATGCTCTTGCTTCCTCTCATCCTCAGCAACTTCATCTGGAGCATATCTGGATAGCTGGATAAACTTGTCGCGGTACTCGCTGACTGACATACTTCCTTGCTCCAGCGATAAAAATTACTTCTTCTTAATCTTCATCAATCCAGCTGGTATATGATAGTGCTTGAACTGTGTACTGAACTCCGCCCATGTGATAGTGTCAGCAGCATCGTGGGCAGCAGTGTATGAATCCCACCAATCAGCAGCAGGACCTTTCAGACGTCCAGAAGCATATAAAACCTTCTCCTGGTTCGTGCACTAAGCAATGTTCAACATCTTATCTACGGACTTCAACCAATCATCCGCGTCCAGTGGATCAGGAGAACTAGCAAATGTCGGTGGCTTATGGCTCATGAACTCCCGGTGCTTATCTCGGGGTGGAACTGGTGGTGGTGGTGGTGGAGGCAATGGTACTTGTTGTTGTTGCTGTTGTTGTTGTTGTTGTTGCAGTTGCTGTTGCGCCCTCCTTTCCTAGCGTATCTCTTCTCGTTCTTGGCGCAGCTCTCGACGTATATCCTCCCGCTCTTGGCGCATCTCCTAGCGTTCTTGTTGCATCTGAGCACGCATATCTGCCATAGTGTCCACCATTTGTTGCATCATCCTCATCTGAGCTACAATCAGTGGGTCAACTCCTGCTGGTGGAGGCGGTGGTGGAGGATCCATCTCTGCTGGTTGTGGCTGGGGTTGTCTAAATATCCTCCGAGTGTGTCAATTGGGAGGTAAATCAATTCCACCACCCTTCCTGGTATTGACCATCTGAGTTAGAAATATATGGTAAGAGAGAATAGTAGACAAGGCAGGTGGTTACAAATCATGTTACTTTGGGGGATTTATTAGCTAAGCAGATTAATGTTTTACCTACCATAGCTAATTACCTTATGGTGGTACATACTAAGATGTCCATATATAATATTTCAATCAATCAAAGAAGCAAATCAGGCATTTATCATCAGAACAATCAACCAACATTTTAAATAGAGAAAATAGTTTTAAATTTTGTCTTAGGCCTTTTATCTCTTATAAATGTCATAAATGTAGGATTCCAAGGTGTGAAATCCATCTTGTCTCAGAGTAGAGGAGGTAAGAGTAATCAGAGTAGAAAAGCAAAAGGTGAGACAAGATCAAGATGAGATAAGTATAGAACGAATCAGAGTAAGGTAAGTAAGTAAAGGTCTGTCCATTTCTATCTAGGTTTTGTCCTACAGTCAACATTTCCTCTGATACCACTTCTGTCACACCCGGCTTTAAGGAACAAAGCCAGGTGCATCTCATACATGCGCCAAGAAGACAACATATATAATAACATAGAGTATAGAGATAAATGTCACAATACAATAACATCAGAGTATTTATTACATAACGGAAGTCTTATTACAAAATAAAATATAAATATAAAACGAACTAAGGATCATCCTTGGCGCAAAAGTCAACTGGGGAAACGCCACCTAGATCAGATCAAACTCCTCGCTTTGTGGCTCCTCCTAAACCACCTGTTCTTCTCCTGTGGGGGTGTGAGACAGAAAGGGTGAGCTCACACATGATCATAGCTCAACAAGTTGTGGGGAACCAGTGGCATGAACTCACCAAAGGTGGGAGCTCATGTGATGTGTAAGGCTAATCAATGACAGGGGTTAAAGCTGAGCATTGCTTTTAATTAGTTGGTCAAAATTTTATTAGCAATTACTAGATGTAAGTAAATACCAAACCTTAAATAAAGTAATAGAACAAAATTAATAATAAACCCATGCAATGCAAATGACTGTAACACCCCTGGTGTTACTATAACTAAAACTTGAGCATGACATCATAGCATTGGCATTGCATATGTTTGACACACCTAGAGTGCATTCACTAGGCAAAAATTTCAAACAAGTTGTATTGTTTTAAGTGTTTTGCAACTAGAACCCTGGTTAAGGAACTTAACCCTAAATAGGGATTATAGGGGTAAAACTTTACCCAAGTTAAGAAAACCAAAAGACTTTAGGGTAAAAGTCATAAAATGACCCTAAGAATAAACTTGAATCACTTTTTGTACCCCTGGGATACCAGAAACCCTAATTGGAACCCTGGAAAACCCTAAGTCCAAACCCTAGGGGCTTATGTGCAAAAGTGATGAACCTTTGGACTAAAATGTAAAAACTACTATGTTTAAGCATCTAAAGCCAATTGGTTCACAAATATGTGAATTTACAAGCCAAACCCTGAGATTTGGACTTAAGTGCAAAATGGACCTCATTTGAGTTCTACACTAAGTCTGAAATTCAGTGTTAAAGGCTCCACTTTAGGGCTTTGTAACTTGCAAAGCATAGGGTTTTTGCCCTAGGTCACCACATCAAAATTGAAGCTCAACTATAGGAGAACAACTTTGCTTAAAGGTGTGAGCATTGTTGTTAAGGAAAAACTGAAGATAATCACTCCTGAAGTTGGACTGTCAGGCTGGTAGAGACTGAACTTCAGTTGGACAGTGACCTTGATCCAACATTAAGGGACATCTAGACTAAGATCCAGTGCTCAAATAAGTTTAAACCTTATAGTCGAGTTGTAGCTGGTATGTAGCACTACAACTTTGATGCAGAAACTTGGACCTGTTGCCACATGGAATTGAGAGAAATTGGAGCTCCAAAGTGCTCTGTCAGTCGCTCTGAATCAGTGGTTCCCATGGTACAGTAACTGAATCAGATAAGGTCGCCAGCACGGCTGTCTTCACCGCCGGTGGCTTTCCGCCGTGATTCACGTCGCCGGCGTCACGATTCGTGCTCGGGGATGTGGATAACTTCGCGGGGTAAAAGATCTTCACCGCCCGTGCGCTGGCGATCACTCCGGTGACCTCCGTGGCTCTCTCTCCCTCTTTGCGGCCGAGTGGATTACCTCGCCGGTGACCGCCGCCTCCCGGCCGTGCGCCGCGTGGCTCAACTCTTTTACCGTGTCGCCGTGACCTTCTCTGAAGTCTCCGTGGCTCACCGGAGTTACTGCCACACCGTTAGCCACGAACTCGCGCGGCCAGTGCTTCTTCTCCACCTCCGACCGCCGCGTGTCTTGACCAAATTCGCGACCACCGCCCATCCTTCCTATAAATTGAGCCCGTGTCCAGCTCCGTGGGGTAGTCTGCTAGCTAGCTACCGCTAATCGGCCACAATCGTCCACTCGTCTGCTCGAATTTGGAGTTTCCCCCAATTCAAGCTTTCGCCACCGTGAAACCGAGCTCACCGTCACCAACCCAACTCCGGTCAGCTCCCGTCCCCTGCTTCCTCGTTTAAGCTTTCTCACGTGCCTTGGATGCTTGCCGAGCCATTGAATTGAACTACGAGCTCTCTGGTCGCCGGGAACACGGCGATCTTGCCGCTCTGCTCTCGGTCACCGTGGCCAGAGCTCGGGGGTTGGTTATTTGTGCAATTAAGTTAGGGGAAATGGTTAGGCTAGTCCCAATTTCATGTCCGCCGCTCGGAGACCCCAGCCGTAGCCCCAATCGGCCGGTATAGAACCTCGCCGGAGCTCCTCCGCGCGCTGCCGTCGCCGTGGACGTGGGCGTGTAAAGAATTAGAAGTTGGAGGGCTCTTCAGCAAATAGTCAGTGACTTGATTAAACAGTGAAATAACCTGTTCTTAGTTAGTAAAAACGTCGGGGTCTTTTCTGTAAAGACACCAGCGCGGGCGCACGCGCGGGCGCGCTTTCCCTCTGGACCTGGGCCGCTGGGCTGAATCCGGCCCAGTTCTATTAACTCTTTTCCTTTTTCTTTTCCAGCAGAGATTCAAAAATATGTAGAAAAATGTAGAAAAATGCTAAAATTTTGGAACTAATTTTCCTAGGTTTGTTATTTTCCATAGTATTTAATAAAAATAAGTTTGTGATTTTTAGTGGAAGTAAGAAATTTTAAGGTATTTAAAGTAGTTAAAAGTCTTGGTTATAGATTTTTAGAAAATAATTGGTAAGTCCTAAAATGCCCAAAACTTTTATATGAGTGTTATATAATATTTAGAAGCCTTGGGTAGAGTTTGAATTGATTTGGACCTTGTTTGATCACTAAACCCCAAAACACCCCCCCTGCCCTATGAACTCCTTTACCGACTCCGGAAACCCTAAGTTCCCGGAACTCCGTGAAGGCAAGTTGTATTCAAGACATAAATAATAAGTTTATGTTATCTTTGCATCCTCATGAGCATCCCATGGCATCCATTCTTATACATATGTATGGTTATGATTAGAACGTGAGGAAGAAATCGAAGTTACCGAAGAGGAGACACCACCACCACCACCTTCGGAGTCTCAGGCCGGGAATCATTTCTACTTTGACATCTGTGGATCTGAGCCTGATTCACCTATGAACGAAGGCAAGCCCCGGTGCATGCAACCCCTTTCCTTGTGTTTTTAAATACTTTTTGCACACTTAAGTCTAGTGAAATGTGCATTAGGTTCATAGGAGTTACTTGAAACCCTTTGATGCATTGCTTTTCCTTGATATCCATACCTTTTATAGATACTTCTGTGAAGTATCAAAACATGACTTACAAAAATGCTTAGACTTGCTTAGATCTTGTGGATAGAAGTTGTCCTCAATTTAACCATGGAGAGGGTGGCTTCTACCTGCAAGAATATTTTCATTTGGAGCAATAGTGGGATCTTACTGCAAAGCTCCCCGTGATGCTCTTTCATCCTAAGGAACAGACACAATCCTAAGGATGGAAATACTAAAATTGAGACTTGGGGTAGGAACAGGTGATGTTCTACCCAAGTTGGTTAAGGATTAACGCGTATGTAGGCGTGCTGACCGAGGACCCTTTAACTGGTCACATGCCTCGTCATGGGTAAGCCTTGCCTCGGGCAGACTAAGGCCGGAATAAGATAACACGAAATGGGCGTGGAGCGGTGGCGAGAGTAGCGTGTACCCTCCGTGGCAAGAGGCTGGACGGTGGTGTATCTGTGCTCTCGGTTTGTGTGAACCTGATCCGGTCTTAAGAACCCCGGTGGCGGGTTGACATATGCAAGGGTTAAGTGCTACATATGTCGTGTGATTGGAGATCCTCAGCTGAGTATAATCGATTCGGATCGCCGTACCTTCGCGGTTATGAAGACTTGGTCACTTTTCTACAACCTAGAGTCAAGAGGCGAACACGATGGATAAAAATGATGTTGTCTTGATGTGATGTGAAACTAGACTAGATGCAAATGGAGTCTATTAATACTTAACATGGCGTTAAAAGATTGAAAGTAAGGACTCACTTTAGTAAGCTACTTCTGCAAAAGTATAAGTTGATTTTTGCTAAAGCCTCTCCTTGACTCCTATTTATCCAGCATCCCCTTGAGAGTCTTTTCCTTAGTCGGGTAAGACTTGCTGAGTATTCCATACTCAGGGTTTATCCCTTTGTTGTTTTTAGGTGAGGAAGCGACAAACTTTTGTTGCTTCTGCTCCAAGGTGGTACCAAATGAGGAAAAAGAAGACTGAAGTGCGGGAGGACTCGGTCCTCCACTTAGGATCTTTTGTTTATCAAACTTATCGGGAGGAGTTTTGTGCCTCCCCTGGCTTGTATAATATTACTACTCTGCACTCACTTATAGTCTGGTCTATAATAACATAACTCAAGCTTGCTTTTGAAATAAATGTAAGATTATGTAATTCGCTTCCGCATTTCTTTATCTCTGATGTTCTGTAATGTCTGCAAGACGGGTGAGACGTTCCTGGTGAGGTAAGGAAAGATACCGAACTTGTCAAGTAGTTCAGGGGCACCTACAGGGTTGTCTGATGTCCGTTGGACAAGGACAACTGTAGGTGGGCCTAATTACTTGGGAGGTTCTGTCACAGCTGGTATCGGAGCGTAGCCCTTCTTGGCAGATATTATGAGGCATCTTCAAAAGAATTTTCAAAAAGTCTTACCTAGAAATTCTTTTCTCTTCTTACCTAAGTATTCTGAAGAAGTCTATCTTAAAGACCAGATAGGAAGAGTGCAACATATAGAAGGTTGAATCGACTAAGGTTGATTCTGTAATTATACATGCATCATGCTAAGAATCATACTAATAACATTTTCCCCCTTAGAAAAGATGCCGCCACGCACCAGGCTAACGGCACGCAAGTCTACGGGACCAATTGGGGTGCCTCGGCATCAATTGGCTCCCCGACATGAAAGCAGCAGCAGTGGAAGTAATGACCCCATCGGAGACCTTGAAGCTCGTGTGAGTCGACTTCAGGCAGCACTGCAACAAAGGACTGATGCTTGGGTCGCTGACGGAGATAGAATCAATGAACTGAGAAGGGACATCCGACACTTGCAGGATCAACTCGCTGATCGAGACTTAGCACTTGACTGGGCCGTACAGTCTCGTTTGCTAATATGTGCTAAGGAAGCAAGGGCTCAGGCCCGAATTAAAGAACTTAGCTCGACTGTCGATGACCTGCAGGTTTACTGCAATAAGTTGCACGAGGAAGTCCATGTATTATACTCACAACTACACCCAAGTGAGCCTGCACCACCTGCTGAGGCAGAAGCTGGACCATCTCACGTTGCGGGACGTGCGCTGGGTGGGGAGTTAGACCTTTTTGAGCCCCCTCCTTCTTTGAGGTTGGTTGATGTCTGGACTCCCACACCTGACGATGAGGCCGCCAAGACTAATGGAAAGCAGGAATAATAGTGTAATAAAAGTAGAGTAGTATATTGTAGGGTATTGTAGGGTGTACTGTTGTATAATAGGTTGAACTTTTGTATAATGGGTATTGTATCCTGTTATGTAATATCGAGTCTGTATCATTACTTTTTATAGTAATGTAAAATGGAAGGTTTTCTCTGGCACATTATGTTTACTTCAAATGTTTTTGCCACAGATGCCGACCAGGACTCGAGGACAGGATGCAGCAGGAACTTCTGGGGGACGGGATGTTACCCCAAACCCACCTCCAGTTCCTCCCACGTTAGCCGAGGCGATTGCCGCCTTGGTGAATGCCACCGCCGATAACACCCGCTTCCTTAGGGAAATGGCGGGTCAGCAGCAGTTCCAGCAGCAAGCAGCAAGAGGTTATCCGCAAGGTCCTCGTGAGACCACCTATCTGGACTTCTCTGAAACTCGTCCACCCCTATTCGTCAAGGCAGAAGATCCCCTAGAAGCTGACGAGTGGATTCGGGTTATCGAGCAAAAATTTGGTCTTCTTCGATGTTCAGAGACACAAAAGCCGTTGTTCGCCGCACAACAACTCCGTGGTCCTGCCAGTACCTGGTGGTGAAATTTTATGGCTATTCAACCTGACAACCATCAGGTCACCTGGGATGAGTTTAAAGCAGCCTTCCGTGAACACTACATCCCCGAAGGAGTGCTGCATATGAAACAAGAGGAGTTTATGAAGTTGCAACAAGGTGGAGATACCGTCAACCAATATCTCAACAAATTCAATCACCTGTCGCAGTATGCTATCGACCAGGTGAATACGGATTTAAAGAAGAAGAACTGTTTTATGCGGGGGCTGAATGATCGGCTACAAAGGAAAATGGCCACATGCATAGACCTCACATATGGAAAGGCTGTCAGCACAGCCTTATCTGTGGAAGCCAAGTACACAAATTCTGGAAAGAATAAGGGATTCGGTGGTGAGAGGCCTAATCAGGGCCAGGCGAAGAAGCAACGGTTTGTGATTCGACCCTCAAACCAAAATCGCACTTTTTCTCGTCCACCTTCATTTCCCTTCAAACAGCCTATCATTATCCGCCCCAATAATACCCCCACTACCCCAAAACAGCCGGGTGCCCCAGGCACTCGATTTCCTGCCTTGCCTAGTTCTTCAACTGGGTGCTTTAATTGCGGCAAGTCGGGACATTTTATCAAAGACTGCCCATATCCTAGGCAAAATCAATCTAATGCTTCGCAAGGATCTGGGAAATCAGTTCAGCCTAAAGGAAATGCTATGGGGAAGAATACGAAGAAAACGGGGCGTGTATATTACACTCAAGTGGCTACTACACCGGAAGGAGAGCCGGTGATGATGGGTACGTTTCCCGTGGCCAGTCACCCAGCAATTATTCTTTTTGATTCTGGTGCTTCACATACATTTATTAGCAAGAAGTTTGTGGAACAATATCATATTGCATACCATGAATCAAAGGAGGGATTTAAAATTCATTCACCTGGGGGACACATTTATACTAAAGAAGTGGCCTATGGAGTGCCAGTAACAATGGCCGGACGGAACTTTCCTGCTAACATGATTGTTCTGAAGGGCCAGGATATAGATGTAATTCTGGGTATGAATTGGTTAACCCAACATAAGGCAATCCTCAACACTGAACTCAGAACCGTCAGGTTGAGCTATAACCAAGAAGAGATTCTTTTGACTCTCCCCGCAACCAATCCAGCCAAAGCTTCTGGTAGAGTTTATGAAGCCATTGTACCGGAGATCAAGAACATTCCGGTAGTACGTGAGTTTCCAGATGTATTTCCGGAAGATTTGCCTGGACTGCCCCCTGAAAGAGATGTAGAATTTGTAATTGAGCTAAAGCCCGGTACGGCTCCCATCTCCCGAAGATCGTACCGCATGCCCCCTAATGAGTTGGCAGAACTGAAAATTCAATTACAAGATCTACTGAATAAGGGATTCATCCGGCCAAGCTCGTCCCCGTGGGGTTGTCCCGCCATTTTTGTTAAGAAGAAGGACCAAACCTTGAGAATGTGCGTGGATTATCGACCCCTAAATGAGGTCACTATCAAGAATAAGTACCCTCTTCCAAGGATCGACATCTTATTTGATCAATTGACTGGGGCGAGGGTATTTTCCAAAATTGATCTCAGGTCGGGCTATCATCAAATCCGTATTCGGCCCGAGGATATACCGAAGACCGCGTTTACTACGCGGTATGGATTGTTTGAATACTTGGTCATGTCTTTCGGGCTTACAAATGCTCCTGCCCACTTCACTTATTTAATGAACTCGGTGTTCATGCCCGAATTGGACAAGTTTGTGGTAGTCTTCATCGACGATATCTTGATATATTCCAAGAATGAAGAGGACCATGCTCAGCATCTACGGATTGTATTGACGCGCCTGAGGGAACATCAGCTATATGCCAAGTTCAGTAAGTGCGCGTTCTGGCTGGAAGAAATTCAATTTTTGGGGCACGTGTTATCAGCTAAAGGAATTGCGGTAGATCCTAGCAAGGTCAAAGATATTCTGGAGTGGAAACCCCCAACAACTGTTCACCAAGTCCGGAGTTTTCTTGGACTAGCTGGGTATTATCGCAGATTCATACCAGATTTTTCTAAGCTTGTGAAGCCAATCACGAGTCTGTTGAAGAATGACATTAAGTTCAATTGGTCTTCTAAGTGCAATGAAGCCTTTGAGCAACTGAAGACACTGTTGACCACTGCTCCGGTATTAGCTCAACCGGACATCACTAAACCTTTTGATGTATATTGTGATGCATCTGGCAGTGGGCTCGGCTGTGTACTGATGCAAGAGGGCCGAGTGATCGCGTATGCTTCAAGGCAGTTGCGCCGACATGAGGAGCACTATCCAACTCATGATCTGGAGCTAGCTGCTGTGGTTCATGCCCTAAAGATTTGGCGTCACTATCTGCTGGGTAATATCTGTCACATATATACAGATCATAAAAGTTTGAAGTACATTTTCACCCAGTCAGAGTTAAATATGAGGCAAAGACGATGGCTTGAGCTCATTAAAGACTATGAACTGGAGATCCATTATCACCCAGGCAAGGCCAATGTGGTGGCAGATGCATTGAGTCGTAAGACTTCCTGCCACTGTCTTATGGCAAAGATCTCCGAGAACACTTTGTGTCAAGAAATGGAAAAGCTAAACCTGGGGATCATTCAACAAGGGACTCTAAATCAACTAAAGCTTGAGTCAATCATTTTGCAAAGAATAATTGATGCTCAAAAGGATAATCTGGGTATGAAGCACATTCGAGAGAAGATAAAGGCTGGAGTAGCCAAGTGTTTCAAGGAAGACGATCAAAGTGTGATATGGTTTAAAAACCGCATAGTAGTGCCAAAGAACGAAGAGCTCCGCCAGCAAATTCTGGATGAAGCACATCTTAGTCGCTATTCTATTCATCCCGGAAGCACTAAGATGTATCAAGACTTAAAGCAACATTATTGGTGGAGAAAGATGAAAATCGAAATTGCACGCTATGTGGCGAAATGTGACACTTGCAGACGTGTCAAGGCCATACACATGAAAACTGCCGGTCCATTACAATCTTTGCCAATCCCAACATGGAAATGGGAAGACATCAGTATGGACTTTATTGTGGGATTACCCAGGACGGCCAAAGGGTATGATTCTATTTGGGTTATAGTTGATCGACTCACGAAGATTGCCCACTTCTTACCTGTTAAAGTCACATATACAATAGCCACTTATGCAGCATTATACATTGCCCGTATTCTCAGTCTGCATGGTGTTCCGAAAACCATTGTGTCGGATCGTGGACCTCAATTTATAGCCAAGTTCTGGGAAGCACTTCACAACTCCTTGGGTACTAAATTACTCCACAGTTCGGCTTATCATCCTCAAACCAGTGGGCAGACTGAGAGGGTGAACCAAATACTTGAAGATATGCTGCGGGCATGTGTCCTGGACTTCTCACTAAAATGGGATGAATGTTTACCTTTAGCGGAGTTTTCATATAATAATAGCTACCAAGAAAGTATCAAGATGGCACCCTTTGAAGCTTTATATGGACGACGGTGTCGGACTCCGCTAAATTGGTCTGAACCTGGAGAAAGATACTTCTTTAGACCTGATATGGTGAAAGAGGTTGAAGAAAAGGTTCAGAGAATTATCCATAATATGAAGAAAGCTCAAGCACGGCAAAAGAGTTATGCAGACAAATGGCGAATGCCCTTATATTTTCTTGAAGGGGACTATGTCTACTTGAAGGTATCGCCAATGAAGGGTGTATCGCGTTTCGGAGTTAAAGGAAAACTTGCACCACGATATATTGGTCCTTTTCTTATTCTGGAAAGATATGGGCCAGTGGCGTATCGACTCCAACTCCCCGAAACCTTGTCTGCTGTGCATAATGTGTTCCACGTATCACAACTAAAGAAGTGTCTTCGGGTTCCTGATCGAACCGTTGAAGTGACTGATGTTGTCTTGGAACCAGATTTAACATACTCGGAACATCCTATTCGAGTTCTGGATCAAAAGGACAGGGTCACCCGAAGAAAGACTCTCAAGTTCTACAAGATACAGTGGAACCAGCATTCGGAAGATGAGGCTACATGGGAAACCCAAGACTTTTTAAATAAGAATTTCCCAGGCTTCCTAGCCTCATGTAAATTGTAAAGCCTGTATAGCTGTTGTAATAAAGAAGTAACCCCCACATTACCCCTGTCTTGTACTAAAAATAAAGAAATAAAAATGTGATGTGTTTTCTTTACCATTACCTACCCTAGGATCTTAATCTCGGGACGAGATTCTTTTATGGGGGGAAGGATGTAACGCCCCTGGTGTTACTATAACTAAAACTTGAGCATGACATCATAGCATTGGCATTGCATATGTTTGACACACCTAGAGTGCATTCACTAGGCAAAAATTTCAAACAAGTTGTATTGTTTTAAGTGTTTTGCAACTAGAACCCTGGTTAAGGAACTTAACCCTAAATAGGGATTATAGGGGTAAAACTTTACCCAAGTTAAGAAAACCAAAAGACTTTAGGGTAAAAGTCATAAAATGACCCTAAGAATAAACTTGAATCACTTTTTGTACCCCTGGGATACCAGAAACCCTAATTGGAACCCTGGAAAACCCTAAGTCCAAACCCTAGGGGCTTATGTGCAAAAGTGATGAACCTTTGGACTAAAATGTAAAAACTACTATGTTTAAGCATCTAAAGCCAATTGGTTCACAAATATGTGAATTTACAAGCCAAACCCTGAGATTTGGACTTAAGTGCAAAATGGACCTCATTTGAGTTCTACACTAAGTCTGAAATTCAGTGTTAAAGGCTCCACTTTAGGGCTTTGTAACTTGCAAAGCATAGGGTTTTTGCCCTAGGTCACCACATCAAAATTGAAGCTCAACTATAGGAGAACAACTTTGCTTAAAGGTGTGAGCATTGTTGTTAAGGAAAAACTGAAGATAATCACTCCTGAAGTTGGACTGTCAGGCTGGTAGAGACTGAACTTCAGTTGGACAGTGACCTTGATCCAACATTAAGGGACATCTAGACTAAGATCCAGTGCTCAAATAAGTTTAAACCTTATAGTCGAGTTGTAGCTGGTATGTAGCACTACAACTTTGATGCAGAAACTTGGACCTGTTGCCACATGGAATTGAGAGAAATTGGAGCTCCAAAGTGCTCTGTCAGTCGCTCTGAATCAGTGGTTCCCATGGTACAGTAACTGAATCAGATAAGGTCGCCAGCACGACTGTCTTCACCGCCGGTGGCTTTCCGCCGTGATTCACGTCGCCGGCGTCACGATTCGTGCTCGGGGATGTGGATAACTTCGCGGGGTAAAAGATCTTCACCGCCCGTGCGCTGGCGATCACTCCGGTGACCTCCGTGGCTCTCTCTCCCTCTTTGCGGCCGAGTGGATTACCTCGCCGGTGACCGCCGCCTCCCGGCCGTGCGCCGCGTGGCTCAACTCTTTTACCGTGTCGCCGTGACCTTCTCTGAAGTCTCCGTGGCTCACCGGAGTTACTGCCACGCCGTTAGCCACGAACTCGCGCGGCCAGTGCTTCTTCTCCACCTCCGACCGCCGCATGTCTTGACCAAATTCGCGACCACCGCCCATCCTTCCTATAAATTGAGCCCGTGTCCAGCTCCGTGGGGTAGTCTGCTAGCTAGCCACCGCTAATCGGCCACAATCGTCCACTCATCTGCTCGAATTTGGAGTTTCCCCCAATTCAAGCTTTCGCCACCGTGAAACCGAGCTCACCGTCACCAGCCCAACTCCGGTCAGCTCCCGTCCCCTGCTTCCTCGTTTAAGCTTTCTCACGTGCCTTGGATGCTTGCCGAGCCATTGAATTGAACTACGAGCTCTCTGGTCGTCGGGAACACGGCGATCTTGCTGCTCTGCTCTCGGTCACCGTGGCCAGAGCTCGGGGGTTGGTTATTTGTGCAATTAAGTTAGGGGAAATGGTTAGGCTAGTCCCAATTTCATGTCCGCCGCTCGGAGACCCCAGCCGTAGCCCCAATCGGCCGGTATAGAACCTCGCCGGAGCTCCTCCGCGCGCTGCCGTCGCCGTGGACGTGGGCGTGTAAAGAATTAGAAGTTGGAGGGCTCTTCAGCAAATAGTCAGTGACTTGATTAAACAGTGAAATAACCTGTTCTTAGTTAGTAAAAACGTCGGGGTCTTTTCTGTAAAGACACCAGCGCGGGCGCGCGCGCGGGCGCGCTTTCCCTCTGGACCTGGGCCGCTGGGCTGAATCCGGCCCAGTTCTATTAACTCTTTTCCTTTTTCTTTTCCAGCAGAGATTCAAAAATATGTAGAAAAATGTAGAAAAATGCTAAAATTTTGAAACTAATTTTCCTAGGTTTGTTATTTTCCATAGTATTTAATAAAAATAAGTTTGTGATTTTTAGTGGAAGTAAGAAATTTTAAGGTATTTAAAGTAGTTAAAAGTCTTGGTTATAGATTTTTGGAAAATAATTGGTAAGTCCTAAAATGCCCAAAACTTTTATATGAGTGTTATATAATATTTAGAAGCCTTGGGTAGAGTTTGAATTGATTTGGACCTTGTTTGATCACTAAACCCCAAAACACCCCCCCTGCCCTATGAACTCCTTTACCGACTCCGGAAACCCTAAGTTCCCGGAACTCCGTGAAGGCAAGTTGTATTCAAGACATAAATAATAAGTTTATGTTATCTTTGCATCCTCATGAGCATCCCATGGCATCCATTCTTATACATATGTATGGTTATGATTAGAACGTGAGGAAGAAATCGAAATTACCGAAGAGGAGACACCACCACCACCACCTTCGGAGTCTCAGGCCGGGAATCATTTCTACTTTGACATCTGTGGATCTGAGCCTGATTCACCTGTGAACGAAGGCAAGCCCCGGTGCATGCAACCCCTTTCCTTGTGTTTTTAAATACTTTTTGCACACTTAAGTCTAGTGAAATGTGCATTAGGTTCATAGGAGTTACTTGAAACCCTTTGATGCATTGCTTTTCCTTGATATCCATACCTTTTATAGATACTTCTGTGAAGTATCAAAACATGACTTACAAAAATGCTTAGACTTGCTTAGATCTTGTGGATAGAAGTTGTCCTCAATTTAACCATGGAGAGGGTGGCTTCTACCTGCAAGAATATTTTCATTTGGAGCAATAGTGGGATCTTACTGCAAAGCTCCCCGTGATGCTCTTTCATCCTAAGGAACAGACACAATCCTAAGGATGGAAATACTAAAATTGAGACTTGGGGTAGGAACAGGTGATGTTCTACCCAAGTTGGTTAAGGATTAACGCGTATGTAGGCGTGCTGACCGAGGACCCTTTAACTGGTCACATGCCTCGTCATGGGTAAGCCTTGCCTCGGGCAGACTAAGGCCGGAATAAGATAACACGAAATGGGCGTGGAGCGGTGGCGAGAGTAGCGTGTACCCTCCGTGGCAAGAGGCTGGACGGTGGTGTATCTGTGCTCTCGGTTTGCGTGAACCTGATCCGGTCTTAAGAACCCCGGTGGCGGGTTGACATATGCAAGGGTTAAGTGCTACATATGTCGTGTGATTGGAGATCCTCAGCTGAGTATAATCGATTCGGATCGCCGTACCTTCGCGGTTATGAAGACTTGGTCACTTTTCTACAACCTAGAGTCAAGAGGCGAACACGATGGATAAAAATGATGTTGTCTTGATGTGATGTGAAACTAGACTAGATGCAAATGGAGTCTATTAATACTTAACATGGCGTTAAAAGATTGAAAGTAAGGACTCACTTTAGTAAGCTACTTCTGCAAAAGTATAAGTTGATTTTTGCTAAAGCCTCTCCTTGACTCCTATTTATCCAGCATCCCCTTGAGAGTCTTTTCCTTAGTCGGGTAAGACTTGCTGAGTATTCCATACTCAGGGTTTATCCCTTTGTTGTTTTTAGGTGAGGAAGCGACAAACTTTTGTTGCTTCTGCTCCAAGGTGGTACCAAATGAGGAAAAAGAAGACTGAAGTGCGGGAGGACTCGGTCCTCCACTTAGGATCTTTTGTTTATCAAACTTATCGGGAGGAGTTTTGTGCCTCCCCTGGCTTGTATAATATTACTACTCTGCACTCACTTATAGTCTGGTCTGTAATAACATAACTCAAGCTTGCTTTTGAAATAAATGTAAGATTATGTAATTCGCTTCTGCATTTCTTTATCTCCGATGTTCTGTAATGTCTGCAAGACGGGTGAGACGTTCCTGGTGAGGTAAGGAAAGATACCGAACTTGTCAAGTAGTTCAGGGGCACCTACAGGGTTGTCTGATGTCCGTTGGACAAGGACAACTGTAGGTGGGCCTAATTACTTGGGAGGTTCTGTCACAATGACAAATTGAATTTAAGTTCTATAAATTAATCAGCAGAGAGTCCTGAGCTGCTCATGACCGTGAGCTCGGCTAGTATACCAGTTTTATACTCTGCAGAGGTTGTACCCTTTACCCACAAGTCATGTTACCCATCTGCCAAGGGGTCGCGACTCCCATACACCTCTACCTAGGAGGCGAGGCAGGGCAACACTACGAGGCCTTTACAAAGTTCCACTAGCTTCCGAAAACCCGCTACAGTTTATGGGAAGAGCACTTGCAAGAATCCCCCGTCTGACCGCCATCGCAGCTAAATCAACTCGAGAACCTCCTTGCATGCAACTCCCCTACTGCCCTTGCCCATTTCGGGTAAGGTAGTCTTCCACTAGCTTTCCTAATTAGTCAGCCAAGGGCGTCCCATTAATCCCTTGTGGTGGCACGTGTTACTCAAGTTAAGCTCTATGTTCCAATTAACATTAATGATCTTGACATGAACATAAATAGAATAACAAAAGAATTGGAACATAGATATAATAAATGATTATCCCAAAACCATGTAAAGCAATAGCAAAACTACCCAAGTGATTCAGGGGTAAACAAGGTAATGAGATAAACAATCTAGGGTGACCTATCGGGTCCCATCAAAATTAACCTATGCATGAATAAATGGTATTAAAGAACATTATTGGGTAAAAAGTGGTCAAGGACACAACTTGCCTTCAATGAGCTCCTGCTCAGCTACTTCTATCTGCTGCTCACCAGGATCCTCAGTCACGTGCTCTTCTACTCGCCACAATACAAACAAGCACAGTATATAGGAGAAATTAACATCAATCGAAACATGTAAACAAAATACACAGTAATACTCTACACATTAAAATAAAGTCCTACGAACAGGAATCATTAATTTTAGAGTTATAGATTTTGAGATATGAATTTCCAAAGGTTTTTATGTGCTTAAAATAGAGTTAAGTGAGAAATAAATTTTAATTTTGTTTTCATGCCAAAATAGAGACTCTAAGTGATAGAGAATAGTTTTACAAAATTTTAGAAAGTGGAATGGCTCAATTTGGACCAAGTATAGATTTTCTATAAATTTATCAAGTTCTAGTAATTGTTTTCATACTAAAAATCTATTTTCAATTCATTTATTCAATTTTAAGTCAGCTCTGGACTGGGCCTCAAATTCTGGAAAGTCCAGGGGCCTCGGGACAAGAAACTCGAGACAAAGTCAACAGTTACAATGGACTGTGGGTTCATTATATAAAAACAGAGGGTCTGTTTTGACTAATGTGCTCGCGAAGGGGTATCCTGAAATCAGGGTTGTTGGATCTAAAATGTGTGCCTCGGATTAGATCTAGAGTGGCCTGAAACGTTACACGATCGCCACCGTCAGATCGGGATTCTAGGGTTTAGATTTTATGAAGCCTAGCGCATCTCAATCGCTCGATCCAATGTACGGTCTAGATCGAATCGCTCCCCAGGAACTAATCTCATCCATTCACCAGGAGATCGACGGTTCCTGGTTATCTTGCCAACCCTGGGCTCCCGACGGCGGCGCCGCCCTCGGTTCACGGTGGAACTTCGTCGGAGAAGCCCAAACCCAGTGCACGAGCGCCCTAGCTTCCAATTCGCCCGCTCCTACATGATACGGGGCCACAACGAACTTGATAAAGTAATCGTACCCGAGATATTTGTAGCGCAGGGTGTTGGTCGCGAAGGAATGGCGGAGCCGCGGCGGAGGAACAAGTGCGGCGAGAAATTCCCAGCAGGTTCGGTCGACGATTCACCCAGGCGAGGCCTGAAAACTTTACGGCGTGCTACGGCGGAGCACCGGCAACACTTTTCTGACGCCGACCCACGTCGAAGCGCTATCCTTCGCTCCTCTCCTATCGGTGGCAATGGCGGCTGGATTCGGTTGGTTGTGATGGGACTCAGGCGAGTTAGCGGTGAGGTGAAGGATTAGTATGGGGGCGAGGAGGTCGCGAGGCCCGTCAAATAGACTCCATGGAGTCCGCGGACAGCTTTAACGGGGCTCACCCAGAGATCCAGCGCATGCGGGTTCTGTTGACATCGTGCCCGCGAAGGTCGGCTCGGTGGTTGAAGACGGGCCCGACATATTGGCCCACGCGTAAGACACACAGGTGCCACCCCGCGCACAGCAAGGGAATGACCCGTGGGCCCCAGTCGCCAGGGTAGCGCGGTGTGGACAAGCGCAATCCTACTGGGCCGAGCGGTGGATTGTTTTTCTGGTGGGCCGGAAGGGAGTCAAGGTGAGTTCTCTTTCCCTTTTCCTTTTGTTTTTATCTTTTTTATGTTTTCTATTATGCTCAATCCTTTTGAACCTAAATTTTGAATTCAACTTAAGTGCAAATCTTGAATTCCTATTAAATATACAATTTGCTCACATCCCCATGTGATGAAATTTATTTAGTTATAATATTATTTTATATGGAACAATATTTCTCTCTCTCTTTTCTAAATTCTAAAATCTCTTGTATATTATAAATTCCACTTGAGACTTTAATATTTTCTTTTCATATGATTTATTATGTGGTCACAAGATGCACACCAAAAATGAAAACCAGCATGATACATATTTTTGTGGCTTTTATGGCATTAATTATTTGTTTTTACCTAGGATGTACACATGTGATGATGCACAAAGGTTAAACTCACATAAGGAGAAATTGTTTTCTCTATTGATATTATTTCTAACAAATTACAAAGTGGGTATTACAGCCAGACCAGGGAACACTTCGGTTTCCTTTTTGCTCCTTTCTTTTGAACCCTGACTTGTTCTTTTTGTTGGTTTGTGTTGAACCTTTGGCGCCTGTAGAATGTATAATCTAGAGCAAAACTAGTTAGTCCAATTATTTGTGTTGGGCAATTCAACCACCAAAATCATTTAGGAAAAGGTTTAAACCCTATTTCTCTTTCACCCCCCACCCTCAACGCGCGGACGACGACGGATCTAGGAGGCTTGCTCGTGGCGGCGGATCCGAGAGGCGTGCGCGAGTGACGTCAGCTCCCCGGAGACACGAGTGGCAACGACAACCTGCTGCAATCATTGTGTAACACCCCGTCTACTCGCGGACCGGTGGTACTTACTCCTGCTAGCTCTCTAGGATCATATGTTGTCCCAACAGACCAACACGAGTCTTTTGTGCGCACTTTATCATCACTCATGCGCACCCGAGAAAACTTTCCGGTCGGTCACTCATCTCAAATTGCTCCAAGCTAAACACGCTTAACTTGGAGGTTCTTTCGAGATAGACTTCCGAAAAAGAAGATGCATCTTGTTGGTATGAGTACACTATTAATTTTATTAAGCCTTGGGCCAGGATATCACCATCCACCGAGGCCAGGATATCATAATCCACTCCCTTAGAAGACTGACGTCCTCGTCGGTCAACCTCAATCTAGGAACCTCTTCTTAGCCACGTCTATGTGTCTAGTGTCGTCATATGCCATGCCATGTGACCACTCTGGGACCATATGGGTCATATACCCGAACCCCTAAACCACAAACGTCCGTGAAACTGTGAGGGTTGGCTCTGGTACTACTTATAAAACATCTTACATGAATTATTCCTACTAATTTTCATTTGCTTAAATGGATAAATTAATTAATAAAAATGCTTTGCATTCATGTTGAGTTTTTGTTTGCTGCAATTTATGCTTGAAATAGAAAATTTAACTCATCTCTAAATTAGACTTGAATTTTAAATTTAAAATAGAAAGCAAAATTATAAATATAAGCTAATATAATGAATTGATGTATGTTTGGTTGTTTTGTTTGTATACGACGTCCTTTAGGTAAAGTTGATACAAATCAAGGTATCGCGATAAGATATTTAAGAAAATACTCTTTTCATCTCGCGTGTACACCCAAAAAATTAATTTAAAAAATTTAAATAAAAATATATTCTAAGATTTATTTAAATTGAAGGACTAATATGATTAGTATAAATTAACAACAATATTATTAGAATAAAAGAGATAAGTTATAATTCCTAATATATAGGATATGGTTGTAATAGATAAGTACCAGATTAGATCTATCATGTAACAAATTTGGGTTCGAGTTTGTTAGAGTTCCTAATATATAGGATGTGGTTGTAACAGATAAGTACCAGACTATATCTATCACGTAACCCCCATCTCCTAGCCTATATAAATACATGTCACGATAACACCTTAAGCCATCAATCAAAGACTCATCTCATCCATAGCCTCGCAGCAGCCACCGCTCGCCGGTGGGCCTGCCACCGCGGGCAGGATGTCGTAGCCCCGTTCCGGCGTGAACAGGATCGTGCGGGGGAGAAACAACCCTGGTCGTTGATCCGGTGATGAGCGCTCACGATTGAATCTCAAATACCCTATCGTGATAAAAAAGCATAGCCGTTGATCTCGGATCTATTGGCCAAGATCAGATCGCGGGATCCTTTAATCTCGAGCGTTGGATTGAGATCTGACCGCTGACACTGGATTCCGGTTCACGACTTTGTGGATCTAATCTCGGGCGTTAAAATAGACCGAACGACCCCTGGTGATGGATACCCCTTCGACCTCGGTAATTTGCTAAAGAGCCATCTGTTTTAGCAGAATCAACCCGCCGTACAGGGGAGTGTAAAAGTAATCCGGTTTATGCCCTGAAAATTTACAAATTGATCATTGGAGCTAGTAAAATTAGTATTAAGTGATCCTAAATCTTATTTATTGCATATCTTCCACGTTTTAACTCCGAATTGACTCGTTCCAGTTGTGCTAGCCTCGTAATAAAATTGTCTACACTTTAGTAACATTATTTTATCATATAACATGTTCTCAAAATAGTTAACTAATTTGTTCACCCTATGTTTATTGGGTTAACATGTTAATATAGTATTTCAATTCAGAGTATCTATAATTTTACTGGAACAGGATTATGTTATTACTTAGCCTAAAGTTGAATCAGTTATTTTTTATATGTTTCTCACATGATTTATAGCATAGAATATATTATTATCATTTAATCACCTAAAACTTCAGAAAATCGTATCTTTATAACAATAACTTCGATTTTAGTCGTTCTCGAACCTACGATCTCATAGCGACGCGTAGATTATTATTATGCAGTTTGTTCTTATGTTTGGTGTGATGTTAATTTTGTCTATACCATGTTTGTTTGTATTGCTATGACTAGCAGCGAGGTTATGATTCACCTGAAGAGCAAGTTGGTACCTAGAATCTCAAGTCTCAGGCAAGTTGTGCCCTTGATCACTTCTTTTCACCCAGTTATGTTCTTATTAATCATAATGATCTGCATAGGATAATTTTGATGGGACCCAATAGGTTACCCTAGTTTGGCTATCTCTATACCTTGTTTTACCACTGAATTTTTGGGTAGTACCTTCTATTGCTTTTATATGGTTTTGGGTATAGAGATATACATTATTCATTATCACACTTTTATTATCAGTTTGTTATTTACTGTTCATGATAAGATCATTATGTTAATTGGAACATGAAGAACCACCCGGTAAAACAGTGCTACCACAAGGGTGGTATGAGACGCCCTTGGCTGACTAATTAGGAAAGCTAGTGGAGGACTACCTTACTCGAAAGGGGCAAGGGCAGTAGGGGAGTGGTCAGTGTAGGGAGGCCCTTGGGTTGATTTTGCTGCGATGGCAGTCAGGCGCATGTAGAGGATGGGCGCGCGTGCGGGGGTTCTAGGGGGTCGGGTGGTGCAGGGGCGGCTAGGGCTTAGAGTATATTGGAAGCTTAGGGTTCCCAATATCACCTCCCTATATATATATATATATATAAAGATCCCTAGGCTTCCAATAACTAGAGGAAGCCCAGGTCGGACATAGGGATGGCAATTTTACCCACGGGTTCGGATATCCGACCCGTCAGGTACGGGTTCGGGCACGAAATTTGACCTGTGGGTCTTACCCGTACCCGACCCAATTTTATTACGGGTCAGGTACGGATTTGATTTCTTACACGTGGGTACCCGACGAATATCTGAAAATAGTGATTTTAGATTTTCATCCTACCAGTATGCTAGCTAGCTGTCCACCCTCGACAGCTCATCCTACTGCCATCCCTCCCTATATGTTGATGCTTTTGATCTAGTTCTAGTACTAGTACTAGTGACAGTACGTAGTACCAATGCTATATGGTACAAGTACTTGAGCTAAGAGAGTGTTAATACACCAGACGACTATGCTAGCTACTCTCCGATTTTGACGAGTTGGAAGTTTATTAACAAAAAAACATTAGCAACACATGTCCAGGGCTACATCTACACGACTGCACTGTGCAACAATATTATGTGCCTCCGGTGATCATGGCGATGTGCGACCCTCAGAACAGCGCTAGACTTCATTTAGGGAGAATGCACCAAGATGCTATACCCCGACGGATACCCGATATCCGCCCGATACTCGACGGGTATGGGCACGGGTACAAAATTTTACCCGTGGGTATAGTCATGGGCTGATATGGATAATCCCCGCGGGTATGGTCGCGAGCGGGTATTTACTCTACCCGATCCGAACCCGACCCATTGCCATCCCTAGTCGGACGGTGCAATCCGATCGAGTCGGACCAGGTCCGGACCTCTATAAAACAAGATCTGGAGTGCTAGGGTTCAGTTTTTTACGCTCCACATCGATTCATTAGCGACGGTGCGTGCGACGACGGCGGTTGCCCGAGAGCGTGCGCGGCGGTGGACCCCTAGCCGGTGGCCGCGCCTCCCTGACCTCGACGTGCGGTGACGGCGGTTCCTCGATCCGGAGTAGTGGCAGCGGTTCCCAGGTCGGTGGCGGTGGCTCCCCGATCTAGAGGGCGAGCGACAGCGGGGCCCTTGTGCGGGCAAGCGGCGGCGTCCCTAGGGCCCCGAGGCGGTGGCACTTCCAAGGCCGGCAAGCAAGCAGTGCCCCTCGACATGCGAGTAGCGACAGCGACGCATGAGGCGCGAGGTTCGAGCGAGCGGCGTCACAGAAGACGCAAGGTGCGCGCAACGATGATGGCGCGTGACATCCTCCGATCCGGTGCAGTTTGGGCGGCCCGAGTGACGACCTACATTTGTGCTTATGTCATCGACGATGTCCTCCGGCCACTACCTCCTCTGATTCGTGTTTTCTTTTCGATTGTTGTGTTTTATGCCTACCACATGTATTATTTACGCTAAAAACTTTACGATTTTATGCTTGAACATGGAGTTCGTATATCAGTTTACTGCATGCATATTTTTTGCATGCACATTGAAAAGACAATTCTTTGATTTATGTTGTTCGTAATTATCATAAAAAATCAAATCATTTATGTTCGTAAATGCCAGATTTGTACGTCTGTCATAAAACTATCCCTAATTCTCGCATGTTCTTAATTATCATAAAAAATAAATCAAATCACTTATGTTCGTAAATGCCAGATTTTTACGTCTGCCATAAAACCGTCCCTAATTTCCGCTGGCGTTCTTAGTTGGACCGATATATTATGTTACACGGTGTAAGTATTTATGCGACGTTGTATAAGAATTTATGCTCTATGTGACTCATGTCATCCAATTTTTTGCGCGCATGAACTGTAAAGGAAAATATAATCTAAAATTTGCGCGCATGCAATGGAAACTCAAATGATTTGCCATAATTTTTGGATATGTATAAAAATAGAAACTGCATACATGCGGCTGCCATGTTTTTCGGATCTGCCATAAAAATAGGATCTTAATAACAACCTAGTAGAGCTATCAACCTCTCACATTGGCTCGGTATTTACGCTTATAATTGAGGAGTTTTATGCTCAAAACTTAAGGTTTTTACGCTCTAAACTGGAGATGTGTCCACCAGTGAACAACATGTCAGATTTTTTACGTAGTGTACCACATTGTATAGATACTTACATTGTGTAGCATAATTTGTATAAGTATATATCATAAACTGGCGTAACGAGCCTAGTTGCATGGTTGTTGGAGCTATACTATATTTATGGAGGAAATAAAGCATTTAAATAAGTTTTTTGTTTCCATGCATACCAATCGATTTCCTTTCATCGCAAATCTTGACATCCTAAATTTGTGCGCATGCAGCAGGAGACAAATTTTTACGCAGTGTACCGAATTGCATAAATATCTATATAGTGTAGTATAATTAGTATCAGTATATATCATAAACTAGTTCTAACGTGTTTAGCTGCATGGCTGTTGAAGGGATCCTATATTTATGAAGGAAATAAAATATTAAATACAATTTTTTGTTTCTATACATGTCAATTCATTTCCTTTCATTGCACATTCTTTCTATCATAAATTCGCGCGCATGCAGCTCATAACAGATTTTTACGCAGTATACCGAATTACATAATTATCTACACATTGTAGCATATTTAGAATCGGTATATATCATAAAAGGGTCCTTACGAGTCTAGGTGCATGGTTGTTGCCGCGATCCAAAATTTATGGAGGAAATAAAGCATTTAAAAATAAAAACCGTCACACATATCTTTTCTAAATTTACGCGTATGCAAGGGAACGTGTTTGACTCATGCATGCATTTCTTTTTTGCGCGCACAGACGTGGGGTGGGTGGCGCACCCGACAGCCTGCTTGAGTCGGCGCGCTAGGTTGAACCAGGTTGCAGGAGTGATTGGCCTGGGTTTCTTTAAACTATTGAAAGTACAGGACTCCTATTATACCTGCCCTCTCTCTATATATCTATACTACTCTATTAAGATAGTACCGTCAGCGTCCACACCTAGGTTGCCCCCGCCTGCCCCCGCACCCTCCCACGCGCGCGCAAGGAAGCAGCCCGCCAGCCCCCGCGCAAGCAGCCCGCCAGCCCCCGCTGTGCCCCTCCCCCACGACCGCACAGGCACCGTCCCCCGCCGCCCCCGCCCCGGATCTCGCCCCTGCTGCGGATCCCGCGCCCTCCATAGTTGCCGCGATTGCTACCACGCGCCCCCTCCAGGAGGAGACTGACGCGGCGGCGCCGCGCGCCCCCACATGCCGCCCGTCAAGTTCAACATCCCCGCCCCGCTCGCCCCTACAGCGAACGCCACTGCCGCCCATCCTCGCGTCCTCCCCGTCCTCAGCGCCTCCCCCTGCCCCCGTCATCGGCGCCACAACCCCCTCGGCCTCCCCGGCCTCGGCGTCGATGCCGACAAGGACGACGAGGCGGTGGGAGATCTGGAGACGGCAGCAGCCAGCAGCAGCAGGCGGTTGCCACATCCGGAGACGAAGAAGGCGATGCCGGACTGGCTGCAGTCCGTGCAGCTCTGGAGTAACCAGCAACAGCCCTCCGCCTCCCCGCCGCAGCACCAGGATGAGCTGCTGCTGCCGTGCAGGCCGGTGGCGCTCAACGCCTGCAGGAAGCCCGGGGGCGCGTTCCAGCCGTTCGAGAAGGAGAAGAAGAAAAAGGACAAGGAGGAGAAGCAGTGCGCCGAGCTGGAGCTGGAGCTGCCGGTCGCGGCGAGCTCGGCCGTGGTCGGGGACAGCTGCGACAGGGCCGGCGCCACCGACACCGACACCGACACAGCCGAGAACAATAAGGCCAGCAGCACCAAAGGCGGCAAGGACAAGGAGGCTCAGCTGTCGTCGCAGGCACCCAGCCGGAAGGCGCGGCGGTGCTGGGCCCCGGAGCTCCACCACCAGTTCCTGCAGGCGCTGCAGCAGCTCGGCGGGTCCCACGGTTTGTTGCTCACCCTTATCCTACCACCACCTCATCACAGAAAACTAGAAAACAGGAATTTCTTTGTTGGTTATGCCTGGTAATAAGGATATACATATAACAATGGATTGGTAACCATGCCACTCCTTTTATTTTGTAGCTGCTTCGGCGTGATGAAGCCAAGCTTAGCTTTTTTCTATATATAAGGACGGGTTTGAGAAAACATCTCTGGACAACTGAAATTGTTGAGCAGACTGTGTTTGCTCGTATATTTTTCTCAGATTAATTTGGGATCAATTAATAATGTTGTATTTATGGTAAGAATTTGCTTTAAGTAACTTATGCTTTGACTGTGTTACGGTAGTTAACTAGGCTTTATTCACATATAATGAAGTGAGATTTATTTAATTTTGCACTCAATGACCAACATGTGCTTGTTCTCACATCATCTTATGCCTCTTTTGTATTTATTAACAATTATATTATATGCTTTATATTCTTACAATAGAAGATTATCTGTGTTAAGCCAAATGGACATAATTAGTTCTGTTTGCAAAAGCATTTTGGATTTTCCAACCTCAAAGCATTCCAAAAGGAAGTCTTGGATGCTTGGTTTGCTCACGGGGATTGTATTCTCCTAGCAGCCACAAAATCAGATGCGTTTTCTGTAATGCTCCTCTTTATCTCTGTAATTTATTATTTTTTTCATGTGGATGGTAGTTTCGCCCTCCTTTTCTCACATGGATAACTCTGCTAGCAGGAAAGTCCCTCTGTTTTCAGATCACAACTCTATTAACAACAAAGGTTGTGGTGGTCATATCACCCTTGATAAGTCTAATTCATGATCAGTGCTTGAAACATGCAAAACACGGGATATCTGCACGCTTCCTTGGATCAGGGCAACCTGATAGCCGCGTTGAAGCTAAAGCGATGGCTGGCATGTATTAGATTGTTTATGTTTGCCACGAGACAATATTAAGGTTATCATTCTTCTTGTGGTATTCTAAAGTTTACTAACATGTTGTCGTCCCTATCTTGGTGGTGATGTCTCTTCTTGCAGATTAATGGATTCTTGAAGAAACTTGCAGAAAAGCTAGGGATTGCACTTTTGCCATTGATGAGGTCCATTGTGTTTCTAAATGGGGCCATGATTTTCGACCTGACTATAGGTCTGCTCTTGTGTTTGGTACTCAAGGAGTGGTGAGGTTTAACAAACTGCAAAGTAGGGGAAGAAAGGAGGTACAAGGAAGGTTTCTATTACAGAAAGGTGTGGGAGAGGCCCGCGATGCAGTGCAAGCACTCATCTGTCCACATAGCATCAGGTCTCTCTGTATGCAACTCTGACACAGCACGGTGGCCGTGGAGGCATGGAGGTGGAGCTAGCAGCAGCCAATAGGCCTCTCGCATCGAGCTTCGTGTTGCCACCTCTTTCGTGCATCTATGTACAAGGAATTGGGTTCTGCGTTTGTGTATAACGGAGTGGTGTTCTTCAATTTCTCAGTCATGTTATTTCAATATATCTGTCAACCTGTGTCAGCATGGTCACTAAGAACAAACTTATAGAGGTACGACTTACTGAGAACTTTCTTGTTGTTGCATCACTGAAGTACAATTACTTCAGTTGAACAAAACAGTTATATATTTTCATGAATACGTTTCACTCTCCCAATTATTTTTCTGGTTGCATTGTTTAGACAATAGCAAATTGCATTGACATGTGATTTAAATGTCAAAATTTATCTACAGTTTGCTATTTGATCTACAGTGTAAGGTTGCTGAACTGTTTGGCTTGCTCTGGTGGTAGTTGCCACCTTTCTTTTGCCTTTGCCAAATTTTAAAATGTACAAACAAGGGCTACTCTTGGCATGCATTATTTTCACTGGTTTGACGTAGTCTCAATTATGTATTTAGGTATTAAGAAGTAGCTATCTCAAATTTCTATGAATTCAAGTGTCTTTCTTGTTCTCTGTCTTTGTAGAAGGGGGAGAAACATGAAGGAAATCTAAAATAAGTCATGAGATAACTTCTGGTGCTTTTGCAGAGAAGGTATTGCACATTTCATACTTTAAGATACAATAATCATGTGTCTGTATTCATCTTATATGGCTATTCCCTTCTCATGTTTGAATGACACATCGAAAGCAACATTTTTAATTGTGTATTTTCCAGCAGGCAATTTGCATCTCCCAGCAGCGATGGTTAGAGCATCTCAGAGCATAAATCTAAACCTGTCGCAAGATCTGTTCCTGACAATATGAGCAGGTATTCTTCTCTTAGTTCTAAGACACAACTGAATTCAGTAGAACAAGCTTTTGATACAAAACCTTCTTTAGTTCCTCATGAGAATGGCCATGGCAAATCATTGGACACTAAGTTGCCCAAGCTTGGTAGTTTGCCTTCACGTGTACTACTTAATGGCACCGATGGGGATGATCATAGTGACCGTTTGAAGCAAGGTTTCGTGACAGGTGATATGGTTGCTAGATCATCCAATGTTAAATGGGATGAAAAGGCTGCAATTATCATATCTACAAGTTTTGTCTACTGTGATGATGTTGTTATGGATAAGGCTGAAGATGAAGAACCTTAGTTGTATTAAGTTTGTGCAGAAAGAAACTGATCATAATATATACCTGGAGCAACAAGATTCTTTTACCCATGTGTATTATAAAAATTTGTAATTTTCAGTGTATCATAAAGAAAATCTCTTACGCGTGTATTATTACAAACTCTATAATTTACTGTGTGTATAAAGGTTAAATGAATACAATTGTCATTGGTACAAACTTTGTCCTCCACGGAATTTTTATTTTGTCCAGTTTGTTCTCTGTGGTGTTGTTGGTCTTGAACCACCATGATGAGTGCCAGCAACTTCCTTCAATGCTGAAGCACCTCAATTAGGGACAATTGATAATATTGTTCCACATTATCCTGATTCCTCTGTTGCTGATTTTAGTGACATATGTCAAGAATCTGATGTCTTTGTACTTCGAAAAAAGCAATTGATTTATGTCCGTCGCAACGCACGGGCACTTAACTAGTATAAGAATTAAGGTGTTAACATCAAATCTTGTACATCAAATCCATTATATATGACTTAATGTTATCTGACCTAGGGACGGAGTCCTGTTCTATAAAAACATTAACTTCTTTAGAAAGTAGTATGAGAGGTGGTGGGATTATGCTTAGTCGTAGGTTATAGATTAAATGAACAAGATTTGATGTTAGCATGTTGGCGCTCTTATCTTTATTTACACTTGATATGTCGTCTTACTCTTATTCTTAATATCGATATTATTTTATTTGTGCTAACAATAATGTACAACATTATTAGATGACTAATTAGTCGCATCTAGTGAGCATGACCGGGGAGAAACGACCACCATCCTCTGTCCAAAGTAAGGTCATCTCCACCAGAGTATATATGGGCATGTAAAATACTATTTTGCTTTGTAAACTACAATTTACAGAGTAAAGTTTAAAATAAGGAATAAGATAGAGGTGAGATAGAAAAGCTCATGTAGATAGCCTGAGGCTAGATGATGCTTTTGCACTTTCAGGTGCTCGTGCAACAACCAAGTAAAAGTCGGCATTGCGTGGATCTAGTCAAGGAAAATTCGACCAATTAATCACAGTCCACTTGATTAACGGGGTGTTTGGCTCCCACCTTATAAACTTTAATGACTAAAGGTAGTCACTTTGAGTCTCTAAACTGTCAAACAGTATATAAAAATTCTAAACACTAAAGTTTAAGAGGGTGACTAAAGCAACCAAACACTTCCTAATTGCATGATCAAATGCTTATGTTTACATTGGAGTTTTCATCTTGGTTAAAGCACCAACCACCTTCGTGGTTATTCGTTTTCCTCGGATTTGATAAGGCCTTGTATGCCCCAAATTCGTTAAGCCCAATAATGCATCCAACAAATCTAGTAACCACATGACGTGCCAAACTGACAAGGCACTGAGGCAGCTGGGAACCATATATAGGTCAATCAATGTGCGCTTTAGAAGTTAGAACAAGCCCCTCAATCTGAATGTAGCCATCGAGCAAACAAGGTTCCACAAGTTCTTAAGAAAGAATACATGCTGCATCATCGAGCATATGTTTAATAGTTTAAGCTAAGAGTGTAGATCAGCAATGAAAATATCCATTCTGCAGATTCTAAAATAGCTTGCTCGCCAATTCCTTAAACTTTCTAGTTACTAGACTGTACCTATACTTGAATCCGTATGCAGCAGGACTGCCGGAGTTCAGCGCATCAGTACTAATTCCATTCTTCTCAAACAACTCAACCACGTCCTCCCAGTAGATGATGCTTGTTGTGTCGTTGCGCACGGCCAGCAGCAGAGACTTGTAGGTGGCTTCATCAGGTACAAGCTGATCATGTGATTCCATCTGGCGACACAACAAGAACGCCCCTTGGAGGTCCCTGGTCTTGCAATACCCGTCAATGACAATGTTGTACATCTCTGTCGTCGGGACCAACCCTGCCTCCGCAAATGTCCGCAGCACCTTCTCTGCGAGTGAAACTTTCTGAATCCTGCAAAGCTCCTCGACAAAGGTAGTACAAACATTACCCGCTGCAGCAGCACCGTTCTTCGCAGATTCCTCAATGATGGCCAGTAACTTATCTTCGTTGGTTCTAGATAGGAACTCAAGCAGGCTGCCATGAGCGATCTTATGTAAAGCTGTAACGTCTCCCAGCCATTCAGCTAAGCAGTGTTCTGCCATCAGCAAATGGCAGGTGTATTCGTGTGGCTTGAAGCCATCCCGCACCATCTGATCCAGCAGGGCGAGCGCAGCCTCCAGATCTCCATTCTCGTTCTTCCTCGAGGACAGAACACTGCTCAGTCTCTTCAAGTGGCCATTGATCATGACAGTATATGTGAAATGATTCGGCGCCACGAGCATGTCTGCCATCTCGCCGAACACCTTGACAGCGTCGTCACCCCTGCCGGCCTTCCAGAGCCCGGCGATCACCAAGTTGTAGGAGTGAGCACTGGGAGGTTCCATGCCATCGTAGCCCATCTGCCGGAGCCAATGGACGGCCTCGTCCATGCCGCCTGCCTTGACGCAGACTTCGATAAGCACGTTCCGCTTGTTGTTGTCTGGGCACACCAGGACTTTTTCCAGCATTTGCAGCATTTTCTGGTGGTGCTTCTGTAGTTTCATGCCCGCCTCCACCATCTGGGTCCGCAACTTCCAAGCAGCCTCCAGATCTCCCTTCATCAGGCAGTCAGTCATCATATTCATGGTAACATACCGGTCACTGGAATATTTTGGCGCCGTGGTCGTGGCCGCCGTTTCGCCGAACACCTTGACGGCGTCAGCCGCTCTCCCGACTCTCCAAACCGTGGTGACCGCATCGCGGCGCTGGCGATCGCCGAGGGTCTCGAACACGCGGCGCGCATCCGCGTGGCGCCCGAGTGAGAAGAGCTTCGCCATGAGGTGGCCGCAGGAGGCGCCCGACGGCAGCGGCGCCTTGGGCGTGAGTATGAGGAGGTCCAGCAGCCGCAGCGCGCCGTCGGGGAGGGCCGCGCGCGCGGATGCCTCGACCAGCACGGAGGCCGCGCGGCCGAGGTAAAGGGGCTGCCCAGGTGGGCCTGCAACGGCCACCGAGCGGTACATCTCGGCGACGCCGGAGGCTGTGACGGATTTGGAGCGTATGAACAGTTCCGTGCGGTTAACGGAAGCCCGGAAAGATCGTGTGGTGAGGAGGGCATAGATTTCGTCGGCGATGAAAGCGGCGCTGGACTGGGCGCCGGAGGAGATGGAGAGGCGGCGAGTGAGGAAGAGGCGGCGCGATTCCATGGCTTCTTCAACAGAAACGATTCGGCTGATCTGGTGCGCACACAAGGCACATGCCCTCCGGTGTTTTCTTAGGGTGCATTCGGCGTACTCTCAATTTTAAAGTGAACAACACTGAAATAGTAATGTCTCAACCTTTAATCTTAAACCAAACAACCTTATTTAAAGATCATCTTATCATATCTCGTTTAATTACTCTTTAAAAACTGTAGGTTAATGACGGTTAACTAGGCGGTTTACTTAAACCGCTTGGCGGTATCGATTTATTTTAAAATTTCGATCTAAATTTCAAAAAATTGAAAAATTTATAAAAAATAAAAAAATTATATAATAAAAAACTACATTTTCTCATGAGTAATCTAATATACAAGATATTCAAATTTAGTCTCGTTTAGCCCATTAAAAAATAGAAAATGTTTAGACCCGTTATTAAACTCGTTAGCCTGTTAGGGTTTTTATAAAAAAAACAAAAAAATCTTCTCTCCTTTCCCTCACTTTCCCCCACTTCTCTCGGCCCCTGCCTCGTGCACTCACCCCCTCACTGCTCGAAACCGCCGCAACAACAGCAAAAATTGCCCCGGCGACGCGGTTAACCGCTCGTGGGGCACGGTTTACAGCTCGTCGGGAGCGGTTAACCCCCGGCCGACTGAGCTCCCTCTTTAGCCAGCCCCCGCTGATCCCCCAGCGCAGAACCGCCGATTAAACACGCAAATCTAGCGATAAACCGCTAACTGAAATCGATAAGCCGCATTTGTTACTGAGAAACCGGATTTGATGCCCACAATAGGTTCTAGTTTCCATATTTAGTGCCCATATTTGATTTTTGTGGGTTTAGGCCTTTAGGGTTTCACTTTTTATGGTGTTAATATTTAGTTATATATTAGTATTGTTAATATTTAGTTGTATATGTTAGTATTTAGTTATATATGTTAGTATTGTTATTATTTAGTTCTATATGTTAGTATTTAGTTATATATGCTAGTATTGTTAATAGTTAGTTATATATGTAACTCATAATATTATTTACTAATATTGTAAAGATGATTTATTATTGTTATGTATGTGATGGCTTCTGGTTTATGGATTAGTTATGGTTTAGTTATTGTTTCAAGTTATATGATATTTTTGCAACATCTGTATGAGACATGTCGGATGAAGATAGAGATAGAGTCTGGTCGCACAGAGAGAGGGTTGGCGCACGTTTCAAATGCAAGTATTATAGAGAAACAAAGAGCGAAGGAGGTGGTACCTGACTGAAGGAGCATCTCACGCATAGAGGGAAGAATATCAAGAAATGTCCCTCTATTTCTCCTACATAAAGGCATACTTCCAACTTGACATAGATAAGACAAAGGAAAAGAAGAGGTCTAGGTTCAGGCAACGGCTGAGGGCAGATGAGGCAGCATGAACCCATTTTTGGGACGATCAGTACGAGGATGAACCTTAAGTGGCTCTAAATCAATCACATGTGGAGCACGAATGTAGTCAGAGGGCTGGTGGAAGTTATGACATGGGTGGTGGATCCTCCAGCTAGAGGGTATCTCAAGGGCCACTTGATAGGATGATGGGAAGGAGTAGGGAACAAGTACCTTAGCGTGTTAGAGACTACAATCTTGCTCAAGCCTCTGGACCAAGGCAATACTGGTCCCTGGACAAGTAAGGGAAGGAGCTCGAAAGAGATTCTTAGTAGGGCTTGGGCAAAGGCTTGTCATGCCATTAGCATCCCGCGAAAGGTTGATAACACCTATTTTAGGACCGTGATTATGGAGTCCCAAAACAAGGTAACAAATAACATAATATATTCTGTTGTATTTGATCTATGTTGTTGCCATAATCTTGTTGCCTTAAATGCAGGTGGCACCCAAAGCGGAAGAGGAAGTGCAAGAATGGACCGATGAAACAGTTGGCAACACCCACCTTGGCAAACGGAAGACAAGACTTGGTCCATCAAATAGGAAAGGAAAAAGGGTCAAAATCACCGATCAAATTGAAGAGGAAGAAGAGGATGAAGATAGTGATAATAACACAACCAAGCCTAGTGCAGGTGATGATTGCAGCCATGGTGATGCTGGATTATATGGAGCAGGAGGTAGTGGTATAGGAGGGAGTGGTACAGGAGGGAGTGTTGGAGGAGATTGGAGGTCCACTGGAGGAAGTCAGTTCACCCATGCCACACAAGATTATTACCACGATGCATTGTAACACCCTGAATTTGGTGGTATAAAATTTCTTTCCTAATATCCACCAAATCCAGGTGTTACTATCTCATTTCCTTGCTTTCCTTCTCGTTTTCCTAAAAATGAAGAATTATTTGTTTTATATTGTTGTAAGCCTAGTGGAATGAGCCATAGAGGCACTTTGGTTATAGCATTCATGTCGTTACATGGTGTTTCTAAGTGTAAAATATGTTTGAAACATGTTAATATATCTTATAGAAGCGCTCGATAAACTTTCATATTTTTGGAATATTTTTCTATTTTTCAGAAACCAAAATCTATTTATTTAAGGTACTTAAAAATGTTTTTAGAAACTCTAAGTATGTTTTTGAGTTCATTAGGTGCCAAAACATTTCTAGAATTTTTTCTGGAATTTTTGAAAGCATCTATAATATTTTGAGCACAAAATATGGATCTCTAGGATTTTCTGAATTTTATAGATAGTAAAATCCGAATTTGACCCGAATTTTCATCTTGTCCGAACCCCAACTATATATACATGCCCGGCTTCTCCTCGTCGAGTCCGTTCCAGAGCACGAAATAGTTTCTCCAGATTCAATTCCCAGGTCCCGGAATCGCTCGTCGAAGTTCGGAAGCGGTTCCAACTCCGGCGAGCAATTACTCCCAATCCGTGCATCGTCTGCGGAATCCGAGGGTACAACTGCGTTCGTCTCGTCGAGGGCTTCGTCGCAATGCATCCGATTCGTCGATCGGACCTCTGAATCTCCGTCAATCGACGATTTCCTCTCCGGCTCCGGTGAGAGTCTTCTTATCCGGTGAGAAATCTCTATTGTTGTACCTAGGGTTTCTTCGTGTTCTTCGTTTTCCCGTTCGTTCTCCAATGCAAATCTTATCCTCTTTCAATTTTCATCTAGTTTGATGTGGCATCAATTGACGACTTGATTTTTTTTCTCATCGTCGCGGTAGTGTTGGTCCAAGATCGACGTCGACCTCATAGCACCTCCTGGCACAACTAACTAATAAGTTCTCTCCAGCTATTTTTACATCTCTCTTTATGTCTAGCTTTGTTTGCTCAATATTTTTCTTTTGTTCCGCGCTCGCTCAGCATAGGCAACAATAGATTTTCTATTCTGCGTCTGCTGGTATGTCTAGCTATTCTGCTGGTAATAGATTTTCTATTCTTTTTTCATTTAATGGCTTGATTTTTTTGTTATCGTCGCGGTGGTGTTAGTCCAAGATTGGCATCGACCAGCATTTACTTTCCCATAATAAAATTGTCTAACCGGCACTCCTTCCTTTCTCCAGGAGGGGAACATAATATATAAGTTTAACAATTTGGTGTTCTATCTTCCGGTGTTAAATTAAATTGTAGTTTTGCCTAATAAATATGTTGTAGTAGTACATCAAACCTTAACAATCTTTTTTTCTAACACGCAGGAGAGCTACGTATCATTGAATTAAAAAAAGAAGAAGGGTCTAAAAATAGACCAAATACAAACACAACAAAGAAAAGAAATAAAGAAAGAAGAAGAAGAAGAAGAAATAAACAGGGCCATCCGGCCACAACAAAACAAGATGATCATCTAAAAAGGGCACCACGTCCAGCCTCAGACTAAAAAAAACTTCCTTTATGAAGCTAGCGACTGAACTCTCTACCATATCCCTAAAGGACACCTGGAATGGGAGCTGTAATAAGGGCAAGATGTTTGGCTCTCGCGAACTTCCATATAATAATTTCTTCTTCAGCTCTTCTAGTAGCACCCTCCAGACTGGGTTTAACTCTGTCAAAAACGCACCCATTTCTATGGTTTCAGAGAGTCCAAAGCCCAAGGGTAATCAAGGAATTAAGCCCTTTTTTAGCAATCCCCTGCAGCTGCTCACTAATTCTGCTCCACCATTTCATCGTTTTAGCTTCTCCCACCTTAGGAGCAAAGCCAGACAGGTTGACCTGTCCCAGCATCTGAAACCAAAAGCTCCTAGCAAAGACACAACCCACCAAAATGTGGTCTATGGTTTCTTGATCTTGGTCACACAGAACACATTTGTCAGGATGGCTTAAGCTTCTCTTCTGTAGACGGTCTGCTGTCCAGCATCTTCCAAGATCAGCAAGCCATAGAAAGAATTTACATTTAGGAGGGGACCAAGTTTTCCAAATTAATTTCCAATACTGAGCCATGGTCGACCCGATGAAGAGGCCATCATAAGCTGCTTTAGCTGAATAAATTCCATCAATAGCAAACCAGAAAATATGCTTATCCTCCATGTCTGGATGAAGCTGGATATTTTGAAGTTCATCCCAAAGATCAAGGAGGTAGGCAAAGACATCTACTGTCAAGCCCCCTTTAATATCAATTAACCATTTTATGTTTGTCAAGGGCTCAAGCAAACCTTAACAATCTCTCCATGCAATACAACTAATCTTTTATAAAAGATTAGTTGTATTGCATGGAGAGATAAAGTATTTTTTTTGGAATGGTAGAATGGTTCATGATCTTAAACAACCCTAGAGAGTCAGAATGGCTTGATGTTGTAGGAGGTTATGTGATTTGCCTAACGTCCCGTTTGGATCCTTGGAATTGAATTCCATTCTAATAATAGTAATTTAAGCAAAGATTAATTAAGCTAATATTGTTTTATGTGAAATAATTTGTATACTATTATTAGCAATATGTGTGAGATATTTACGCGCTACATTTTTATCATACAGGAGTAATCCGAAAGAACGCTTTATAAGTTGTAGATTAGAAACATATTCCGTTGATACATAAATTCATTTTCCATGCTCCACCCCATCAATTTACAATAGGCTTATATCTGAGATTTGGAAAGTGGTGGAATGTTAAATTCCAAGCCAAATAGACTAAATTTCAATTCCTCCAAAATGAATAGATCCAAATGGCCTGTAATATTAATGACGTTGCCTGATTATACTAATCTTGTTACGATGTCCTGTTGCCATGTTAGCAATTTAACATTAGATTCATTGTGGGATCTGATTAATAACAAAATCTTGAAGTTTTTATTTGCAATTGAAGAAAACTTCTAAGATAAATTCCTTACCTTATGTTAGGTGTGTTGTTTGTTTGCCTTCTATTGTTAGGCTTCATTTGGCACTGGAATTGGAGTGTCTTTTGGAAAACATATATCCAGAATTAACTTTAGAATGTAGAATAGGTCCTGACCATCTAAATTGCTACATGATATAGGATTCATGTAGTACTTTTTAGCATCATGTTGGTTCTCAGAGTGTCCCCGCCTGGAAATTGCTGGCAGGACTTCTGTAAGGAAAATATTTTAGTAGAGATGATTGGTCCTCAGTTAACTTACCAGAAACTAGACTTAGGCCCTGTTTGTTTCAGATTATAATCTCTCCAGATTATATAATCCAACACAAATAATCTAGTATGTAAACAAACAACTAGATTATGGGTTCAGATTATATAATCTAAACCCCTCCTCAAGAGTAGCTTATTTGAGATTATTTTGGCAAAAGACCCACTATCCATGGTTATGTAAATAGAAATTACAATATATGTCATCCTTTTTTCTCACCTCAAATAAACAAATAAGGGTATTGTTATCTTTGTGAATAATCTACATTTGTATAATCTAAACTACCAAACAACTACATGTAGATTATAATATATTGTCAGGGACGTGACTGATTGACTGAGCTCGATGGAAGCAGGAGGTTGTGATTCATTGTAATTCATTTGTGTGATTGGGCCCTATGATGGCCATATTAGCAGTGGGCTGTATTGGCCTAGTATTGTTGTACTATAAATAGTGGACAAGTACTTGGGAAAGGCAGAAAAAGAGAATAACAGAAATTACTCGTACCTGATTTCCCTCCTCTCTGTTTGTCGCATCTGGAATCTTCTTCCTCCTCGGCAACGACTAACGACGGTGGAGGTGCGCCACCGTCCTAGGGTCGTTACAGTGGTATCGGATTCAGCATCTGCGGCGGTGGGTGTTCATCAACGACAAGTGTGGCTCCATGGGCGTGCAGATCGGAGAAATCATTTCGGCGCTACAAGTTCTTCAACACGGCGCCCGTGGCTAAGCCTTCTGTTCAGACGCGGTTCATCTTGGAGGCAATGGCGGATCAGGAGCGTGGCGCGAAGGAGGATTGGGGGCAGATGATGGAGACGTTGGAAGCAGTGTGTGCGCGGCTGAAGGATGTGGAGCGCGCACAGCAACAGTTGATGGTACGCTCAGAATTGGCGGCCACGGTGGCTGAGCGGGCAGCGGCCGAGCGAGTCCAGATGAGCCAGAAGATGGACGAAACAAAGAAGTTGGTGGAACAACTCCGACTGGAAAACAGGAGCAAAGAACTTGGAGAAACGCCAGGAGCAGCTGTGGAAGGGGAGCAACACCATCAGCCACCAGTTCCTCCATTCAACAGGCCACGACAGGAAAGGAGGGAACCACCATGAGGTTTTCATGGTGGCATGCATGGTGGTCAGGGAGAACCACGTCCACATGGGGAGCAGTATCATCAGCCACTACCGAAGCTGCCGTTTCCGAAGTACTCTGAAGGCGACCTAGTGGTATGGTTGAATAATTGTTTGGAATATTTTTCGATCTTCAGTGTGCCAGCTGCTATGTGGGTTTCAGTTGCATTGATGAATTTGGAACATACTGCAGCACAATGGTGGCAGTTTCACAAAATGCGTAATGGTTTGGGAGGTTGGCAGGAATTTTCTGCAACAGTGGTGACGAAGTTTGGGGCGGAAGCGTATCCAAATGCTCTAAGAAAACTGTTGGAGTTGAGACAAACTGATACTCTGGATCAGTATATCAAGGATTTTGATCGGATTCGATATGGTGTAGCCGTACACAATCCATTGTTCGATGAGATTTTTTTATGACTCATTTTGTTCGAGGACTGAAATATGATATCCAAAGTGTGGTCAGAATGTAGTTGCCTACTGCTGTTGATCGTGCTATTGTGTTAGCCCAGACTCAGTATGATATTTTGGAGCAGGCAAAAGTTAAGGGGTAGCGTCAGCCATTCATTAACAAACAGACCATGTTAGGATTTAAGGGAGAAGGGAAGCAGAGTGATCTGTCCAAAGAAAGACAGGTGAGGGAGTTTCGAAGACTCAATGGATTGTGCTACGCATGTGGTGAAAAGTTTGAGCCGGGACACATTACTAAATGCACTAAACGAGGCCTGCCCAACTCAATGCTGTTATTACTGAGAATGTGGAGATGGTTTTAACAGATGAGTTGTTGCAACAGCTTGAGCAGGAGGATGTTCAACAGGGGTTGTGCTACCAGGTTTCAACACATGCTTTATCTGGTACTGTTGGGTTGCAAAATATGAGAATTCGAGCAGTAGTGCAGAAGCAAATCATGGTAATGTTGGTTGATTCTGGTAGTTCCACTATGGTTCAGAAGTTGGCATTACCTACACATTCGTGTTCACCAGTAACTGTGAAGGTGGCAAATGGAGCTTCTATGAACTGCCATCAAATGGTTAAAAATGTGGAATGGTGGGCAAATGGTCACTTCTATTATATTGATATGAGAGTCTTACCCATTAGTGCTTTTGATGCAATCTTGGGATATGACTGGCTACAGAATCATAGTCCAATGGAATGTGATTGGAAGGCTAATATTCTCAGTTTTATGGATGAGAATGTTCCAGTAGTCCTTAAGGGAGATGAGGGTGAAGACTCAATGATGGTGCAGCAGATATCGGTGTCTCAATTACACAAGTGGTAGAAGGCAAATGAGGTGTGGGCCTTTGTGTTGGTAGAAACTTCTATGGAACAACAGACACATATTCAACATGCAGATATTCAGTGTGTGCTCATAGAATTTGGGGATTTGTTCACAGTTCCATGTCAACTACCTCCATCTCGGGTATATGATCATTATATTCCCCTTCTGCCAGGAGCTATTCTTGTGAATTCCAGACCATACAGGTATTCTCCTTTCCACAAGGATGAAATAGAGAGGCAAGTGAATGCTTTGTTGGAGGCTGTTTTAATTACACCTAGTGTGAGTCTGTTTGCCTCTCCAGTCCTCCTTGTGAAGAAGAAAGATGGGTCTTGGAGATTTTGTGTTGATTACATGAAACTCAATGACATGACTGTAAAAAACAGATTTCCTATGCCCCTTGTGGAAGAAATTCTAGATGAGTTGGCAGGCACACAATTCTTTACTAGTCTTGATCTTACATCTGGATACCATCATATTCGAATGGGTGAGACAGATGAGTTCAAGACAGCGTTTAAAACTCATCAGGGCCATTACCAATTCAGAGTGATGCCATTTGGTCTCACTAATGCACCTGCAACCTTCCAGTGTGCTATGAATTCAGTTTTGGCACCATTTCTTAGGAAGTTTGTTTTGGTATTCATCGATGACATATTGATTTATAGTGCTTCTTGGGTTGACCATTTAAAGCATTTGAGGATGGTGTTTGAGAAGTTGAGAGAACACCAATTTTATTTGAAGAGGTCAAAGTGTGCTTTTGGCAAGACTGAGTTGCTATACTAGGGTCATATCATTTCTCAAGATGGTGTGTCCACAGATCCTTCTAAGACGGATGCTATGAAAAAGTGGCCTACACCTACCAGTGTGACTGAGTTAAGGGGTTTTTTGGGGTTGACTGGATACTACAGGAGATTTGTGAAACATTATGGAATCATTGCTAAACCTCTTACCAATCTACTCAAACATAAGGCATTTCATTGGAGTCCAGAAGCTAACACAACTTTCCAACAGTTGAAACAAGCTATGTGTGATACTCCAGTATTAGCCTTACCTAATTTCAAAGAACTGTTTCTGGTGGAAACGGATGCTTGCATGAATGGTATTGGGGTAGTTCTCATGCAAAGAAACAGACCCATTGCATATCTTAGTAAAGCATTGAGTGAAAAAATCAGCTGCTCTCCATTTATGATAAGGAATTTCTAGCTCTCCTAATGGCAATGGAAAGATGGCGTCAGTATCTACAGAGGGCTGAATTTGTGATTAGAACAGATCACAAGGAATTGAGCTTCCTAACTGAACAAGTGTTGCAATCAGATCTACAAAAGAAAGCTATGGCCAGATTAATGGGATTGCAATACAAGATTGTTTATAAACAAGGGAAGGAGAACATTGCTGCAGATGCATTATCAAGGTGGGTCATTTTATGGCATTACAAACCTTGACAGAGGTGATTTATGGGTACAGGAAGTGCTTAATTCCTATGTGACTGATGAAGAAGCTCAAAGGTCATTGGCTGAATTGGTGCTTCACAGTCCCAATGAACAAGGTTTTTCTGTGCAGCAGGGTGTGATCAGAAGAGGTTCTCAGATTTGGATTGCTCAGAACTCAGCCCTTAGAACTAAGATCATTGTGGCATTACATGACAGTATAGTAGGTCACTCAGGCTGTCTGGCAACCTATCAGAGGGTGAAGAGGCTATTTTGGTGGAAAGGATTGAAGTCGGATGTTAAACTATTTGTGTAGCAGTGTGCATTGTGCCAACATGCTAAGTCTGAAGGAGTCCTTTACCCAGGATTGCTCCAACCCCTTCTTGTTCCCCAGGGTGCATGGCAAGATTTGACTATGGATTTTATTGAAGGCCTGCCTAAGTCGGAAGGGTGTGATACAATTTTGGTGGTGGTGGATAGATATTCTAAGTATGCACATTTTTTTGCCTTGAAACACCCATTTTTGGCAGCAACTGTGGCACAAGTGTTTTTAGACAACGTGGTAAAACTTCATGGCACTCCTAAGTCATTGGTCTCAGACAGGGATAATTTTTACTAGCCACTTTTGGAAATCTTTGTTTCAGTCATTGGATACAAAGTTGGCTCTAACCACTGCCTATCATCCTCAATCTGATGGTCAATCAGAGAGAGTTAATCAATGTTTAGAAATGTATTTGAGATGTGCCATCCATGATTGTCCTGCTAAGTGGAAGAAGTGGCTCCCATTAGCAGAGTTCTGGTACAATACATCCTATCATACTTCTATTGGATGCTCCCCCTTCAAGGTATTATATGGATATGACCCGGTGTTTGCGGCAGCCCCAGTGTTGACTGATGAAGGGGATACAACAGTGCATGACTTACTAACAGAGAGGCAGCAGTGCTCTGAAATTCTAAAGACTCAGCTAGCAGCAGCCCAAAACAGAATGAAAATTCAAGCTGATAAGAAGAGATCTGATCGGGTGTTCCAAGAAGGAGAAATGGTTCTTCTCAAATTGCAGCCCTATGTGCAAAGCTCGATCGTTAATCGACCTTGTCCCAAATTGGCTTACAAGTATTTTGGGCCATTCAAAGTCTTGGAAAAGGTTGGTTCAGTTGCATATAGATTGGAGTTACCAGAAAATTCTTTGGTGCATCCGGTTTTCCATGTGTCCCAGTTAAAGGCCTTTACACCAAATGTTGTTCCGGTGTTCTCGGATTTTTCTCAAATGGTGGATTTATCTCAAGTTGATGTCAAGCCCTTGTACATTGTGGATTGGCGAATGGTGCGGAAAGGTAGTCATGCTGTCATTCAAGTACGTGTTGTGTGGTCTCATCTGCCAGAGGAGGCAGCGACTTGGGAAGATTATGAGGTGATCAAGAAGCGCTTTCCAGATGCCCTTGATTGGGGACAATCAAGCTCGAGCGAGGGGGGTGATGTCAGGGACGTGACTGATTGGCTGAGCTCGATGGAAGCAGGAGATTGTGATTCATTGTAATTCATTTGTGTGATTGGGCCCTATGATGGCCATATTAGCAGTGGGCTGTATTGGCCTAGTATTGTTGTACTATAAATACTGGATAAGTACTTGGGAAAGGCAGAAAAAGAGAATAACAGAAATTACTCGTACCTGATTTCCCTCCTCTCTGTTTGTCGCATCTGGAATCTTCTTCCTCCTCGGCAACGACTAACGACGGTGGAGGTGCGCCACCGTCCTAGGGTCGTTACATATATCTAGATTATAATCTAGATTATATAATCTATAAACTGAAACAAACAAGCCCTTAGGTAGTAGATAAAAAAATGAAGTCTCATTGTTAGATCGATCCAGTTACAATACCGATGCTCTTTGAACATGCATCAATAACGGGTTGCTTTCTTCTTCACTAGGACATGGGATATTGGGTGAAAAGTTCACTCGATATGTGCTGGTGGATATTCAAGATGCTGGTTTCAGATAGCTGTTGCATCATGAGAATTCTGCTATCCACTTCAGCTTATCCTGCATTACCCCCTCGTTAAGCTACTGAGAGTATTCTAAACATCACAAAGTCTGAAATTTTGGTATATGTGGACTTACCTTCCAAATAATTTTTTTGCATGTAAACGAGATATGATTTCAATTTCATTTTACTTTGAGAAATGATTTCAAGTTCATATTGATTTGAATTTGGCTTTTAAAGAAGCGGGAGCGTCGGTAGGCGCGGAGGGGGCATAGCAGTCTGGGCATCGACCGAATATACACAACGCTGGGTGTGTCGCACCCTGCGAGTTGCAAGGACATCAAGGCCACGTACTAAAAGCTCGCGCGCAAGGTGCTTGACGTTTACCCCTTTAATCCGTCTCAGATTTAAGGGACAAAGTCGAATACATCTCATATATGCGCTAAAGAAAACAACGTATATAATAACAGAGTGTATAGAGATAAATGTTACAATATAATCAGAGTATTTATTACATAGCAAAAGTCTTACAAAATAAAATATAAATATATATCGAACTAAAATCCATCCTTGGCGCCAGAAAGTCAACTGGAAGACGCCACCTAGATCGAATCGAACTCCTCGTTGTGTGGCTCCTCTTGAACCACCTGTTCTTCTCATGTGGGGGGTGTGAGACAGCAAGGGTAAGCTCACACATGTTCATCGCTCAATAAATTGTTTAATAAATAATCCCTGCAAATGCAAATGACAAATTGAATTTAAGTTACATACATTAATCATGCGAGAGTCCTGAGCTGCTCATGACCGTGAGCTCGGCTAGTATAACAGTTTTAAATCTGCAGAGGTTGTACCCTGTACCCACAAGTTGTGTTTCCCGTGTCGCCAGGGTTTGCAAGGCCCTTAGACACTACCAAAGTGAATGGCTAGGGATCCACTACGAGTCCTTTACAAAGTTCTACTAGCTTCCGAAAACCCGCTACAGTTTATGAGAAGAGCACTTGCGAGAATCCCCTCGTCTGACCACCATCGCAGCAAAATCAACCCGAGAACCTCCTTGCATGCAACTCCCCTACTGCCCTTGCCCCTTTCGGGTAAGGTGGTCTTCCACTAGCTTTCCTAATTAGTTAGCCAAGGGGTCACATTCCTCCCTTGTGGTGGCACGTGTTTCTCAAGTTAAGCTCCATGTTCCAATTAACATTAATGATCTTGACATGAACATAAATAACATACCAGAATAATTGGAACATGAATATAATGAAATATTAATCTCAAAACCAAATAAAACAATAGCAAACTACCCAAGTGAATCAGGGGTAAACAAGGTAAAAAGGATAAACAGACTAGGGTGACTTATTGGGTCCCATCAAAATTGAACCTATGCATGAATAAATGACATTAAAGAACATTATTGTGTATAAAAGTGGTCAAGGGCATAACTTGCCTAGGACTTAAGATTCTAGGTACCAACTTGCTCTCTAAATGACCTGTAACCTCGCTGCTAGTCGTAGCAATATAAACAAACATGGTATAGGCAAAATTAACATCACACCAAACATAAGAACAAACTGTATAACAATGATCTACGCGTTGCTACGAGATCGTGGGAACGAGAATCACTAAGATCGGAGTTACGATGAAGGAGTTATGATTTATAAAAGATCTATGTGGTTTAAAATATTAAACTATATTATAAATTGGTTAGTATAAATCATATGAGAGATTATTCTATAATTAATTATCTCAACTTTAATCTAAGTCATTATTTGATTAAAGATCATCTAGTCAAATCATATCCATAAGATCAAAAGTTAATCCAATAGACCTAGATTAATCCAATTCACATAGGATAAATAAATATCTAATTATAAAAGTATGAGACATGGTATAATCAATGTTGTTACTGCGTAGTAAATATTTATACGAGACTAATGCAACTGGAACGGGTCAAATTGGAATTAATTTCCTAAATCCTTTTTCCTATTTTATCAGACTTCAGGACTGCGCGCAGGATTTCAGAGAAGTGCAGGGTCTAATTCGGAAGACTCTCAAGGCTCAGGCTACAGCTGGGGTGGACTACGGGTTGAAAAGTTTAAAGTGGAGGGTCTCTTTAAGAAAATACCCAGTTGAAGGGGTATTCTTGGATCTCAACCGCATGATCACACGCGTGCGGTCAGGATTAAATCTAGGTCACCCACAAACCCATGTGCAACGACAACCGTAGGATCTGAGATCAGTGACTCAGGTTTAATTGAGAGTAACAACATACACTTCTACTCAGGACCGTTATTCGCTAGATCAGTGGTCCAGATTTCTAAACCACAACCCCCATCTTGGTCCACCCGATCTGAGTTGAACGACCCGGATCTCTCGCATCAGAACGGTACACCGATCTCATCGCATCCACACGTTAATAGATCAACTCTCCTGTTTCTCTCGCGTCCCCCCCGCCCTGGGCACTTTCTTCTCTCAATACAGTGGCGAGATGAGGCGAGGTGGCTTCAGATACATATGGCCAGTGATACGGCGCGGGGATAAGCGGAGGAGGCTGGAGAGATACGGTTGGCGTGAGAATGGCGGCCAGGTCCCGGGAGCTGCGCGCATTCAACCACTCGCCCGAGATGCGCGGCGAGGAAGGGGAATAGGAAACGTGGGTCCCATGCGGCAGAGAGTAACAGAGGAAGGAAAACTTCGCCCGACAGGTGGGGTAGGCGACTCGAGTGGGATCTCTGGTAGGGCAGTCCCACCACGAAGTGGCACGGGACACGCACGGTTGAAGAGATGGGCTGCTGTTGGGGCGAAGGCAAAGACGCCACCCTTCGCTCCAAGCCTTCGCTGCAGCCCCTAGTTTGGCAGAGACAAAACAGGCAGGGACACCCTTCGCTTGATCGGCACCAGACGAAGACCGGCGACGACGTCATCCCACAGTGCGGCCTAGTCCAGCTCAGAGGCCCACGTGCGATCCGGCCCATCGTAACAGGCCCTGCGTGGCCGCCGCGTGTTACGGGCCTAATTTGTAAAGGCATCCCTGTAATTACAGTCTGTAACCCCGCTTTATGGGAATATTCTGGGGATAACCTAGGTAGCTGAGGGCACATGCGTCCTTAGCACAAGGCGCTGGGCGCTCAGGTACCTATAAATACCCCCGCACAGTGCCCGTGAGGGGCCAGATCAACAGAGCTATTGCCTTCTAGCACGTAACCCTGTTGTCATCACTGCTCACCCTTGTTGGCCGCCTTGCGACAGAGAGCAAGTATCAACATTTGGCGCCCACCGTTCGTGCTACGAGAAAACCACCCGCGATGGCACCCAAGAGAGCTAACCCGAAGGCTGACGAGGCTGCGAAGGCAGCACTGCTCGCCGCAAGAAAGGGCAAGACCCTCGCCCTCACCCAATCCACCCACCAAGAGGCCACTGAAGACAATGTTCCCCGCACCTGCGAAGACGACACTTTCCGCACCTGCGGCCCTGAAGGACAATCGCAGCCACCCCCAGGCTTCGCCCCACTGGAAGGCGCGGACCTCACCGAAGATGGTGAAGTCCTCGGCGTCTCAGCGGAAGAACAGCTACAGCTGCGCGCCCTGCGCCTCAAGAACCACAATCTCCAGAGGTAGAAAGAGATACTGGAGGCCAAGCGCCAGCGTGTATCCGCACTAGCCAAAGTGCGGCAAATGATACGCGACGAAGAGCAGAAGGCCCAAGACCTCGAGCGGGAGATCGCGCTAATGCAGCGCGAAGGCCACCTTGGCCTGCAGCAAGGGCCACCCCTCCAGCAGCGCGCACAACTGGAAGACACGCGCGAAGGCCACCTCGGCCTACAGCATGGGCCACCCCTGCAACACCGAGCACAACCGGAAGACCCGCGTTTCCCCCAGCGCGACCACACCTTCCAGCACGCCGCGCCATTCCAAGGGGTCAACTATCTCGACGAGCGAAGTCCCCTGGCGCCACACCTGCAAGTGACGCCTTGGCCAGCTAACTTCCGAGCAGGGACCTATCCCAAGTACAACGGCAGCACCGACCCGGCGCAATACATAATGAGTTATCAGGTCGCCGTTGCATCCGCCGGAGGAGACGACACCACAATGGCGAAGTCTTTCATCATTGCCCTAGAGGGCCCAGCTCTCACCTGGTTCACCAGATTGCCTCCGCTGTCCATTGATTCCTGGCGCAGTCTCAGGGACAAGTTTCTGCTCAACTTCCAAGGGTACCGCCCAGACACTGACGCCTTGGCCGAGCTCTCGCTTTGCAAACAGCTGGAAAAGGAGACTCCGCGGGAGTATTACCGCAAATTTTTAACACTCAAGTCACAGCTGCCCTCCGTTGATGATCAGATCGCTATCCACTACGCCATCAGTGGCCTTCGTGCCGGCGTCCTCTACAGCCACTGTATCAGAGATCCACCCAAGAACCTCCAGGAGCTATATAAGCTCTTTGAAAAATACGCCAAATCCGAAGAGCTCCACCAGCGCAAGGTTGAGTCGCAGCGGAAACCCAAAGATGCCCTACAGTCCAGCCGCACGTGGACGAGGACTCCGCAGCCAGACTCCGGTCGAGACGGCCGCAATCAGCAGCAAGTGCACAACATCGCCAATCAGCATCCCGCTGCTGACCCCCCTCGCCGCCAGGAATATCCCCCCCAGGGCCGCGGAAATGGAACTCGTGGTAGGGGCCGAGGGCGTGCGCAGCCGCCGCGCCGATTCTACTGCCTTTTCCACGGCAAAGACTGCGCTCACCAAACTAAAGACTGCCCCGAAACGAAGGCCACCAGAGACAGAATGGCACGGGCACAGCCAGCCGACAACCCCAGAATTGTCGCGCACAATTACCAGCAACCCCCTCCACCATATATCAACGCTCCCGCCCCGCATCCACCGCACCACGCTTACCAACACCATCAGGAAGTACAAATCGTACCTCCTCCACCCCCACCCCCACACCAGCAACATCAAAACATCCCCCATGCCCCAAAGCAGGAAGACTTCGCCGATCAACCATATCGTGGAGTCATTCACATGATAACTGGGGGGTCCAGCACTGACTTCGACACCAAGCGGCAGAAGCGGGACCACTACCGCAGCATCAACCATGTCGCCGTCACTGGCCCAGTCGTGCAGACAAAGTGGTCCCACATACCGCTGACCTTCGACGCACGAGACGTCGACCTCCGCAGTGCCCCCCACATCGACGCTATGGTTATCAATTGCAGCGTGGCAGGCTGGGACCTACACAAAGTCCTAGTCGACAACGGTAGTCAGGCGGACATCATATTCCTCCACGCCTTCGACCGCATGGGCATAAGCCACAACCTGCTCAAGCCTTCGGACAACCCGTTGTATGGCTTCGGCGGCAAGGGCACCTTTCCCGTCGGCAAAATAGAGTTGCCCCTCTCCTTCGGTGTAGCACCCAATGCCCGAAGTGAGCAAGTAACTTTCGATATCGTGGATATGGTATATCCATACAACACCATCATGGACCGGGGCTCCATCAATAAGTTCGAAGCCGCCATTCACGGACTGTACCTATGTATGAAGATACCAGGTCCGCTAGGCGCCATTACGGTCTACGGCAACCAGCAGACGACGCGCAACATAGAGCGGGACTTTGTGCCCGGTCAGAGAAACGTGCACTGCCTCACGGCCCAGCGCGAGCTCCCTGCGCCCGCCAGCTCAACCGATAAACAGCACGACAAGGCACAGCTGTAGAGCCAAGACGGGACCAAGACTGTCCCCCTCGATCAAGCCACGCCCAAGCAGACAGTCATTATCAGCGAAGACCTCACCTCGCATGAAGAAGAGAGACTCCTCTGCTGCCTGTCCAAGAATAAAGATGTCTTCGCCTGGTCCGCCCTCGACCTGGTCGGAGTCAGCCGATCCATAATTGAGCACAGCTTGGGAATTGACCCTTCGGTGCGACCAAAAAAGCAGAGGCTTCGCAAAATGTCCGACGAAAAGACAGAGGCCGCCAAGGCGGAGGTGCACCGCCTCCTAGAGGCTAAATTCATCGAGCCAGTGGCTTACCCCACGTGGCTCTCCAATGTTGTAATGGTGCAGAAAAAAAGCGGGAAATGGCGAATGTGTATAGACTTCACCAGTCTCAACAAAGCCTGCCCAAAGGACAATTTCCCATTGCCGCGGATCGACAAAATAGTCGATAGCGCGGCCGGATGCGAGGTCATGTCACTCCTCGACTGCTTCTCCGGTTATCACCAGATATACATGAAGGAGGAAGACAAGGCTAGCACCAACTTTATAACACCCTTCGGCACATATTGCTTTATCAGAATGCCGGAGGGACTCAAGAACGCCGGGTCCACCTTCTCCAGACTCACCAAAATAGTACTCGAAGGGCAGGTTGGCAGAAATATATTTACATATGTGGACGACATCGTCGTCGCCAGCAAGAACAAGGAAGACCATCTCGCCGACCTCGCCGAGACATTCGCGAACATGCGAGACGCACGACTCCGCCTAAACCCGGAAAAGTGCGTCTTCAGCGTTCGCCAGAGCAAAATATTGGGCTACCTGGTATCACACCGCGGCATCGAGGCCAACCCAACCAAGATCCAGGCCATCGTAGACATGTCGCCTCCGCAGTCTGCCAGGGACGTCCAGCGTCTGACGGGCAGATTGGCTGCTCTCAACAGATTCATCTCCAGGTCCGCCGAGCGAAGCCTCCCCTTCCTCAAAACACTCCGCGGTGCAAAGGACTTCGCCTGGGGACCAGAGCAGGCAGCGGCCTTCACCTCACTAAAACAGTACCTGTCGGAGCTGGCCATCCTCACAAGCCCTGACTCCTCGCTCCCCCTATTGCTCTACGTCGTGGCTTCGCCGCATGCTGTCAGCGCGGCACTAGTGCAGGAGCAGACAGTTGAGGGCGTGGTCAGGCAGTGCCCTGTTTACTATGTCTCCGAGGTACTGACACCGTCCAAGTGCAACATGACAGAGCTGGAGAAGATTGCCTACGCAGTCGTTATGTCTTCGCGCAAACTGCGCCACTACTTTGAAGCATTCAAGGTCCGAGTCACCTCAGACAGGGGACTCGACGAATTATTCAGAAACCCGGAGGCATCGGTGAGGATTGCCAAGTGGGCAGCCGAACTATCCGGCTACCACATCAGCTTCGAGCCCAGGACAGCCATCAAGTCACAAGTCCTGGCAGACTTCATCGTCGACTAGACTGGGCCAATAACTCAACCAGACCCGTCCACAGAGAAGGTTTGGACGATCCATTGCGATGGCGCATGGTGCCATGCGGGGGCAGGCGTCGCTGTAGTCGTTACTTCGCCAGCCGGGGTCAAGCATAGATATGCGGCACGCCTCAGCTTCGCTCTGCAATCCGACAAGTGCACAAACAATATAGCAGAATATGAAGCAGTCATCCTCGGCCTCCGCAAGCTAAGGGCCCTCGGAGTCACCACTTGTATCATCAAAACAGACTCCAAGATAGTTGCCGGCCAGGTCGAGAAAGACTATGCAGCAAAGGACCCCGCACTTATGCAATACCTCGCGGCCATCCGAAGTCTCGAGAGACAATTCAAGGGATTCACCTTGCAGCATGTGGATAGGGCCAAGAACGAGGAGGCCGACGCATTGGCCAAGGCCGCCGCCAGGGGCGAGTCCTTGCCCTCCGACGTGTTCTTTCATACCATCGGCACGCCAGCCGTCCGGAGCCCCGAAGGGCTCCAAATAACTAATGACAGCGAGGGCCACCGCATAGTCAACCTAATCATGACCGAGGACTGGAGGGCACCAATAACCCTGTTCCTACAGAGGTACTATCATCCAACCGACGTCAGCGAGGCCAAGCGCCTCAGACATCGAAGCCGGGACTTCGCACTGATTGAAGGCCAACTCTACAAGAAAGGGGTCAGTCAGCCAATGCTTAAGTGCGTCACCGAAACCGAAGGCATGCAAATCCTACGAGAAGTCCACAGTGGCACGTGCGGCTCACACGCAGGGCCAAGGGCCCTAGCTGCCAAGGTGATCCGCCAGTGTTTTTACTGGCCCGCAATGATCTGCGCCGCAAATCGGGTCACAAGGTCCTGCGAAGCCTGCCAGAAGTTTTCTCCTCGGTCAGGCAGCCCCTCGCAGTATACAAAGCTGATTGCCCATACATGGCCTCTCCAGCGCTGGGGCCTGGACATTGTCGGGCCCCTGCCCACCGCTCAGGGGAACCTTAAGTTCGCCTTCGTCGCCGTCGAATACTTCACCAAATGGATCGAGGCGAGGGCTGTTTCCACAATAACATCAAAGACTGCCCAAAGATTCTTCTGGCAAAACATTGTTTGCCGCTTCGGAGTACCGTCCGAACTAACAGTGGACAACGGCAAGCAGTTTGATAGCCAAGACTTCAAGGATTTTTGTTTCTCCATTGGCACCAAGCTTGCCTTCGCCTCAGTTTATCATCCACAGTCCAACGAGGTCGTGGAACGCGCCAATGGGAAAATCTTCACAGCTGTCAAGAAGATGCTCCTTGATGAAAAAAGGGCAGATGGACCGATTTGTTACCTGAGGCAGTCTGGGCACTAAACACGACTGAATGCAGGGCGACTGGGTTTACTCCCTTCCGCCTTCTATACGGATCGGAGGCCATGACCCCGCAAGAAATAAAGCATGGGTCCCCGCGAACAATTCCGTCAGCCGTCCCCGACGTGGACGAGCCAACTTCAAAGGATCTCATTGATGGAGACCGAGTCTTCGCCCTACAGGCCCTAAACAAATACCAAGCCCAGACCAAAGCATGGCGCGACCACACGGTCATCCCGAGGGAGTTCAGCGAAGGGGACCTCGTACTCGTCCGAACAGCTCGGACGGAGTCCAAGGGCAAGCTGGAGCCCAAGTGGGAGGGCCCCTTCATAGTCAAGACAAAAGCTTCCCCCAGCGCTTACAGGCTCACAACGCCAAACGGCGAGGACCTGGAGCACTCCTGGAACGTCGACAACCTCCGCAAATTTTTTGTTTGACTCATCAGGGCTGATTTCGCCCTTGTAATTCGCAAAAACAATCTTGTACCGGCCCGCACTCTTTTCCTCCCGTGGGGTGAGGTTTTTAACGAGGCGGAGCCATGTAATATATGTGTGAAAAATCCCCCGCAAAAACATGCGTCGAAAAAAGACCGCGACGACGGTCTTCGACATTCGACCAATACGAGGTCACCGTGAGGCTAAGCGCTAGCCACCCTCGCGTGCGACAAATCCGCGCAGAAGTCGCCTAAGGGTGCAGCCGGACTAGCACAACAAGTGCGAAAAAACCGAAGTCTACCGCGAAGACTATTCGCGCAGAAGTCGCCTAAGGGTGCAGCCGGACTAGCACAACAAGTGCGAAAAAACCGAAGTCTACCGCGAAGACTATCCACGCAGAAGTCGCCTAAGGGTGCAGCCGGACTAGCACAACAAGTGCGAAAAAACCGAAGTCTACCGCGAAGACTATCCGTGCAGAAGTCGCCTAAGGGTGCAGCCGGACTAGCACAACAAAAGCAGAAACGACAACATCAAACCGTCTGCGCCAAGACCGACTATAATCGCACCAGCACAGCATAACAAAACACACAAGACAAAGTACACAACGCCTTCGCAGGCATATACAAGCGAGGGCACACAACTTCATCATACAAGCCTTTACACATATACAAGCGAGGGCATCACACTCTACATCGGCTCAACCTTAGGAATAATTCCCATCTCCCTATAATTAAATAACATTATCCTAAGCTCCTCACCCGCAAAAAGACTTCGCAGCTCCCCTTCCCCTGTACTCGCGGTGGCCGGCAAAGACAACAGTTCCTGCCGACCAGCCCTATTCACACGAAGCCGAGCCCCCTCCGCCCCACTAACCCTACGCTTCGCAACCGCCCTTCGTCGTCGGCGCCCGGTGCTAGGACCTGGCACATCTTGTGCGTCCGCGGCGTGTGGCGAAGCCTCCGCCGCAGCCACATCCAAGGCTGCAAAATAGTCCAAGTCCTCCTCCGACGACTCCTCAGTCCACTCAACCGAGCTCCCAGAGTCAGCAAAATCAAAAAACTCAGAAGCAGATCCACCACATTCATTACCATCTTCCGCGGTCGAAGCCGCCAAAAATTTAGTAGTGGCGGTTGCGTGCGCGGGCCCAAAATCTTGAACCTGCGCAGCAACCAAGATTCAGCAACATATCCAAAATTCCCCAACCCTCTACACCCACTACGCCACCTGCGAAGGCCCTGACGCCGCGGGAGCCTCCGCCGTTGCTTCCGCCGTTGTTCCCGCCATCACCGTCCCGGGATCTTCAACATTCGGCGCAGCAGCTGCGGGGGCATCAGGCGCGCCTTCGGCAACCTTTGGGGGCAGGTCTTCGCCGGCCGCACCGGATGCGGGGGCATCCGGTGCGTCTTCCGCAGTATCCGGGGCCGGATCCAGGGCGACCCCAGACACGGCCTCCGCCGGGGTCGGCTCTGGGTCAGCCAGCGCGCTGTTCAACGCCCCGAAGTCGTCCACCCGCTCGCCACGCGCCGCCTAAGACAAAACACACAAAATTAAGCAAACACACGCACAACCCACATCTGACAAGCGCCAAACAAACGAAAGCGTTACCTGAGCCCTCGCCGTCGCGGCCCGCTCCCTGACCACCTCGCGACCATGCGGACCCCACATCCGGTCGTAGATGGCCCCGGCGGATTCCTTCACTACGGGGTCTTCAACCTTATAGATATCTCGCTCAAAATCCTCATCGGCCTGGTCGAAGACCTCGAACTGCCGGCACCCTTCGCGGGAGAGCGCGTTCATCGCCCCCTCGCAGGTGACCAGGGAGGCGTACGACATAAACCCCTCCACGACAGTGGGGAGTGCCTGCAGCTCCTCCTGCACCCATTCCAGACAACAAAGTCCGGGCTCTCGGTCTGGCACTTCGAAGTCACCGGTCCGCGCACCCAGCTCACGATATGTATCCATAAGCTGCGTGCGCGTCCGTTCGGCCTCCGCGCGCGTCGCGGCCTCGGCCCGCTCCACGCGGCTCTCCAGGGCGATGAGCCGCTCCTGCAGCTGCTCGGCGCGCTCCCTGGCAAGATTGCCCTCCGCCCGTGCCAGACTGGCCTCCGCCTGCGTAGCCTGCGCCTTGACGAGGGCCTCGTTGGTCTCCCTCCTCTCCCCCGCCAATTGGCGCCGGAGGTCAGCCTTCTCTCCATCCAGCGCGGCCACCTTGTCCGCCAGCTTGCGGCACTTGCTGTCGGCGGCCGATTTCTCTCGGACGGCGTCAGCATGTTGTGTCCGAAGTCTCTCGACTTCGGCAGACACAACTGCCGTGAGGGCCCCCGACGCCGTGCGGTTGGCGAAGTCAGACACCTGCAAAACACACATAAGACCGCGGCCCCAGCAAAAAAAAAACGAAGTCTGGCTCAACGGACCTGACTTAGCGACTCCGCCACCTCCTTCAGCCGGCGGGACGCAGCGCCCGCCTCATCCCTGACAGCCGCGAGGGCCGCCACCTCACCTCCGGCGCTAAGAGCCCCGCCCTTCGCCTTTGGCGCTGCGGCAGCCGTCGTTGTCGCCGCGGCAGGCGCAACTATAGCAAGTTGGCCCTCGTCCGACCCTGCGATGTATCAACAAATAAATAATAATAAAAAAAAAGAAGAAGGAGCCAACGACTTACCACCAAGATAGTCGTCCACACTAATATCGGTGGCGAAGTCGGCGACACGCTTGCCTGCCGACAGCAACTTCGCCGCCTTGGCGGCCTCCGGCACTCTGCTGGCCGGCGGCACTGCCTTCGTCGGTTTGGAACCCCCGGCGCCTGCCGTCGCCTCCGGCGCTTCGCTAGACGCAGGGGCGCCCGACTTCGTCGCCAGCGGCGGCTTGCCTCCACCGGCGGCCGCAGCCTTCGTAGATCCCCGCTGCCTCTTCGGCCTAGCTTCAACGAGCCTGACAACCGCCTGACGCTTTTGCGCCGCTCCCTGGCGATCCTTGTCCATCACTGCCGACACAACAACAGCAATATTCCGCCCGTAAGGAAAAACTCTCCACTCACGAACCATGCGAGATGTAAAAAGGTCCTCGCCAGCCGCGCGGGGGATAGGAACATTCCTAGGCCAGCAACCCCCGGTAACCCTCAGCATCCGAGCCGAAGACTCCCGGAGCTCGGGCGAAGACATCCTTCCCCCCGGGGCCGCGCACGTCCTCATTAACTCTCTAGCAAAACTATCAGAAACCCCAAGTCCTTCCATAACAGTACCTAATTTTCTCTTTTTAGAGGATGGGGCGGCCGCCGGCGCAGGGTCGTCTCCAGTCTCCACCACCGGTTTCTTCCCACGGCGGTCCACATCGTCTTGACCAGGATAGCCGTCATACGGCAATTGATTTAATTCAAAAACCCTGTTCAAACGGTCATTCGACCCGCGGATATCAAAGCTGCGCTGGCCCTCTGTCCTCGGCACGTAACGTCCAACGAGCCGCACCGCCCCATCCTCCGCCTCACGCACAAAGGCGGCCGGGTCGCGGCTTTGCAGATTCAGCGCGAAGGCAGGACTCCGCACCACCCTTCCACCGTGAAAAGGCATCTGGCGAGGGCACACTTCGCCCAGCGCCCAGCCGTGCGCCAAGGGCCACACTCCGTACGCCACAAACTCTTCAACCAAATCGTGCCCACTGCTCAGGCCGGCGGCGCACCGAAGGGCCCCTTCGTCCACATCCTCCTCTGCCACTTCAAAGGGCGGGTACGCTGAGTAAAAATGAGAGCACATCTCGGACACGGGGAGTCCCTCATGGCCTTCGACGGTACCCTCAGCAACGTAAAACCAAAATTCATTCCAGTTGCCCCACTTGTTGCGGGCGCAAGGAACCAACTCGACTACCTGCATCGTGGTCTTGCCGGTCTTCGGCGTGAATGTGCAGGACCCAAACTGAGCAACTTCGTCTCCAATCATCTTCTTCTGCCAGTGCAAACAATAATACTTCGCAAAAACTTCGACCGATGGCTGTCCGCCGTACGAAGTCGTCGCCCAGACATACTTCGACAGAGCCACCACGGCATTCGGTGTCAGCTGATGTATCTGAACATTGAACCTGCGCAGGACTTCGCCAACAAATCGGTGCGCAGGCAAGCGGAGACCGGCGGCGAAGAACGCCTCGAAAACAACCAACTCGCCCTCCGGCTCGGGGACTTCCTCCATCCCCGGGACACGAGCAACTCCGCCGCCGAAGTAGCCCAACCGCTGCATATCTTGCACGCGGACCGACGACATCCGCGACCCGCCAAAATCAACAGAATCGCCGGCGCGCAACTCCTCCGCCATCGAACTACCCAGCGTCTCCTCAGACTAGGCGGCGGCCGGCGGCGTAGCGGCAGCGGAAGAAGAGGAGGTCGGCATCGCTACGTACCGTCGGCGGCGGCGGGCGGTCTGCTTCACCCGAGCCAGATCTCCGGCGAACAAGAGCACGGCGGGCAGACGAGCAGCAAGACGGCGGGCGGCTAGGGTTTTCGCGGAGCGCGGAAAGTGAAGTTCAAAAAGCGCCGACCCCCGCCCCCTTTTATAGGCGGGGCGCGGCTCTTCGGGAAACCCGCAATCCAACAGGGCGCGGCGCTTCGGGAAACCCGCAATCCAACAGTACGCCGTCAATCAACGGTCACATCAAAAACCCCCGCGGAACCACTTCGAGCGAGGGCAGCGTCTCCGCCATCTAGCGACGTCTTCGGCACCAGATGACTTTGTCGAACTGGTCCCTCGGAGGGCAAATGTTGGGGCGAAGGCAAAGACGCCACCCTTCGCTCCAAGCCTTCGCTGCAGCCCCTGGTCTGGCAGAGACAAAACAGGCAGGGACACCCTTCGCTTGATCGGCACCAGACGAAGACCGGCGACGACGTCATCCCACAGTGCGACCTCGTCCAGCTCAGAGGCCCACGTGCGATCCGGCCCATCGTAACAGGCCCTGCGTAGCCGCCGCGTGTTACGGGCCTAATTTGTAAAGGCATCCCTGTAATTACAGTCTGTAACCCCGCTTTATGGGAATATTCTGGGGATAACCTAGGTAGCTGAGGGCACATGCGTCCTTAGCACAAGGCGCTGGGCGCTCAGGTACCTATAAATACCCCCGCACAGTGCCCGTGAGGGTTCAGATCAACAGAGCTATTGCCTTCTAGCACGTAACCCTGTTGTCATCACTGCTCACCCTTGTTGGCCGCCTTGCGACAGAGAGCAAGTATCAACAGCTGCGCAACAGGAAATGGGCTGAATTCCACACCGCAGCCCAGCACATGTGATAATCCTTTTTCCTTTGTTTATTTATTCCCTTTCTTTCTATTTTCAAATCTCAATTTGAATTTGAATTCCTTTGTGGGAAATTTTGTACTTAAGATAAATATCTGATTTAATCATAACATTATAAAAATAAATTATATATTTATTTCTTCTTTCTCCTTACAAATTTGAATTTGGTATTCAATTTCCAATTCCTATTTAAATTCAAGGTTCATGGCAATTTGGCTTCACATTTTTATGTTCAAATTTTCTGAACATAGTGTGGATACATTTATATGTTTGTTTTGTTTTGCATAGTATTTTCTCTCTTTTCTTAATTCCAAAATTGTATCTTTGAGTTAAATCCCAATTCTCATCTCATTATTATATTCCCATATTATTCCTTTTTGAGTTTATAAAATTCCAATTCCAATCTAAGATAAAGTTTAAGAATTCAACTTTAATACCCACTAAAAATCAATCCTGAGGCAGTAGATATCTATTTATTCTAATTAATTTATTTGTTTGATAAATGTTTGAAATATGAGACACATTCATATTGTTCCTTTCTTTTTAGAAAGATAGTAATTTGAAGGTGAAATAAAATCAAAAGTTACTTCAAAATTAGATATTCATGTAAATAAATGCTTATGGTGCATCATTTGATGATGTGCATAATTATTTAGTTGAATAGAAAACTTTTCTATTACTTTTTTCTAAAATAATTCTTGGTTTTTAAAATTCAGTCCTCAATTTTCAATACTCAAGTATAATTTGAGATATCTAAATTTTCTATTTTATTTATTCATATATTTATTTTATTATTATTAATATCTTTTTATATACTTATTTTGGGCCTTACAAATCCTAGCCCCTTAACAGAAATCTCGTCCTCGAGATTTGTAAGGAAAGGGTATATAACCATGTTATCTCAAAACATATGCACAGACAAAATTCTCAGCATGATGCATAACTCATTAGTAACACATGGGGTCAATTAGACCTTATTATTCCTCCTAAAATAGTATCATACCAACTACTAACTAAAATAGTATCATAGCAACACATGGGGTCAAATAGTATCTTACAAATAGTAGTAATATATATATATATATATATATATATATATATATATATATATATATATATATATATATATATATATATATATATATATATATATATATATATATATATATATATATATGGACGAACTAATGGAAGCCCAAGACTTCCATTAGGACCTGGAAGCCCCATCCAATTTGACCGACCCGGGCAGCGCGCAGGTTTGCTCGTCGGTCTTCTGGTCTGGTCGAACCAAAGCGTAAATCTTAAGCCAACAAAACGTAAACGCGTTTGAATTTTTGCATAAACGGTATACGCGATAAAATCGCGAACCATAACTGGTAGTTCCCGAGAATATTGCATGGTGTACACGTAAGCAAAAACTCGAGGCATAAATATGTATAGAAAATTGCATAACTGGTTACATTTATTTGAGTAAATACAAATCTGTTTAAACAAACCGAGATAAAATCTATCGGGTTTGGCCAGAGCTTAATAGACCGTAAATGACATAAAAAATAGCGTAAACATGGTACACGAGATTGGCCAGAGCGGTGCATATAAGAAAGGTAACTGGCGGCACATTGTATTGCATTGTTGACCCATGGCTGACGGCAGAGAGGAAGAAACTAGCGATGATTCTTCAGCATCATTGCACATAGCTGCATCAGGTACATTAACATTTGTATAATTACTTTGGTTTATAAAATAAAAAGTCAAATATGATGGCCGGCTTGCAGACACATGTAGTGGTCTACCAGCAGCGCCCACCCTAAGACTTGAATCTCCAAACTGTGCTGTGAGTCCACGGAGAAATATTGTAACACCACCTGCAGAATTACGAGCGCCAAGGGTCAATGATAGCAATGCAATGGAAATTGAAACAATGGGAGCAGCAAATCAAATGGTGCCTATGAGGACCATTAGTGATCATGAACAAGATACACCTAATATTGAGAGCACCTAGAGGGGGGGTGAATATGTGATCCTGTAAAAACTTGAAACTTAATCCACAAAGCTTGATTAGGAGTTAGCACAGTAAAGCCAAGTGGCTAGAGAGGAGTTCTTGCAAAACACAATAACCACAAGAAGATCAACACAGATAGGCACAGTGGTTTATCCCGTGGTTCGGCCAAGTCCAACACTTGCCTACTCCACGTTGTGGCGTCCCAACGGACGAGGGTTGCACTCAACCCCTCTCAAGCGGTCCAAAGACCCACTTGAATACCACGGTGTTTTGCTTTGTTTACTATATCCCGCTTGCGAGGAATCTCCACAACTTGGAGCCTCTCGCCCTTACAATTTGATGTTAACAAAGAAGCACGGAAGTAAGGATGGGATGAGCAACGCACTCAAGACACAAAATCAGAGCACAACACGCACACAAGTCACAACTCGAGCTCACAACACAACCCGAAGAGTTCTCTACTCAAATGGAGCTCTAGTTGCTATCACAAAGAATCAAATGCGCGGAATTGGAGTCTTGGTGCTTAGGAATGCTTAGAGAATGCTTGGTATCTTCCTCCATGCGCCTAGGGGTCCCTTTTATAGCCCCAAGGCAGCTAGGAGCCGTTGAGAGCATTCCAGGAAGGCAAATCTTGCCTTCTGTCGACTGGCGCACCGGACAGTCCGGTGCACCACCGGACACTGTCCGGTGCGGATTTCCTTCCTATTCTGGCGCAGCCGACCGTTGAAGTCTTGGAGCCGTTGGCGCACCGGACACTGTCCGGTGCCCACTTCTGACCGTTGGCTCGGCCACGTGTATCGCGCAGATTGCGCAGCCGACCGTTGGCCCGGCCGATCGTTGGCTCACCGGACAGTCCGGTGATTTATAGCCGTACGCAGTTGATCGCTTCCCGAGAGCGACGACTTTGCCTGTGAATGGCTCACCGGACAGTCCGGTGCACCACCGGACAATCCGGTGATTTATAGCCGTACACCGCCGTCGAAGTCCCGAGAGCAGCCAGTTGACAGACGCCAGCCTGGCGCACCGGACACTGTCCGGTGCACCACCAGACAGTCCGGTGCTACCAGACTGCGCAGAGTCTTGGCTGCTCAGCCAAGTCTTTTCCAAATTGGTCTTTTCCTGTTTCTAGCACTTAGACACAATACATTAGTCTCCAAAACAATGTACTAAGTCTTAGAAACATACCTTTACTCCTGATTTGCACTTCTTAAGTCTTTGGCACAAATATTACTCAAAGCATTTGTGTGGAGCACTTAATCACCAAAATCTTATAGAAATGTCCCAAGGGTACATTTCCCTTTCAATCTCCCCCCTTTTTGGTGATTAATGCCAACACAACAAAAAGCAACTAAAAGAAGTGCAACATCAATGCAAATAAGAACACAGATTTGTTTTGAATCAAATTTAGCATATTTGGATCATTCTTTGCCACCACTTGGTTTTGTTTTTTGCAAATCAACCTCAATTTCCTATCTCTAAGTCAAACACAGTTGTTGAGACATAAAGAGAGTTGTTCCAAGAGAAATTGATCAAAGATTTCAAAAACTCCCTCTTTTTCCCATAATCAACCATTCTCCCCACAAGAGGCCAACTTTTGACAAAAGAGACAATAAGAGATTTTTGACAAACCAAAAGCTCTATTCTACTATTTTCAAAATTCTCAAGTGGTAGATGATCCATTTATTGCTTTGGCCTTATTTTCTCCCCCTTTGGCATCAAGCACCAAAACAGGATCAATCTTGGCCCTAGAACCCCATTGCCTCACCAAAATCTTCAATTAAGAATAAAAAGGCAATAAGAGCATGGAGATGAACTTGGAATAAGTTACCCACTCATCGAAGTGCAGTGGAAGTCTTGCATGGTCCAAGTCCACCTTTTCCCTTTCAAACCTCCTTTGAGACTAAATTAAGAAAACTCAAGCACATGGTTAGTCTCAAAGGGTCAAGTTGTAGCACATCTCCCCCTAAATATGTGCATCATTCACACATGGACTTTTGAGGTCCAGGGAGTGTTTGTACAACTTGAACACCATAAATAAACAACAATATGCAAAAAGGAACATGATCAAAGGCATAAACACATGTATGCTATAAATCAATCCAAGTTCCACGAATCTAAGACATTTAGCTCACTACGCAGCCTGCAAAAGGTCGACTCATCTAGAGGCTTGGTAAAGATATCGGCTAGCTGGTTCTCGGTGCTAACATGAAACACTTCGATATCTCCCTTTTGCTGGTGGTCTCTCAAAAAGTGATGTCGGATGTCTATGTGCTTTGTGCGGCTGTGTTCAATAGGATTATCCACCATGCGGATGGCACTCTCATTATCACATAGGAGTGGCACTTTGCTCAGATTGTAGCCAAAGTCCCTGAGGGTTTGCCTCATCCAAAGTAGTTGCGCGCAACACTGTCCTGCGGCAACATACTCGGCCTCAGCGGTGGATAGGGCAACGGAAGTTTGTTTCTTAGAACTCCACGACACCAGGGACCTTCCTAAGAATTGGCACGTCCCCGATGTACTCTTCTTATCGACCTTACACCCAGCATAGTCGGAGTCTGAATATCCAATCAAGTCAAAGGTAGACCCCTTTGGATACCAGATCCCGAAGCAAGGCGTAGCGACTAAATATCTAAGAATTCGCTTCACAGCCACTAAGTGACACTCCTTTGGATCGGATTGAAATCTAGCACACATGCATACACTAAGCATAATATCCGGTCTACTAGCACATAAATAAAGTAAAGACCCTATCAAAGACCGGTATGCCTTTTGATCAATGGACTTACCTCCTTTGTTGAGGTCGACATGTCCGTCGGTTCCCATTGGAGTCTTTGAGGGCTTGGCGTCCTTCATCCCAAACCGCTTTAGCAAGTATTGCGTGTACTTCGTTTGTGAGATGAAGGTGCCATCCTTGAGTTGCTTCACTTGGAACCCAAGGAAGTAGTTCAACTCGCCCATCATCGACATCTCGAATTTCTGAGTCGTCACCCTGCTAAACTCTTCACAAGACTTTTGGTTAGTAGAACCAAATATTATGTCATCGACATAAATTTGGCACACAAATAAGTCACCGTCACAAGTCTTAGTGAATAAAGTTGGATCGGCTTTCCCAACCTTGAAAGCATTAGCAATTAAAAAGTCTCTAAGGCATTCATACTATGCTCTTGGGGCTTGCTTAAGTCCATAGAGCGCCTTAGAGAGCTTACACACGTGGTCGGGGTACCGTTCATCCTCAAAGCCAGGAGGTTGCTCCACGTACACCTCCTCCTTGATTGGCCCGTTGAGGAAAGCGCTCTTCACATCCATTTGGAACAACCTCAAAGAATGGTGAGCAGCATAGGCTAACAATATGCGAATTGACTCTAGCCTAGCCACAGGAGCAAAAGTCTCCTCAAAGTCCAAACCTGCGACTTGGGCATAACCTTTTGCCACAAGTCTAGCCTTGTTCCTTGTCACCACTCCGTGCTCGTCTTGTTTGTTGCGGAACACCCACTTGGTTCCCACAATGTTTTGCTTGGGACGAGGCACCAGTGTCCAAACTTCATTTCTCTTGAAGTTGTTGAGCTCTTCCTGCATGGCCAACACCCAGTCCGGATCTAGCAAGGCCTCTTCTACCCTGAAAGGCTCAATAGAAGAGACAAAAGAGTAATGCTCACAAAAATTAACTAATCTAGAGCGAGTAGTTACTCCCTTGCTAATATCACCCAAAATTTGGTCGACGGGATGATTCCTTTGAATCGTCGCTCGAACTTGAGTTGGAGGTGCAGGTTGTGCTTCTTCCTCCATTACATGATCATCTTGTGCTCCCCCTTGATCACATGCCTCCTCTTGATGAACCTGTTCATCGTCTTGAGTTGGGGGATGCACCATTGTTGAGGAAGATGGTTGATCTTGCTCTTTTTGTTCCTGGGGCCGCACATCTCCAATCGCCATGGTGCGTATTGCGGCCGTTGGAACGTCTTCTTCATCTACATCATCAAGATCAACAACTTGCTCTCTTGGAGAGCCATTAGTCTCATTAAATACTGAGAGCACCTAGAGGGGGGGGGTGAATAGGTGATCCTGTAAAACTTGAAACTTAATGCCACAAAAACTTGATTAGGAGTTAGCACAATAAAGCCAAGTGGCTAGAGAGGAATCCTTGCAAGACACGATAACCACAAGAAGATCAATCACAGATAGACACAGTGGTTTATCCCGTGGTTCGGCCAAGTTCAACACTTGCCTACTCCACGTTGTGGCGTCCCAACGGACGAGGGTTGCAATCAACCCCTCTCAAGCGGTCCAAAGACCCACTTGAATACCACGGTGTTTTGCTTTGTTTACTTTATCCCGCTCGCGAGGAATCTCCACAACTTGGAGCCTCTCGCCCTTACACTTTGATGTTCACAAAGAAGCACAGAGTAAGGGAGGGATGAGCAACGCACACAAGACACAAAATCAGAGCGACAATACGCACACAAGTCACAACACGAGCTCACAACACAACCCAAAGAGTTCTCTACTCAAATGGAGCTCTAGCTGGTATCACAAAGAATCGAATGCGCGGAATTGAAGTCTTGGTGCTTAGGAATGCTTAGAGAATGCTTGGTGTACTCCTCCATGCGCCTAGGGGCCCCTTTTATAGCCCCAAGGCAGCTAGGAGCCGTTGAGAGCATTCCAGGAAGGCAATTCTTGCCTTCTGTCGCCTGGTGCACCGGACAGTCCGGTGCACCACCGGACACTGTCCGGTGCGGATTTCTTTCCTTCTTTGGTGAAGCCGACCGTTGGCGGTTTGGAGCCGTTGGCGCACCGGACACTGTCCGGTGCACACCGGACAGTCCGGTGCCCCTTTCTGACCATTGACTCTGCCACGCGTCGCGCGCGGATCACGCGGACGACCGTTGGCCGGGTCAACTATTGGCTCACCGGACAGTCCGGTGCACCACCAGACAGTCCGGTGATTTATAGCCGTACGCCGCCGTTGAAGTCCCGAGAGCAGCTAGTTCGCAGATGCCAGCCTGGCGCACCGGACACTGTCTGGTGCACCCAGACCGAGCAATCTTTTGGCTGTGCTCAGCCAACTTCTCCAAAATTGTTTCTCCTGTTTCTGGCACTTAGACACAATACATTAGTCTTCAAAACAATGTACTAAGTCTAGAAACTTACCTTTAATCTTGATTTGCACTTCTTGAGTCCTTGGCACAATTTAACACTTAGGCACTTGTGTTGGACACTTAATCACCAAAATACTTAGAAATGGCCCAAGGGCACATTTCCCTTTCAATCTCCCCCTTTTTGGTGATTTATGCCAACACAACAAAAAGCAACTAAAAGAAGTGCAACATCAATGCAAATGAAAATACAAACTTGTTTTGATTCAAATTTGGCCTATTTGGATCATCCTTTGCCACCACTTGGTTTTGTTTTTGCAAATCAAACTCAATTCCCTATCTCTAAGTCAAACACACTTGTTGAGACATAAAGAGAGTTGTTCAAAGAGAAAGTGATCAAAGATTTCAAAAACTCCCCCTATTTCCCATAATCAAATATTCTCCCCACAAGAGACCAACTTTTGACAATAAGAGACAAACAAGAGTATTTTGACAAACAAAAACTCTAACTCTACTTTTTCAAAATTCTCAAGTGGTAGCTGATCCATTTCTTGCTTTCGCCTTATTTTCTCCCCCTTTGGCATCAAGCACCAAAACGGGATCAATTTTGGCCCTTTAACCCCATTGCCTCACCAAAATCTTCAACTAAGAGTAAAAAGGCAATAAGAGTACAAAGATGAACTTGGAATCAGTTACTCTTTCATCGGAGTGCAGTGGAAGTCTTGCATGGTCCAAGTCCACCTTTTCCCTTTCAAACCTCCTTTGAGACTAAATTAATCAAACTCAAGCACACAATTAGTCTCAAAGGGTCAAGTTGTAGCTCATCTCCCCCTAAATATGTGCATCACTTGCAAATGGACTTGTGAGGTCCGGGGAGTGCTTGTACAACTTGAGCACCATAAATAAACAACAAAATGCATTAAGGAACATGATCAAGGCATAAAACACATGTATGCTATAAATCAATCCAGGTTCCGCGAATCTAAGACATTTAGCTCACTACGCAGCTTGCAAAAGGTCGACTCATCTAGAGGCTTGGTAAAGATATCAGCTAGCTGGTTCTTAGTGCTAACATGAAACACTTCGATATCTCCCTTTTGCTGCTGGTCTCTCAAAAAGTGATGCCGGATATCGATGTGCTTTGTGCGGCTGTGTTCAACAGGATTATCCGCTATGCGGATAGCACTCTCATTATCACATAGGAGTGGGACTTTGCTCAGATTGTAGCCAAAGTCCCTGAGGGTTTGCCTCATCCAAAGTAGTTGCGCGCAACACTGTCCTGCGGCAACATACTCGGCCTCAGTGGTGGATAGGGCAACGGAGGTTTGTTTCTTAGAACTCCACGACATCAGGGACCTTCCTAAGAATTGGCACGTCCCCGATGTACTCTTCCTATCGACCTTACATCCAGCATAGTCAGAGTCTGAATATCCAATCAAGTCAAAGGTAGACCCCTTTGGATACCAGATCCCGAAGCAAGGCGTAGCGACTAAATATTTAAGAATTCGCTTCACGGCCACTAAGTGACATTCCCTTGGATCGGATTGAAATCTAGCACACATGTATATGCTAAGCATAATATCCGGTCTACTAGCACATAAATAAAGTAACGACCCTATCATGGACCGGTATGCCTTTTGATCAACGGACTTACCTCCTTTGTTGAGGTCGGTGTGTTTGTCGGTTCCCATTGGAGTCTTTGCGGGCTTGGCGTCCTTCATCCCGAACCGCTTGATCAAGTCTTGCGTGTACTTCGTTTGGGAGATGAAGGTGCCATCCTTGAGTTGCTTCACTTGGAACCCAAGGAAATAGCTTAACTCGCCCATCATCGACATCTCAAACTTTTGAGTCATCACCCTGCTAAACTCTTCACAAGACTTTTGGTTAGTGGAACCAAATATTATGTCATCGACATAAATTTGGCACACAAAAAGATCACCATCACAGGTCTTAGTAAAAAGAGTTGGATCGGCTTTCCCAACCTTGAAATCATTAGCAATTAAAAAGACTCTAAGGCATTCATACCATGCTCTTGGGGCTTGCTTAAGTCCATAGAGCGCCTTAGAGAGCTTACACACGTGGTCGGGGTACCGTTCATCCTCAAAGCCAGGGGGTTGCTCCACGTACACCTCCTCCTTAATTGGCCCGTTGAGGAAAGCGCTCTTGACATCCATTTGGAACAACCTGAAAGAATGGTGAGTAGCATAGGCTAACAATATGCGAATTGACTCTAGCCTAGCCACAGGAGCAAAAGTCTCCTCAAAGTCCAAACCTGCGACTTGGGCATAACCTTTTGCCACAAGTCATGCCTTGTTCCTTGTCACCACCCCGTGCTCGTCTTGTTTGTTGCAGAACACCCACTTGGTTCCCACAACATTTTGCTTGGGACGAGGCACCAGTGTCCAAACTTCATTTCTCTTGAAGTTGTTGAGCTCCTCTTGCATGGCCAACACCCAGTCCGGATCTAGCAAGGCCTCTTCTACCCTAAAAGGCTCAATAGAAGAGACAAAGGAGTAATGCTCACAAAAATTAACTAATCTAGAACGAGTAGTTACTCCCTTGCTTATGTCACCCAATATTTGGTCGACGGGATGATTCCTATGAATCGTCGCTCGAACTTGGGTTGGAGGTGCCGATTGTGCTTGTTCCTTCATTAAATGATCATCTTGTGCTCCCCCTTGATCACACGCCTCCTCTTGATGAACCTGTTCATCTTCTTGAGTTGGGGGATGCACCATTGTTGAGGAAGAAGGTTGATCTTGCTCCTTTTGTTACAGTGGCCTTACATCTCCAATCGCCATGGTGCGTATTGCGGCCGTTGGAATGTCTTCTTCATCTACATCATCAAAATCAACAACTTGCTCTCTTGGAGAGCTATTAGTCTCATCAAATACAACGTCACTAGAGACTTCAACCAAACCCGATGATTTTTTGAAGACCCTATACGCCTTTGTATTTGAGTCATAACCTAACAAAAACCCTTCTACAACTTTGGGAGCAAACTTAGAATTCCTACCTTTCTTCACTAGAATGTAACATTTGCTCCCAAATACACGAAAGTAAGACACATTGGGTTTGTTACCGGTTAGAAGCTCATATGAAGTCTTCTTGAGGAGGCGATGAAGGTAGACCCGGTTTATGGCGTGGCAAGCCGTGCTCACGGCTTCCGTCCAAAACCGTTCGGGCGTCTTGAATTCACCAAGCATCGTCCTCGCCATATCTAGTAGCGTCCTGTTCTTCCTCTCTACCACACCATTTTGTTGTGGTGTGTAGGGGGCGGAGAACTCGTGCTTGATTCCTTCCTCCTCAAGATACTCCTCCACTTGAAGGTTCTTGAACTCGGACCCATTGTCGCTTCTTATCTTCTTCACCTTGAGCTCAAACTCGCTTTGGGCTCTCCTTAGGAAGCGCTTGAGGGTCCCTTGGGTTTCAGATTTATCCTGCAAAAAGAATACCCAAGTGAAGCGGGAAAAATCATCAACTATAACAAGACCATACTTACTTCCTCCTATACTTAGATAGGCGACGGGTCCGAAGAGGTCCATATGAAGTAACTCCAGGGGTCTTGATGTTGTCATCACATTTTTGGCATGATGAGAGCTTCCCACCTCTTTACCTGCTTGACAAGCTGCACAAGGTCTATCTTTTTCGAAAGTTACATTAGTTAGACCTATCACGTGTTCTCCCTTTAGAAGCTTGTGAAGGTTCTTCATCCCCACATGTGCTAAACGGCGATGCCACAGCCAGCCCATGCTAGTCTTAGCAATTAAGCATGCATCTAGACTGGCCTCCTCTTTTGCAAAATCAACTAAATAAAGTTTGCCGTCTAGTACACCCTTAAAAGCTAATGAACCATCACTTCTTCTAAAGACAGACACATCTACATTTGTGAATAAACAGTTATATCCCATATTACAAAGTTGACTCACAGACAATAAGTTGTATCCAAGTGACTCAACTAAGAACACATTAGAAATAGAGTGCTCGGATGAGGTAGCAATTTTTCCTAACCCTTTCACCTTGCCTTGGTTCCCATCACCGAATATGATTGAATCTTGGGGATCCTTGTTCTTGACGTAGGAAGAGAACATCCTCTTTTCCCCTGTCATGTGGTTTGTGCATCCGCTGTCGATAATCCAGCTTGAATCCCCGGATGCATAAACCTGCAAGGCAAATTTAGGCTTGGGTCTTAGGTACCCAACTCATGTTGGGTCCTACAAGGTTAGTTACAATAGTCTTAGGGACCCAAATGCAAGTCTTGTCTCCCTTACATTTGGCCCCTAATTTCCTAGCAATTACCTTCTTATCCTTTCTACAAACAGCAAAGGAAGCATTGCAAGCATAATAAATTGTAGAAGGTTCATTCATTACTTTCCTAGGAACATGAACAATATTTCTTCTAGGCCTATGATGAACGACATTTTTCCTAGACAAACTTCTATCATACATCATAGAAGAACTTGAAGCAAACATTGCATTTGAATCATAAGCATGTGAAACAACATCATTTCAACTTCTATCATGATGAACATTCCTAGAATATCTCCTATCATGATACTTGAAAGCATGGTTCTTTTGAACACTACTAGCCATAGGGGCCTTCCCTTTCTCCTTGGCGGAGATGGAAACCTTATGGCTTGTTAAGTTCTTGACTTCCCTCTTGAAGCCAAGACCATCCTTAATTGAGGGGTGTCTACCAATCGTGTAGGCATCCCTTGCAAATTTTAGTTTGTCAAATTCACTCTTGCTAGTCTTAAGTTGGGCATTAAGACTAGCCACTTCATCATTCAATTTAGAAATTGAAACTAGGTGTTCACTACAAGCATCAACATTAATATCTTTACACCTATTGCAAACTACAACATGTTCTACACAAGATGTTGATTTATTAGCTATTTCTAACTTAGCACTCAAATCATCATTTATGCTCTTTAAGCTAGAAATAGAGTCATGACATGTAGACAATTCACACGAAAGCATTTCATTCCTTTTAATTTCTAAAGCAAGGGATTTTTGTGCTTCTACAAACTTATCATGTTCTTCATACAAAAGATCCTCTTGCTTTTCTAATAACCTATTTTTATCATTCAATGCATCAATTAATTCATTAATCTTATCCACCTTAGTTCTATCTAGGCCCTTGAATAAACATGAATAGTCTATTTCATCATCGCTAGATTCTTCATCACTTGAGGAAGCGTAAATACTAGTATCACGAGTGCTTACCTTCTTTTCCCTTGCCATGAGGCAGGTGTGATGCTCATTGGGGAAGAGGGCCGACTTGTTGAAGGCGGTGGCGGTGAGTCCTTCGTTGTCGGAGTCGGACGACGAACAATCTGAGTCCCACTCCTTTCCAAGGTGTGCCTCGCCCTTAGCCTTCTTGTAAGCCTTCTTCTTTTCCCTCTTGTTCCCTTCTTCCTGATCACTATCATTACCGGGACAATTAGCGATAAAATGACCAATCTTACCACATTTGAAGCATGAGCGCTTCCCCTTTGTTTTGGTCTTGTTGGGATGCTCCTTGCGGCCCCTTAGAGCCGTCTTGAAACGCTTGATGATGAGGGCCATATCTTCCTCATTGAGCCCTGCCGCCTCAACTTGTGCCACCTTGCTAGGTAGCGCCTCCTTGCTCCTTGTTGCTTTGAGAGCCACGGTTTGAGCCTCATGGATTGGGCCATTCAACGCATCATCAACGTATCTAGCCTCCTTGATCATCATTCGCTCGCTTACGAACTTTCCAAGTATCTCCTCGGGCGTCATCTTGGTGTACCTAGGATTCTCACGAATATTATTCACAAGATGTGGATCAAGGACAGTAAAAGACCTTAGCATTAGGTCGACGACGTCGTGGTCCGTCCATCGCGTGCTTCCATAACTCCTTATTTTGTTGACGAGGGTCTTTAGCTGGTTGTATGTTTGGGTTGGCTCCTCGCCCCTGATCATTGCAAATCTCCCAAGTTCGCCCTCCACCAACTCCATCTTGGTGAGCATGGTGACGTTGTTCCCCTCATGTGAGATTTTGAGGGTGTCCCAAATCTGCTTGGCGTTATCCAAGCCGCCCACCTTATGGTATTCATCCCTGCACAATGAAGCTAGAAGAACAGTAGTAGCTTGTGCATTTTTGTGAATTTGCTCATTAATGAATATGGGACTATCCATACTATCAAAGTGCATTCCATTTTCTACTATCTCCCATATACTTGGATGGAGAGAGAACAAGTGGCTACGCATTTTGTGACTCCAAAATCCGTAGTCCTCTCCATCAAAGTGGGGGGGGGGGGGGGGTTACCGAGGGGAATGGAAAGCAAATGAGCATTGGAACTTTGCGGAATATGAGAATAATCAAAGGAAAAGTTTGAATTAACCGCCTTCTTTTTCTCGTAGTCGTTGTCGTCGTCCTTTTGGGAAGAGGAAGATTCGTCGTTGTCGTAGTAGACTATCTCCTTGATGCACCTTGTTTTCTTCTTCCTCCCGTCTTTTCTTTTGTGGCCCGAGCCTGAGTCAGTAGGCTTGTCATCCTTTGGATCATTGACGAAGGACTCCTTCTCCTTATCATTGACCACCATCCCCTTGCCCTTAGGATCCATCTCTTCGGGCGATTAGTCCCTTTCTTGAAGAGAACGACTCTGATACCAATTGAGAGCACCTAGAGGGGGGGTGAATAGGTGATCCTGTAAAACTTGAAACTTAATGCCACAAAAACTTGATTAGGAGTTAGCACAATAAAGCCAAGTGGCTAGAGAGGAATCCTTCCAAGACACGATAAACACAAGAAGATCAATCACAGATAGACACGGTGGTTTATCCCGTGGTTCGGCCAAGTTCAACACTTGCCTACTCCACGTTGTGGCGTCCCAATGGACGAGGGTTGCAATCAACCCCTCTCAAGCGGTCCAAAGACCCACTTGAATACCATGGTGTTTTGCTTTGTTTACTTTATCCCTCTCGCGAGGAATCTCCACAACTTGGAGCCTCTCGCCCTTACACTTTGATGTTCACAAAGAAGCACGGAGTAAGGGAGGGATGAGCAACGCACACACGACACAAAATCAGAGCGACAATACGCACACAAGTCACAACACGAGCTCACAACACAACCCAAAGAGTTCTCTACTCAAATGGAGCTCTAGTTGGTATCACAAAGAATCGAATGCGCGGAATTGAAGTCTTGGTGCTTAGGAATGCTTAGAGAATGCTTGGTGTACTCCTCCATGCGCCTAGGGGTCCCTTTTATAGCCCCAAGGCAGCTAGGAGCCGTTGAGAGCATTCCAGGAAGGCAATTCTTGCCTTCTGTCGCCTGGCGCACCGGACACTGTCCGGTGCGGATTTCTTTTCTTCTTTGGCGAAGCCGACTGTTGGCGGTTTGGAGCCGTTGGCGCACCGGACACTGTCCGGTGCACACCGGACAGTCCGGTGCCCCTTTCTGACCGTTGGCTCTGCCACGCGTCGCGCGCGGATCTCGCGGACGACCGTTGGCCGGGCCGACTGTTGGCTCACCGGACAGTCCGGTGCACCACCGGACAGTCCAGTGATTTATAGCCGTACGCCGCCGTTGAAGTCCCGAGAGCAGCTAGTTCGCAGATGCCAGCCTGCACCACCGGACACTGTCCAGTGCACCCAGACCGAGCAGTCTTTTGGCTGTGCTCAGCCAACTTCTCCAAAATTGTTTCTCCTGTTTCTGGCACTTAGACACAATACATTAGTCTTCAAAACAATGTACTATGTCTAGAAACATACCTTTAATCTTGATTTGCACTTCTTGAGTCCTTGGCACAATTTAACACTTAGGCACTTGTGTTAGACACTTAATCACCAAAATACTTAGAAATGGCCCACGGGCACATTTCCCTTTCAAATACAACGTCGCTAGAGACTTCAACCAAACCCGATGATTTGTTGAAGACCCTATACGCCTTTGTATTTGAGTCATAACCTAACAAAAACCCTTCTACAGCTTTGGGAGCAAACTTATAATTTCTACCTTTCTTCACTAGAATGTAGCATTTACTCCCAAATACACGAAAGTATGAAACATTGGGTTTGTTACCGGTTAGAAGCTCATACGAAGTCTTCTTGAGGAGGTGATGAAGGTACACCCGGTTTATGTCGTGGCAAGCCGTGTTCACGGCTTCCGACCAAAACCGCTCGGGCGTCTTGAATTCTCCAAGCATTGTCCTCGCCATGTCTATGAGCGTCCTGTTCTTCCTCTCTACCACACCGTTTTGCTGTGGTGTTGTCACACCCGGCTTTAAGGAACAAAGCCAGGTGCATCTCATACATGCGCCAAGAAGACAACATATATAATAATAGAGTGTATAGAGCCAAATGTCATAAAACATCAGAGTATTTATTACATAGCGGAAGACTTATTACAAAATAAAAGAATAAACATAAAACGAACTAAGGATCGTTGGCGCCAATGTCAACTGAGAAACGCCACCTAGATCAGATCATACGCCTCGCCTTGTGGCTCCTCCTGAACCACCTGTTCTTCTCCTGTGGGGGGGTGTGAGACAGCAAGAGTGAGCTCACATACGTTCATCGCTCAACAAGTCGTGGGGAATAATGTGACATGAACTCACCAAAGGTGGGAGCTCATGGAGTGTAAGGCTTATCAAAGAGAATGGTTAAAGCTGAGCATTGCTTTTAAGTAGTTGATCAAAATTTTATTAGCAATTACTAAGTGTAAGTAAATACCAAACCTTAAATAAAGTAATAGAACAAATTAATAATAAACCCATGCATATATGCAAATGACAAAATTGAATTTAAGTTCCATAATTTAATCATCAGAGAGTCCTGAGCTGCTCATGACCGTGAGCTCGGCTAGTATACCAGTTTTACACTCTGCAGAGGTTGTACCCTTTACCCACAAGTCATGCTACCCATCTGCCAAGGGGTCGCGAATCCCATACACCTCTACCTAGGAAGCGCGGCAGGGCAACACTACGAGGCATTTACAAAGTTCCACTAGCTTCCGAAAACCCGCTACAGTTTATAGGAAGCTCCAATGTAGGGTTCTTGTCTGACCGCCATCGCAGCAAAATCAACCAAGGACCTCCCTACACTGACCACTCCCCTATTGCCCTTGCCCCTTTCGGGTAAGGTAGTCTTCCACTAGCTTTCCTAATTAGTCAGCCAAGGGCGTCCCATTAAACCCTTGTGGTGGCACGTGTTTCTCAAGTTAAGCTCTATGTTCCAATTAACATTAATGATCTTGACATGAACATAAATAGAATAACAAAATAACTGGAACATAGATATGATAAATAATTATCCCAAATCCATGTAAAGCAATAGCAAACTACCCAAGTGATTCAGGGGTAAACAAGGTAATGAGATAAACAATCTAGGGTAACCTATTGGGTCCCATCAAAATTAACCTATGCATGAATAAATGATATTAAAGAACATTATTGGGTAAAAAGTGGTGAAGGGCACAACTTGCCTGGCACTTGAGATTCCAGTTACCAGGGTGATTCTTCAGATCCTCGTGACCGCACTGCTAGTCGTAGCAATACAAACAAACATGGTATAGACATATTTAACATCACACCAAACATAAGTACAAACTAAATAATAATAATCTATGCGTTACTACGAGACTAACGCAACTTGAATGGATCAAATCGGAGTTAAAACGAAGGAGTTATGAATTTCCTAAGGTTTTATGTGTTTTGTACAAGATTAAATTGGATATAAATTTTAATGCGACATTCATGTAAAAACAGAGGTATTATGTGATAAACAATAATATTATTGAATTATAGAAACTGGAATGGGTAAATTTGGACTTGATATGAATTTTCTAGGATTTAAACAAGTTCTAGCCTTTTTTCTCACATTAAAAATCATTTCTATTTATTTTTACTGGATTTTATAAGTCTCTAGACTAAGCACATGAAAACAGGGAAGTGCAGGGGTCTAGCCATAAAACTATCTCAGACTCAGAACGTCCCTGCTGCGGACAGCGGGTTGATTACTGTGAAGTACAGGGGCTCTTATGCAAAGTGTCGCGGCCGAAGGGGTACGGGCAGTCGCTGGCCGAAGAGGTAAGAAGTGATATTAGCCGTCCGATCAAGGATGGACGCACCAGATTAGCCCAACCTAGAGATGAACCAGTACGCCCTAATAGCCACACGATCCCCGATCAGCGGCCGAGAGGAGCCCAAGCCGAAGGAGGTACGCCAACCTAAATCCCACCACTCATTAGCCTATCGACGGTTCTGGCATCTCCTCTTCTTCTGGCCACGCATCGCGGCGGCGCCCGACAGCCCGCACGGCCGTGCCCACCAGCGGTCAGCATGGCCGACGCCCCGGGGCTCTATCGCTATAGCCAATAGGTTCTACGCGATGCGGATGACACCACTAATAATAGAGAGAACGTCACACCGGGATTGATAGCACAGAGAAGTCTAGGCCACGACAAGTCGTGAATCGCGGCGGAGATGATCTTCGGCGAGAAATTAGTGGTGACCCGGCGCATGAATCCCAGATTAATACGGTCCTAAACGTATCAGGGAAGGGAGCGAAGACAACAGAGGGTTCTTACCGTAGCTCTATCGGCGTGAAGCTCCCTGTCTCCGGAAAGGTGTGAGTTACGACGACGAATCAAGCTCCGTTGAGAAATTCCTTCCGCCACGGGTGCTAAACTCGCACGCGAGAGCCACGACCCAGTGCGTAGCGATCTGATGACGTGCCCCCGATCTCGCACAGGGACCCGAAGAGCTTTGTCCGTGGATTCCTAGTGCGGCGGCTTCTTCCTCTCGATTCCCGACGATGGTTAAGGATGGCCATGTACCGAACACAGGTGGGGGCCCGCGTCCAAGCGAAAGAGGATGGCATGCATAGGAGCTTCGACTGCACGCCCACGAGGCCCGCTACAGGTGACGAGGAGAGGGGGTAGGGGCGAATCAGTGTGGGCGAGGACAGTGATCTGCGCTTCGCCACCAGCGAGGTAGAGTAGGGCAGAGGGGAAGAGTAGACGGTGGCTGGGGCTTGGGGTTCAAGGAGAAGTGCCCCGCGGTCTTATCCCCAGACGTGGAAGGCTTCGCTCCCAGCTTCCCCGGCCGCACCGCGCGGGGCTGTTGCAACGACTCGCAGCGAAAGGAGGAAGACCAAACTGACCGATGGGGGCCACACGACGGCGTCACGAGGAAGGAGAGCGCGGCAGCGGTATAGGGAAAAGGGAGAGGCTGACTCAACGGACCCACTTGGCATCCCCTGTTGAAGAGCGTGTGGTGTGGTATGCGCGGCTGACAAGGCGGGCCCGCCTGTCGGCGCCGCCTCGCGCGCGATCGTGAGGGCACAACGATGGGCCACGCGGAGAAAATCTCAAGTTGGGCTGAATATGTGGTCTCGGCACAAACAACGCTTTCACCTTTTTTCTTTTTATTTTCTCTTATCTTCTCTAATCTTTTTCAAATTTAAATCTCAAATTTGAATTCCACTCAATTTGTGAATTTAAACTCATATTTTAACAGTACAGTTTGAATCTACTATTATGGTGGAATTTTATTTATTTATTTTGTTTAGTATTTTTTCTTCTTCTCTATTTCAAACCCTAATTCCCAATTTAGGATTCAACTTCATGTCAAGTCATTGTTTTATTTCTACTAGCATTATTATTGTTATTATTTCATTGCACAAGCAAACACAAAAACTCCAAATGATGCACCAGTTATTTGGGTGTCTTTTGTTAACTATTTATTCCTATTAAGTAAAGTGTTCTCATGTGATGGTAAATAAATATAACACCCACATAAAAATAAGAAAATAACCTTTTTATATTATATTTTACAAATTGGGTATCACAGGTGTGTAGGGAGCGGAGAACTCGTGCTTGATTCCTTCCTCCTCAAGGTACTCCTCCACTTGAAGGTTCTTGAACTCGGACCCGTTGTCACTCCTTATCTTCTTCACCTTGAGCTCAAATCCATTTTGAGCTCTCCTTAGGAAGCGCTTGAGGGTCCCTTGGGTTTCAGATTTATCCTGCAAAAAGAATACCCAAGTGAAGCGAGAAAAATCATCAACTATAACAAGACCATACTTACTTCCTCCTATGCTTAGATAGGCGATGGGTCCGAAGAGGTCCATATGAAGCAGCTCCAGGGGTCTTGATGTGGTCATCACGTTCTTGCTGTGATGAGCATTTCCCACTTGTTTACCTGCTTGACAAGCTGCACAAGGTCTATCTTTTTCGAAAGTAACATTTGTTAGACCTATCACATGTTCTCCCTTTAGAAGTTTGTGAAGGTTCTTCATCCCCACATGTGCTAAGCGGCGATGCCACAGCCAGCCCATGCTAGTCTTAGCAATTAAGCATGCATCTAGACCGACCTCCTCTTTTGCAAAATCAACTAAATAGAGTTTGCCGTCTAATACACCATTAAAAGCTAATGAACCATCACTCCTTCTAAAGACAGACACATCTACGTTTGTGAATAAGCAATTGTATCCCATATTACAAAGTTGACTCACAGACAACAAGTTATATCCAAGTGACTCAGCTAAGAACACATTAGAAATAGAGTGCTCGGATGAAATAGCAATCTTTCCTAGTCCTTTGACCTTGCCTTGATTCCCGTCACCGAATATGATTGAGTCTTGGGAATCTTTGTTCTTGACGTAGGAGGTGAACATCTTCTTCTCCCCCGTCATGTGGTTTGTGCATCCGCTGTCGATAATCCAGCTTGATCCCCCGGATGCATAAACCTGCAAGGTAAATTAGGCTTGGGTCTTAGGTACCCAACTCTTGTTGGGTCCTACAAGGTTAGTAACAATAGCCTTAGGGACCCAAATGCAAGTTTTATCTCCCTTGCATTTTGCCCCTAATTTCCTAGCAATCACCTTCTTATCATTTCTACAAATAGCAAAGGAAGCATTGCAAGCATGATAAATTGTAGAAGGTTCATTAATTTTCCTAGGAACATTAGCAACATTTCTCCTAGGCATATGATGAATGACATTTCTCCTAGGCATATCTCTACCATGCACATAGGAAGAACTTGAAGCAAACATTGCATTTGAATCATAAGCATTAAAACTCCTATCATAATGAGCATTTCTAGAATATTTCTTATTACCATAAATGAAAGCATGATTCTTTTGTTTACTATTAGACATAGGAGCCTTCCCTTTCTCCTTGGCGGGAATGGGAGCCTTATGACTTGTTAAGTTCTTGGCTTCTCTCTTAAAGCCAAGCCCATCCTTAATTGAGGGGTGTCTACCAATAGTGTAGGCATCCCTTGCAAATTTTAGTTTGTCAAATTCATTCTTGCTAGTCTTAAGTTGGGCATTAAGACTAGCCACTTCATCATTTAAGTTTGCAATAGAAACTAGGTGTTCACTACAAGCATCAACATCAAAATCTTTACACCTATTGCAAATTACAACATGCTCTACACAAGAGTTAGATCTATTTGCTACTTCTAGTTTAGCATTTAAATCATCATTAACACTTTTTAAACTAGAAATGGTCTCATGGCAAGTAGATAGTTCACAAGAAAGCATTTCATTCCTTTTGACTTCTAAAGCAAGAGATTTTTGTGCCTCTACAACTTTATCATGTTCTTCATACAAAAGATCCTCTTGCTTTTCTAACAATCTATTCTTGTCATTCAAGGCATCGATTAATTCATTAATCTTATCAATCTTAGTTATTTCTAAGCCCTTGAACAAACTAGCATAATCTATTTCATCATCGCTAGATTCATCATCACTAGAAGAAGCATAAGTAGTCTTTCGAGTGTTTACCTTCTTCTCCTTTGCCATGAGGCAAGTGTGATGCTCGTTGGGGAAGAGGGACGATTTGTTGAAGGCCAAGGCGGCGAGTCCTTCGTTGTCGGAGTCGGATGACGAACAATCCGAGTCCCACTCCTTGCCAAGGTGTGCCTCACCCTTAGCCTTCTTGTAGGCCTTCTTCTTTTCCCTCTTCTTCTCTTGTTCCTGGTCACTATCATTATCGGGACAATTAACGATAAAATGACCAATCTTACCACATTTGAAGCATGAGCGCTTCCCCTTTGTCTTGTTCTTGTTGGGATGCTCCTTGTGACCCCTTAGCGCCGTCTTGAAATGCTTGATGATGAGGGCCATCTCTTCCTCATTGAGTCCCGCCGCCTCAACTTGTGCCACCTTGCTAGGTAGCACTTCCTTGCTCCTCGTTGCTTTGAGAGCAACAGTTTGAGGCTCGTGGATTGGGCCATTCAACGCATCATCAACGTATCTTGCCTCCTTGATCATCATCTGCCCGCTTACAAACTTCCCAAGTATTTCCTCGGGCGTCATCTTGGTGTACCTAGGATTCTCACGAATATTGTTTACAAGATGTGGATCAAGGACAGTGAAGGACCTTAGCATTAGGCGGACGACGTCGTGGTCCGTCCATCGCGTGCTTCCATAGCTCCTTATTTTGTTGACGAGGGTCTTGAGCCGGTTGTACGTTTGGGTTGGCTCCTCTCCCCTGATCATCGCGAACCTTCCTAGTTCGCCTTCCACCAACTCCATCTTGGTGAGCATGGTGACGTCGTTCCCCTCATGCGAGATCTTGAGGGTGTCCCAGATCTGCTTGGCGTTATCCAAGCCGCTCACCTTATGGTATTCATCCCTGCACAATGATGCTAGAAGAACAGTAGTAGCTTGTTTATTTTTGTGAATTTGCTCATTGATAAATATGGGACTATCAGTACTATCAAATTGCATTCCACTTTCTACTATCTCCCCATATGCTTGGATGGAGAGAGAACAAGTGACTACGCATTTTGTGACTCCAAAATCCGTAGTCCTCTCCATCAAAGTGAGGAGGTTTACCAGGTGGAATGGAGAGTAAATGAGCATTGGTACTTTGAGGAATACGAGAGTAATCGAAAGAAAAATTAGAGTTAACCGTCTTCTTTTTCTCGTAGTCGTTGTCGTCGTTGTCCTTTTGGGAAGAAGAGGACTCGTCGCTGTCGTCGTAGTAGACAATCTTCTTGATGCGCCTCTTCTTCTTCCCTTCCTTCTTCTTTTGACTCGAGCCGGAGTCAGTAGCTTTGTCGTCCCTCGGCTCATTGAAGATGGTCTCCTTCTCCTTATCATTGACCACCATCCCCTTTCCCTTAGGATCCATCCCTTCGGGCGATTAGTCCCTTTCTTGAAGAGAACGGCTTTGATACCAATTGAGAGCACCTAGAGGGGGGTGAATAGGTGATCCTATAAAAACTTGAAACTTAATCCACAAAGCTTGATTAGGAGTTAGCAAAGTAAAGCCAAGTGGCTAGAGAGGAGTTCTTGCAAAACACAATAACCACAAGAAGATCAACACAGATAGGCACAGTGGTTTATCCCGTGGTTCGGCCAAGTCCAACACTTGCCTACTCCATGTTGTGGCGTCCCAACGGACGAGGGTTGCACTCAACCCCTCTCAAGCGGTCCAAAGACCCACTTGAATACCACGGTGTTTTGCTTTGTTTACTATATCCCGCTTGCGAGGAATCTCCACAACTTGGAGCCTCTCGCCCTTACAATTTGATGTTCACAAAGAAGCACGGAAGTAAGGATGGGATGAGCAACGCACTCAAGACACAAAATCAGAGCACAACACGCACACAAGTCACAACTCGAGCTCACAACACAACCCGAAGAGTTCTCTACTCAAATGGAGCTCTAGTTGCTATCACAAAGAATCAAATGCGCGGAATTGGAGTCTTGGTGCTTAGGAATGCTTAGAGAATGCTTGGTATCTTCCTCCATGCGCCTAGGGGTCCCTTTTATAGCCCCAAGGCAGCTAGGAGCCGTTGAGAGCATTCCAGGAAGGCAAATCTTGCCTTCTGTCGATTGGCGCACCAGACAGTCCGGTGCACCACCGGACACTGTCCGGTGCAGATTTCCTTCCTATTCTAGCGCAGCCGATCGTTGAAGTCTTGGAGCCATTGGCGCACCGGACACAGTCCGGTGCACACCGGATAGTCCGGTGCACACCGGACAGTCCGGTGCCCACTTCTGACCGTTGGCTCGGCCACGTGTCTCACGCAGATTGCGCGACCGACCGTTGGCCTGGCCGACCGTTGGCTCACCGGACAGTCCGGTGCACCACCGGACAGTCCGGTGATTTATAGCTGTACGCCGTTGATCACTTCCCGAGAGCGACGACTTCGCCTGTGAATGGCTCACCGGACAGTCCGGTGCACCACCGGACAGTCCGGTGATTTATAGCCGTACACCGCCGTCGAAGTCCTGAGAGCAGCCAGTTGACAGATGCCAGCCTGGCGCACTGGACACTGTCCGGTGCACCACCGGACAGTCCGGTGCTCCCAAACTGCGTAGAGTCTTGGCTGCTCAGCCAAGTCTTTTCCAAATTGGTCTTTTCCTGTTTCTAGCACTTAGACACAATACATTAGTCTCCAAAACAATGTACTAAGTCTTAGAAACATACCTTTACTCCTGATTTGCACTTCTTAAGTCTTTGGCACAAATATTACTTAAAGCATTTGTGTGGAGCACTTAATCACCAAAATCTTATAGAAATGTCCCAAGGGTACATTTCCCTTTCAAATATCCTACGAAGTCATGTAAGTTATTTATCTTTTATTATGTCTATTATACAATTTAATCAAACATATACATCATGACATTAAGTATATAACTAATATTATATTTATTGTATTTATGATTATGTTAATTCACAACCTGAAAGTATTGATCCAAGCATGGTGCCTAGGATCGGTATGACACTTGGAAATGTCGATAAGGCATACAATTTTTATAGTCGTTACGCATATGAGGTTGGTTTTCCACTTAAAAAGTATAGGGAGAGAAAGAACCGTAAGTGGTTAAATTGTTCAATGGAGGGTAGAAATACAGAAAGGTTAGCTAGTAATCCAAGAACCCGTAATACATCATCGAGGAGAACACAATGCAAGGCTGGTATGAAACTAAAAAAATCTATGATGACTTAAAAGAAAATATTGTAGCCGTACGAATCGATTTGGTACACTTAGAACATAATCATGATTTCATTAAGAAGGATACTGTAAAGAAACATCTACAATGCAACAAGACTCATGATCCTGAGTACATGGAGTTTCTAAGTTCAATGCAGCAAAGCAGAATCCCGCAACACTATATCATGGACTTCGTGTCTGAGATGCATGGTGGTCCTGAAAATGTACCAATTACAGCAAAGGACATTGCTAATTTGTAAGACTCATTTTCTTTATGAATTTATGATATAAAATTTAAAATCCATGTCAAGTTAATGAGTAATAATTACAATTTTTTTGAACTATACAGGAAACAGGCGAAGCAACGAGAAAAGAATGCCAATGATGTGTCTAAGCTTTTGGCTTTTTTTAATTATGCAAAAGGGATAATCCACAATTTTTCTCTGATTTCCAGTTAGACAACGAAGGAAAAATATTGAGTATTTTTTTGTCTCATGCTACTCAGCAAGGAGAGTATGTTAATTTTGGGGATGCAGTTACCTTTGATACAACTCATAAAACTAATTTGTATGGAAAACCCCTAGGAATGTTTGTTGGTGCAAACCACCACCTACAATGCACAGTGTTTAGGTTCTCATTGTTGGGAGATGCAACTGTTGAAACATTCGAGTGGGTGTTTAATGCATTCAAGACATGCATGGGGACTGAAGGACCAAGAGTAATGTTGACAGGTATGATTTATGTATAGATAATAACTATGAACTCGAAGTACATGGAGTATAAATTCAATAACTTATGCATATTGACAATGCATTTGAGTGATGTTTTGTTATGTACCATACATTGTTTACATAAAATAACCATCTAATAATGCCTCACAATGTATATTTACAGATTAAGACCCTGCAATGCCAGTGGCATTACGTCGGGTCTTCCCAAACACAGTCCACATGTTGTGTCTATGGCATGTGCAAAATAGGTACATACCATTTCTAAATGAGTTGTATGCACGTTATGCTGAAGCGGATTTTAAGACAAAATTTCAGTCTATAGTACATCATCCATTGATTGAAATAGAGTTTGAGGCTGCCTGGACAATATTGATTGATGAATTCAACCTGCATGAAGATGGCACTCTAAGAAAATTATATGAAATGCGTAAGGAATGGATTCCTGTTTTTTTCAAACATGACTATTGTAGGCTTATGGTCTCGACACAATGTAGCGAGAGCATGAACAAACTCGTGAAGAGCGCTCATGTCGATTCAAACACCCCACTTCATGAGTTTGCGAAGCAAATGTTGAAACTACTGCATAGCAAGAAGATGCAAGAAGGAAAGGAGACGCTAGGTTGTATGGTATGTAATTTTATTTATGCATTATACTTTTTAGTAGGCTCGCAACATGTATCTAATTAGTACATATGCAGGGTCAAAAAGATACCACAACACTATATATGTTCGAAATTAGGGTTGCAAGGGCATACACAAGGGCTGTGATGAATAGGTTCGAGGAGTCAATAAAATACGCTACTGCATATAGGATATCACTTGATCCAGATGGAGGCGCAAATGATTGGTTGGTGCAGCATACATCGAGATCGAAAAAAATCATGTGGGGGCAACACCAATTCAGAGTGATGGCGGATGTAGAGGCTGGAAAGTTTAAATGTGAATGCAAACAGTGGGAACACACAGGTAAGCAAGAGTTAAGATATAACGTCATATTATTTATACGCTAATAATTAAAGGTGAATGTGAAATGTTGCACCCTTGTTTAAATGTAGGCCTATTTTGTGTGCATCTTATCCGAACATTCATGCACATCCAGCTAGAAAGGATACCTAAGGAATACATTCTACAGCGTTACACATACTCAGCTAGGCAAGATGTGGTATTTTCAAGAGATGACAGGAAAATGAGTGGAAAGGATGGAGAAACAAAATCATATAGGCAAAAAATGTTGCTTAAAAGGCAATGAAGGTGGTAAACTATACTAGTATGTCAAAGGCAGGGAGTGATAAGGCCTTGGACACAATGGATGAACTATTGGAGATGCTTGAGCGTTTAGAGCCAGATATAGGATGTGAAGATGCTGGTGGTGCAAGTACTGGAGAGGGCAACCATGTGGGTGTTGTTTTATATAAAATTGTTGTATATTTTATTCAGAACTTAATTATTGCTAATTGTAAAAATTAAACGTTCCAGGGCGAAGAGGATGTTGTTGGAAATGATGAAGGTGAACATGTATCGCAATGTGATAACGAGGAGCATGTGGCAGTACATTCACGGCAACAGGTAATATTATGGCAAAAAACAATGGAATTTATGTATAATGCAAACACATGGGATGATTTATACATTATTTGTAATATTGACTATAATGCACTAATGAGTAGGATGGAAGCATAAATATTAATGCACATCATCAATCTGAATTGCAAATGACGCTTGTTGGAAATGATGATTGTGAAGGGACACAATATAGGGATGTTAGAAAGGTTTTAATTTTAATTTTATTAAATTGCAAATATTATGTATATTTAATGTTCATAAATATTTATAATCTGACATCATAACATTTGTCCCTATAAATACTTCTTTGTATGGCATGTAGAGACTGAAATATGATGTAGATGGCATAAGCTTAGTGCGCCCAAATAATGCAAGGCCAAAGGGAAGGACGATCAAAACTAGTGAGCAAAGAGTTGTGAAACTGGGTGCGAAAGGAGAAAAGAAGAAGACTTGAAAGTGCCAAAAATGTGGCATTACTAATGGACACAACAGTCGCACCTGCCTGTATATAGAGGAAAATAGGGTTAAATTGGCTAGCCTTGCTGATAGAAAAAGAGGACGACCGCCTGGGTCTAGAAACAAAAATTCAACAATGGCCCCGCAGTGGAATGAGACATCCACATCAAAAAAGCATAAACATATTGATTCTGCAGAACATGGTTCAGATGACGATAATTTGACATGATTGTAAAACATTTATACAAAAACATTCTATAGGATTGTATTGAAATGTTATGATCATGATACTATTTGATGAATATTTACGTTAAAAGCTCATTGTATAGATTATATCTATTAATGCAACGTAATTATTTCTTATGAGCTATGCTAATGTTTGGCCATATAAGCAGATATTCACTGCATCACATATAGTATTTATATTGAAAAAATTAAACAGCCGGCGTATTGAAGTCAATATATATGTACTGTCGCATAATGTAAAAAACTATATGAAAAGGCGTAAACCATTACAGATATTTGCATAATCAAGACAGAGTAGAACTGAAAAAGTGTACATAACTGAACATAAAAAGGCAGCGCATTGGCACTAAATATACAGGCGCATACCGTAAATAACTATATAAAAAGACGTAACCAGTACAATTATACGCATAATCATGCCAGAGCAGAACTAAAGAACGTACATAACTGAACATAAACAGCCGATGCATTGAAGTACTAGGTATATGCTGCAAATATCGTAAAAAACTACATAAAAATTCATAAACCATTACAGATATATGCATAATCACGCCAGAACACAAATGATAAAGTGCATAACTAGCATATATAAATATGTCAATCTAAAACATATCTGGAACAACATATCTAGGAGTTTGCTAAGAGCGCATATGGACAAAAGTATTATCTGAATGCTAACATAAGCCAACAGACCAATATGTACATAAGCACCATTCAGTGACAGTACCCTAAACTAGGCTAGTACTGAAATAACTTGAAGCCAACAAAATCCAACAGACCATAATGTTGAGACTACCATTCAGTGACAGTAAACTATACTAGGCTACTACTGAGAGAACTTGAATCTATCTATATGTGAAACCATGGAGCTGTTTTTGTTTAGTCGATGGAATATTATGTAATGCAGTACAAGAGAGCGAATGTCCTCTGAATTATCCTGCAAACCAATATAAGGAAAAGGTGAGTTAGACATAACTATACATACATTATGTCATAACAAAAAAGTCTAGCTATATATTACGTACCGGATCAATGACTGCATTCATAGCTCCATCCATGTAGTCGTAGTGCTGCATATATCTCATAACAAAGAATCCACAATCATTAGACCCCACTTTCATTGTTGGGCAGTTATTCAGGAGTTCAATAGGGTACTTCAAAAAAGCTGGGAGGGCTGATCTTGGTCGAGCATTTTGTATGGCTAGATTGAGCCTACTCATTATTAAACTGGCCTATGAAACCTTTCTATCACCCATATCCATAGGTATACAATGGTAATTCTTCTAGATAGTCCCACCCATCTCTGGTCCATATGGGTTGGAATCTAACACATGTATGCGTCCAATCTTAAGATTAACAACATACAATGTCCAATGTCTAGAGCGTAGCATGGGTACCATTATCTGCATGTAAAAAATGGAAATAAAAAATGTTGAATACACTATGGTTGATATGCATCATGTGATTGAAATTTAAATGCAGCAAAATGCAGTGACAGTGTGATGGGTCAGGGAACAGAAATTTACTGATTTGTACTCATCCTGCTGCTTGAAGGAAGGCAGTGTCTTCAAGAGGTAACTCTCCAAAATTGAAGGGTCAAATGGACGAGGAGACTTACTATGTTGCTCCTGCTCATCAAAGTTCAATATAGCCTAATATGATAGAGTAGTATTATGTATTTTCCATATATGCTATGCATTTAAAAATGTGGTATAAAGGTAGAAGTCATACCCCAACATTAACATCTAGAATGAGTTGGTGAGCATTCAATGGAGGAATATGTTTAGAACAATCATCGCGGACACACTCAATGAAGCATTGCATAAACACATTGTCGAGACACGCGCCACCAGCAAAGGATTGTTGTATGTCACGACAATTGGCACGATGTTCACCAAAGTCAATTATATTTCTACAAATGAAAAGATTGAACATACAACAACGGAAACAACTGTTATTTGTATACATGAGATACATAATTACATAATATATCTACAAATACTTAACAGTGTATAAACATTGAATTAAATCTACTAAATGGGAAGAATGATTTATTGCCTTCAAAAATTGAATAAAACTTAACAGTATCTATACCATTGCCACGATGTTGATCAATCAGAATAAATAAGAATTAGATAGTATGCCAGGTAAAACAATTTGACAAGTATGTACCTGTCCAATTCAATGACCTTAGAACACAAGTAGGCCCGAAGAGCACGAGCACATTCTAATTCGGATAGGAAGATGGCTGATGCACAAACACTTCCAATAGGAGTCTTGTCAAATACTGGGCCAGAGTCATGGTCAACTATGCCACCTGGCACTGCCTGACCTTGCTGCACAAAAAAGGTGAAGTATTCGTTAATCATAATATGTAAACATCAAATGCACGCTATCAAGACAGAAAATATATATAAGTCAAGCTTAAATACTAACAGTATTAGGTGTAACAGATTCATCAGCCCGAAGAACCTCGTCAATCAACTCTCCAAATGTAGCAGCTAGCTTGCAGCTAGCTTGGACTGCTTCCTATCAATATTATTCAAACATTGCTTCATAGTGGCAACTATTTTGCCAACCTCTGAGTCATAATCAATCAACTTAGCTTGGAAGTTGGAGCGTTGATGTACAGGAAGCATCTGGATCTTAGTTGCCATCAGGTCTTGCATAAGAGGCAGTTGGATGTTTATGTTGGGAAGTTGACCATGTTCATTTGGGTCTTCCTCAACTGTTTCTGTCCTCATTGTAGACTGAAGTAAAAAATATAATAATGATAGAATAAGTATGGTAAATAAACAGACACACAATGAACATAGTAGGTATGTGATCTAACCTCGAGCTGACCAGTAGATGGCGATTTTGAGACATAACAAGTCTCACTTCTGCTCCAAAATTGATGAAACCGAATGAAAATTAAGAATTATGTATATGGATTGACTCATGCCATGAATTGAGATCATGATATGACTACTAAAATCATTGGATTTGAAAATAGTCATAAATAACATTGTTGTAAAAAACAAAAAAAATCTGATGTGATGACACCTAACATAGATGACGCCTTGTATTGTGCAACATGGAAACACTACAAACAACAATATAGTATCGAAAAAATGTGCATTAAGCTAAAATTATGATATAAGAATTGAATACTCACAGGGCAAAAACCAAATGGTTCGCCACCCTGGCGAGGCTTACGCTTATCAGCCATTGACAGCGCCCTTATGATATTCTTGTTAAAATACTTTATGTGCGGAGTGCCACTTTTGTTGTTGGGAGCTGTGGCATGGTGTAAGTGGTCCAAATAATACAGGTACATAGCATATATATATATCATGAGAGTCATATGCAAATGAACGTAAACACATAATATGTGTATGTATTTTCAGATTGCAATTGATTAATCTAATAACAGATTTGCCAAATTAAGTATGAAACTTACAAGAACAACGATGGAACACCCGTATATCGTCGCCGAGACATTATTAGTGCTCCTATTGTGCCATTTCTGGGCAGCTTCATAGGTCACTAAAAATGAGATGGCACCAATCAATTTGAGGGAACCACTCCAATTCTTCTGTTAGTAGAACCTCATTGTAAGAAATCGACCAGCTAGTTGTTGGGAAAAGCAGCCGGTTGAAGAGAATAAAAAAACATCTGATAGAAAGCTCATCATCGTGGCCTAGTGTAACACCCTGATTTTGGGGGTATAAAATTTCTTTCTAATTATCACCCAAAATCATGCGTTACTGTTCCTTTTCTCACTCTAGGCTTTCTCTCTCTCTAGATTCTTTTTCTCTTTTTCCTTTTGATTAGAAATAGCTTAAACTAGTGGAGGTTAATTATTTATTTTTACCAAAACCTTATGAGTCAGGACATGTTGCATCATGCTGAGTTTAAAATATTCTTTGAAGTGTTGCACAAGTTTGAATTTATTTGAATTTGAAACCTAGTTTGAATTTGGATTTGAAAACCCTATAGAAAAAGAAATAGAAAAGGAATTAGAAAATCCAGAGAAAAAGAAAAGGAGAAAGCAGCCCAGTCGGCCCACTAAGTCCAGCCAGGCCGTGCGCCCGCGCCGCCTGACAGGCGGACCCCGCATATCAGCGGCAGTTCTCCCTCGTGCGCGCCCTCCCTCTCTCGCTCGCTGCCCAGTGGGGCCGACCTGTCGGCGCCAGTTTCCTTCGCCCGTTCGCTCTCTCTCTCTGTCTCGCGGGCCCGGTTCGCCAGTGCCGAGCCATTGCCCCCGCACGTCCCCTTTTCTCTCTCTGCGCCTTGGGCCTGCCTTATCAGTTCCGCCTTCCCTGCTCTCGTCGTGGACAGGCGAGTGTGCACTCGCGCACGTCGCCGGGTTTCTCGGCCACGACGCCCGCCCACGCGCCCAGCTCCCTTTTTAGAGCCCCGCTAGTGCCCCGCGCACACCCCTCACCTCATTTCGCTCGGCTTCACCCTCTCTCGCGCTCTACCCACGCCGCCAGCCGCCGTCGGAGACCCGCGCCCACGTTCCCGACCATCCAACTCGCCGGAGACCGCTCCAAGCCTCCCCGAGCTCCGCCCCGAGGTGAGACAACCGTCCCCGTGCCCAATTTCCCTTATTGCGCCCTGTGTTCGTCCAATTTCGCCTTCGTCGGTGCTCGACCGCGGTGGTCCGCCGTGCTCGCGTGGTGGCCGGCCGCTTTAGCCTGGTCTAGTTTCCCGGAGTAGGTCCCTGTCTCGCCCCTGCCTCTACTGAAGCTAGCCTAAGCCTTAGTGCGCCTTAAGTCCCCTCCCCGTGGCCGGAATGGCTCACCGGAGTTGCTCCGACCCGCCCGAGGCTTTCTCACTGCCGTTCTACCCTCTCTGCCCGTGGATTCATGGCCTCTTCCTCGCCATTGAGTTCATTGTGGCGCCCTCTTTCCCTCTACCCAACTCCGGCGACCTTGGACCAACCCTAGCTTGCGCCTGCCTCAACTCCGGCGACCTCACCGCTGCGGAGAGGAGCGGTGCCGCTTCGTGCACGTCTGTTTCCCCGGTCTGATTTCCCCCGTCCAATCTTGATCGCACGGCCCGGACCGCGGGATACCGCTTCGCACGCGTGCCCGACGCCCTGACCCACCTGTCAACGCCACCCACAGCCGCTCATCCTTCTCGGTCTGATTTCCCCCGTACGATCTTGATCGAACGGCTCGGACCCCTCGGACCCCTGCAACCGTCCGTTTCCCCTCTGGCGCTGGGCCCGCTCGGTCAACGCGCTCTCCCCCTCTGTCGCTGACACTCCCTGTCCCGCCTGTCAGCGCTCGCCCGCCCGTGCGCGCGCGCCCTCGGCCGCAGATCTAATCTCAACCGTTGGTTTTAGATCTGACGGTTGAATTCACCCGATACCCCTTCGCGTGGCTGTTTTGCTTAAGAAACCCCCTGGTTTTAGGAAATCAACCCGCCATCCTCTGTTTTAGTGCATAGGTCCCTGGTTTGTTTTAATTAGACCCCTTGACTTTTATTTAATCACAGATTTAGCCCTAATTTCATATTTCAAACTTCAAAACTTGTTTATTTCATATCTTTTTCATGTGAACTCCAAATTTAGTGGTTCAAATTGCAAAATGTTCACCAAATTATTCTCTATTCAAATAAAATATGACTAATTGTAATCTATACACTTTAACTTTTACACTTAGAATATAGAATTAAAGTATATGTTGGTTTATTTATTTAATGAAATAAATAAAAGGAGAACCCCAGGAATAAAGTATATTCAATCTTGTGTGATTAGTGTTATGCATTACTTGAATTTATTTTTGGCTTAACCTCTAGGTCTTAATGACATAAATAGAATTAGGAATGTAATTATGGATAATACTTAAAAGATAATCAAATTTCTAAATGAAAGTAGTTTATCTTATAATTCTAGCTTTCATTTGTTTTAATCACTACTTAACCTTTTTGAGCTATGTTCCAAACATTTAGAGAGTAATCAATTCCCCAATTAGGATTAGTCCATTTTATAACTTGACCTCATTCCTTTGTACTTAATACTGTACCTTCTTGAGTTGTGTGCCAATATTTGTACACGTGTGATATGATGTTCATTTTTACCTTCCAAATGTATTGAATGTATGCTCGCTTTACTTAGACAACGAGCAGCTTGTGGTTCCTGAGTGTGTTGCCGAAGATCCCTCTGAGCAACAACCCGGTGAAGGCAAGTGTCCTCAGACCCACTATGTCCTACTATACTTTATAATTCACTGTCCCGCATTACATTACTAAGACTTAAGGATTGACTAGTTTGTATTTCGCTTACCCTTGTTTACATTTTGGGTTAATCATGGTTAGCTAATGCTATTGCTTTAACTTAATCAATGAACATGATGTGATCTTTTATGATACGATGATGTTATCCCAATGGGGTTCTTATGATTCTTTAGGGGGCTCAGGCTCTTTCCTGAGTACCTCTCCGTAAGGACTTGTTTGGGGAGTGACAACCCGGGATAACAGTGCAACCATGAGGGTGGAATGGGACGCCCTTAGCTGATTAATTAGAGGAACCAGAGGAGTAGTTGGCTTCGTCGTAGGGCCGTCAATGGGGTCCGGGCACAGTACTTGCTCTGCCGAGGTTGGTTGCAGAGATTCTTTGCTTTGGTTTTGTTAGTCACCCTTCCCTTGGGGAGATGTATTGTGTTTATCAAACTGGAGAAACCTAACGGGCGGCTATGTCCTCTGGGAAATCTTTGTAAAGGCTACATAGTGAGACCCTGCTAGGTCACCTTGGTAGTGATCAATGGGGAGGCTAGAACCCCAGGCAGAATGGGAATCACGGCTTGTGGGTAAAGTGTGCAACCTCTGCAGAGTGTTAGAAACTGGTATATCAGCCGTGCTCACGGTTATGAGCAGCCTTGGGATCCTCTTCGATTAGAAGAACTTTGGTTACTTTTATGATGATGACTAACAATGGTGATTATAATTCTGATCTCTGGTATTTCCTCTTGAGGGGAGTGGCTCTGGGTAATAACTGGGTTATTACTAAAATTTGGCTATACTTATAGTAATAAAACCTGACCAACTAAAAGCAACTGCTTAACCATAACTCCACATACAGCTAGTCCACTTTAGCCAAACGGGACATTTGTTGAGTACGTTGATGTGTACTCACCCTTGCTTTACAAACCACCCCACCCCAGGTTGTCCCCACTGTTCTCAGTGCTCAGGAGGTGAAGCTGGCGCGGATGACTTTGAGGAGTTCCAGGAATACGTCGAGTTCTAGTTTACTTTAGTGGTAAACCCCCTAGTCAGTTGCCTGTGTAGGCTTACATTCTACGTTTTGATACTCCGCACTTTGATGTTATTGTTAAACTCTATGCTTATGTAATAGACTCTGTGGATGTCTCAGACATCTTGACGTAACTAAGTACCTTTCCGCTATTTAATTCAAGCATTGTGTGATGATGTCCAATTATGTAATCGCTGTGTACGTGAGTTCTGATCTTGGCACGTACATGATTCGCATTCGGTTTACCTTTCAAACCGGGTGTGATACCTAGCCTCAGTCTGTCCTGTAGCTTTGAAATAACAAATTCATCCTTGCTAATACTCAAGGAGGACCAAAGGGTTGCCGCATTCATCAATATTTAGTGGCTTTCCACCACCCGAATTTGGAAGACCCAATATTAGATGGACAGTCTGCTTGGTGATTTTGAGTTCTTTGTCTGGACCAATACGAAGAGTCATGTCTCTGGGGTCTAGCTTCTGCATGAGCCAACAAAGAAGTGTTCGACATCCAATTGCATCAATTGTCATGTCAAGAACACTGGAGAAGCCTTTTTCTGACTATAGCTTGGCGTTGCCTTTCATTCAATATCTGAATGGACGCAAGAACATCTCCTGGGTTGCATCTGATGTTGAGTCTCTGTAATGAAAAGGTAGATAGATGGATAAATATGTTAATACTTAACTATCACAATTTATGCGTTCTTATTTATACAAAGTTCCTTGGCTTATGACTGTTTTGGATTAATGAGCTAAGGTAATATAGGAAGCTATATGTGAAAGGGAAATGTGCCCTTGGGCCATTTCTATAATGTTTTGTTGATTAAGTGTCCAACACATAGTGAGTGAGTTTTCTATGTGCTAAACAAGCAAGAAGTGCAAATCATATAACAAGGTATGTTTCTAGACCTAGTAATTGGTTTTTGTGTACTAATGTATTTGTCTAAGTGTTAGAAATAGAGTAGAGAAGAAAAGAAACAAATTGGAAAAGACTTGGCTGTGTGCAGCCAAACAGCAACTCTGGTCAGGTGCACCAGACAGTGTCCGGTGCGCCAGGCTGGTCTGCGTGAACTCGCCGCTCTCGGGACTCGACGACGGCGTACGGCTAAAAATCACCTGACCGTCCGGTGGTGCACCGGACTGTCCGGTGAGTCATCTGCGGCGAACTCGTCGCCCTCGGGAAAAGCAAAGGGACGACGTGGCTATAATTCACCGGACTGTCCGGTGAGCCAACGGTCGCCTGCGCCAATGGTCGACCGCGCAATCTTCGCGCGACACGTGGACTGCTCCAACGGTCAACTGGTGCACCGGACAGTGTCTGGTGCGCCAATCAGCCCAGAGGAGCAATGGTCAGATATGCCATTTTTGAAATGAGATCGCGCACCGAACCATCTACAGGACCTGTCCTGTGGCGCACCGGACTGTCCGGTGCGCCACTCGACAGAAGGCAAGGATAGCCTTCCATGTTGATCTCCAACGGCTCCTAGCTGCCTTGGGGCTATAAAAGGGACCCCTAGGCGCATGGAGGAGTCACCCAAGTATTCACTAAGCATCCTAAGACTCCAAGACTCCAACTTCACGCATTCGATTCTTTGTGTTAGTGATTTGAGCTCCATTTGAGTTGTGAACTCCGTGTGTTGTGTTTCGAGCTCAAGTCATGACTTGTGTGCGTGGTTGTGCTGCGTATTTTGAATCTTGTGTGTGTTGCTCTTCCCAACCTTACTCTTGTGCGTTCTTTGTGATCAATATTGTAAGGGCGAGAGACTCCAACTTGTGGAGATTCCTCGCAAACGGGAAGAAAACTATAAGGAAGAAAGCCATGGTATTCAAGTTGATCATTGGATCACTTGAAAGGGGTTGAGTGCAACCCTCGTCCATTGGGACACCACAACGTGGAAGTAGGCAAGTGTTACTTGGCCGAACCACGGGATAAAGATCGCGTGTCTCTTGTGATTGCTTTCTCTGTGATTGTTTTGTCCATAAGAACTCGCTTCAAGCTACTTAGCCGTACTAACACTCACAACTAAGTTTTGTGGCTATTAGTGTTTGATTTTTATAGGATCACCTATTCACCCCCCCTCTAGGTGCTCTCAATTGGTATCAGAGCCGTACTCTTCACGTAAGGGACTAATCGCCCGAAGAGATGGATTCTAAGGGAAAGGGGATGATGGTCAACGATAAGGAGAAGGAGTTCATATTCAACGAGCCAAGAGATGACAAGCCCACTGACTCTGGCTCGAGTCACAAGAAGAAGGACGGGAAGAAGAAGAGGCGCATCAAGAAGATCATCTACTACGACAGCGATGCATCTTCTTTTTCACCAAGAGACGACGATGATGACGATTCTTCGTCAAAGAAAAAGATGATTAATCAAAACTACTCTTTTGACTATTCTCGCATGCCGTACAATTCGAATGCACATTTACTTTCTATTCCTTTAGGAAAACCTCCACACTTTGATGGAGAGGACTACTCATTTTGGAGTCATAAAATGCGTAGTCATCTATTTTCTATCCATCCTAGCATTTGGGAAATAGTGGAAAATGGAATGCATTTCGATAGTACGGATAACCCTGTGATTATTAATGAGCAAATCCATAAAAATGCCCAAGCTACTATTGTGTTGTTAGCATCTCTTTGCAGGGACGAGTACAATAAGGTGAGTGGCTTGGACAATGCCAAGCAAATCTGGGACACCCTCAAGATATCTCATGAGGGAAACGACGCCACCATGATCACCAAAATGGAGTTGGTGGAAGGCGAGCTGGGAAGATTCGCGATGATCAGGGGAGAGGAGCCAACACAAACCTACAACAGGCTCAAGACCCTGGTCAACAAGATTCGAAGCTATGGAAGCACAAGATGGACGGACCACGACGTCGTTTGACTCATGCTTAGGTCCTTTACAGTTATTGACCCCCATCTTGTGAATCTTATCCGTGAAAATCCTAGGTACACAAAGATGACACCCGAGGAGATACTCGAAAAATTTGTAAGTGGGGCGCATGATGGTTAAGGAGGCAAGGTACATGGATGACGCCTTGAACGGTCCACTATCTATATACGAGCCGCAACCCGTTGCTCTCAAAGCAACAAGCAGCAAGGAGGTGCTACCAAGCAAGGTAGCTCAAGTGGAGGCTGCCAGCCTCAACGAAGATGAGATGGCGCTTATCATGAAGCGCTTCAAGACAACACTTAAAGGACGCAAGGAGTACCCCAACAAGAACAAAACAAAGGGAAAGCGCTCCTGCTTCAAATGCGGTAAGACTGGTCACTTTATTGCAAATTGTCCCGATAATGATAGTGACCAGGGATAACAAAAGAGCGGGAAGAAGGAGAAAAAGAAGAACTACAGGAAGGCAAAGGGTGAGGCGCACCTTGGAAAGGAATGGGACTCAAGCTGCTCCTCTTCCGACTCCGACGATGAAGGACTCGCTGCCTCGGCCTTCAACAAGTCTTCTCGCTTCCCCAACGAACGCCATACATGTCTTATGGCCAAGGAAAAGAAGGTACATGTTCGAGATACCCCTAAGTACACTACTTCTAGCGATGATGATTCTTCCGATGATGAAGTAGATTACTCTAGTTTATTTAATGGTTTAGATAGAGCCAAAGTAGAGAAAATTAATGATTAATTGCTGCTCTAAATGAAAAGGATAGACTTTTAGAAAAGCAAGAGGATATTTTGTATGAAGAACATGATAAATTTGTTAGTGTTCAAAAATCTCTTGCTCTAGAAATTAAAAGAAATGAAATGCTATCCTCTGAGTTGTCCGCATGCCATGAATCTGTCTCTAGTTTAAAGAATTTAAATGATGAATTAAATGTTAAGCTAGAGGAGGCAAATGCAACTAGATCTTGTGTAGAACATGTAGTTATTTTCAATAGATGCAAGGACTTTGATGTTAATGCTTGTGATGAACATCTTATTGCTATTACTAAATTGAATGATGAAGTGGCAAGTCTTAATGCTCAACTTAAGACTTGCAAAAATCATTTTGATAAATTAAAGTTTGCTAGGGATGCCTACACTGTTGGTAGACACCCCTCAATTAAGGATGGACTTGGTTTTCGAAGGGAAACCAAGAACTTAACAAGCCAAAAGGCTCCCATTCTCACCAAGGAGAAAGGGAAGGCCCCTATGGCTAGTAGTACTCAAAGGAATCATGCTTTCATTTATAATAGGAAAATTGCTAGTCATTCCAATTATAATAGGAGTTATGATCATGATGCTTTTGATTCACATGCTATGTTTGCCTCTAGTTCTACTTTTGTTCACGGTAGAAGTAGGCCTAGGAGAAATTATGTTCTGCACCATGTGCCTAGGAAAATGTGTAATGAATCTACTACTGTTTTCCATGCTTGCAACACTTCTTTTGTTCTTTCATGTAAGAATGCAAAAGTAGTGGCTAAGAAATTGGGATCCAAATGCAAGGGAGACAAAACCTGCATATGGGTTCCAAAAACTATTGTGACTAACCTTGTAGGACCCAACAAGAGTTGGGTACCTAAAACCCAAGCTTAAATTCCTTGCAGGTTTATGCATCCGGGGGCTCAAGCTGGATTATCTACAGCGGATGCACAAACCACATGACGGGGGAGAAGAAGATGTTCACCTCCTACATCAAGAACAAGGATTCCCAGGATACGATTATCTTTGGAGATGGGAATCAAGGCAAGGTCAAGGGATTGGGAAAGATAGCCATCACCAACGAGCACTCCATATCAAATGTATTTCTAGTAGAGTCGCTTGGTTACAACCTTCTGTCTGTAAGTCAATTGTGTCACATGGGTTACAATTGTCTTTTTACAAATGTTGATGTATCTGTCTTTAGAAGGAGTGATGGTTCATTAGCTTTTAAGGGTGTATTAGACGACAAACTCTACTTAGTTGATTTTTCGAAAGAGGAGGCCGATCTAGATGCATGCTTAATAGCTAAGACTAGTGTTGGGGACTTGTTCTCAAATGCTATGAATTAAGAACTAGGCAACACAAAATGTTAAAGGTTAAGGCCCTTCGTCCTTCGAAGCATTATTTCCCTTAGGATATAATGATCTTCAAACGAAGGTCATGAAGGACATACCTTCATCATCGCAGTATACATTAATGAAAGAAGAAGCATGTAAAACATAAAAAACAATATGAATGATCATGTAACATTATTAACTCATCTTCTATTATATTATCATGAATAAACAGAAATAATGCAAAATTACATTTGTACCTTCGGTTTGACAGAAGGAGATAGTATAAGCGTGATGTACGAGCGAGTACAAATCAGCGTGAACAATACGTGGGTACTGTTCATCTATTTATAGGCACATGGCGCAGCCTGTGTAAAATTACATTTATGCCCTCTACAATTGATTACATTCATGACACAAACTATCATGGGTCAATCTGTCTTTTCATCTTTAAGTCGGTGTAACCCTTCGTCTTTGGCATGTCGTTATGCCGAAGTTCCCTGTAAGGTAGCTTCGGCGTTATTTCCGTGCTGATCTTCCGAAGGTGTTTCTTCTTACAGGACCTTCGGCTATGAAGCAGACCCCCAACAGTAGCCCCTTCGCGGTGCTAGATCATTTTTCGTAACAAGCTTGATACGTGAAAATTTGTCCTAGGCTTCGGAATGCCGAAGGTCCGAAAAACACCTTCCCTGAGCTCATTGCCGAGAAACGTAAAATAATCCGAGCGCGGGGTGGTCCCACCATGCAACGGGTATGCACGATCTATCGATTCATCTTGCGCGCACCGTGGTCCACCGTTTAGTGAGTGCGGGTGACTGTTGAGCGGGTACGGGCGACTTGACGATTCACCTTCACACCTGCAGCACTATATAAACAGACGGGTAGGTGTGAAGTTACCACAGCATTCATTGCCATTGCACTGTTGTGCTGCTGAAAAATTTAACCATAGCCGAAGCTTTCCCATCACATTCTCGAGCAAAGCATCGTTTTGAACTAGCTTTGTCATAAGAGAAAGCTTCATCACAACCATAAATCATCAACATTCATAAGAAGTATAAGGAATTCAACACCTGATGGCCAGAGTACGCTCAACCGCTAGGGTGACCCGTGACGGAGAAGAGGCCGAAACTACAGAGACTGCTCCGATCTCTGAAGTGATGAAACAATCGGGAATGGTTGTGACAGAGGTAGCCACTGAGGAAGGTGCACCTGCTGCCGAAGCTGAATATGCTGACATTGAAGAAGATGTTGTTGATGAAGAAGAGGGAGATTATAATACTCTCATGCCAGCCAAACCCAGTCACTTGGACTTTGGAAAATTTATCGTTTCTGAGGCTGATATGCCTATGATGGTGAAGCTGAGAAGAAGCTGATTCGTTTTGGCGGACAAGAAACCACTTCGACACCGGAAAAAAATGAGGTGGTAGTTTTCAGGAGCTTCTTTAGAGCAGGATTGAGGTTTCCTTTGAACGAAATGATTGGAGAAGTTTTGGAAAACTTCGAGATCTATCTTCATCAGCTGACTCCTAATGCTATCGTTAGGCTCAGCGTCTTCATTTGGGCTCTCCGAAGCCAAGGAATAGACCCGAATGCCGAAGCCTTCTGCCAAGTGCACGAGCTCCATTATCAGACGAAGGCCAGAGAAGATGGTCTTCATGAGAACTTTGGTTGTTACAACTTCGCCTATCGCAAAGATATGAAGACTCCGGTGGTTAGCTATCGGACCAAGTGGCCAACTAGTTGGAAAAATGAGTGGTTTTATGTGAAGGTCGATGAGAAGAAGAGGGAGAAGCTCAAGACGCTAGTGCTGAGCCCTCAGAGCTTAAGCTTCGGGCTGACTAGGCCTCTGTGCCGTATGGAGCCGGGGTCACCATGCCAACAAGTTGTGGCAGAATTCTGGGTGGTAGCCGAGCAGATCGAGACCAGAGATCTAGTCCAAGAATATCTGGCCTATAGGGTGTTCCCGACGCTGAGTGAATGGAACATGCCGAAGCTAAAGGGGACAAAGGAGAAAAAAGAACTTGTGCGACTACCTTATAAGTTCAAATTCGAGAAACAGTTCAAAGGGTCGTGTCAAGAATGGTTAGAAATGATAGAAACCATGTGCAACGAAATTTTGGGGAATTACACTAAAAAAGAAGATCAGTTGATGACTGCAGCCTTCGGCACCCGACCGAAGCGAAGGTTGAATCGGGTGATGGATGCCCTGAACTTCGAATATCCTGTTTATGAGCGATTGAACAAGGGTGCCGAAGGGCAAAAAAGAAAAAGGATTGTTAGTGTTTTGAGCAGACAGGCTGCTAGAATGGTAAAAGAAGATGAAGAAATTCTGAAGAGGAGAAAATCGAGCCCTGAGCCGAAGGTAGCTACTCCGAAGAAGAGGAAAGTTGCGGCTCCGAAGCCAAAAACAACTAAAATAGAAGAAGAGACTCCTTCAACACCTTCAACTACCGACGTGGAAGATATTTTAAAGGTAATGATTGAATCCTTGCCTATCAAGCTAAGTCCACTGGGGCCACATCTGCCGAAGCTTTTACAGAAGAAGGAGGAGCCTTCAGCAGCCAAAAAAATGGAGGATTATTACTGTGATTGAAGCCATTGAAGAAACACCACCGCCGGCCTCAGCGTCAAAAACACCAGCTGCCGAAGACGCTACAGCTACCGAAGCTGCCCCCGCCGAAGCTGCAACTGCCGAAGATACAAATCTGGAGGGCACATTTTCTGATATTGATAAAATGCTTTTGAATATGGCCGCGGAAGAAGATACTGCAACCGCCGAAGAGAACCAGGCCACAGTGCCAGGAAAAGAGAAGGAGATCGCCGAAGATACTTCGGAGGAAAAGGATTTCAATTTTCAAAACATAATTGGTCAAAAGCGGTCTAAGGCTGAGAAAGAAGAGCTGAGAGATTATGCAATATCATGTGGCTATCAACCAGGAGCAATGCTCTTCGGTGGCATTGACGACAAAAGCTTAGGATGCCTTCGAGACCGAACTGGAGCGAAGGTTATCAGTACTCTATCGAAGAGTATTGGTTTCCCGAAGCTTGAGGACGACATCAGCCGCTACCGACGACAGCATATCGTCGGTAGTCTATTCTATTCTAATTTCAAGGTAAAATTTTTTCTTCGACTTTTCATTGTTTTACGATGAAGGTGTTTTTTGATGAAGGTTGTTTTACACAGAGTATGCTATTAAGTAAAGCCTTGAGAATGCAACAAGACCTTGAAGATAAAAACATGAGGTTATAATTGAAGGCTTAGAGAGCAAAATAAAAGATCACGAAGCTGCTCTTGAGAAGAAGGATTTCGAACTTCAATCAATGGAAGGCCTACTGGCGGAAGCTCAAGCTAGAATCACCAGATTGAATAGTGAACTCCTCGCAAAGATAGAAAACTTTGAACAAGAAAAGCAGAAATTTGATGCGAAGTTTGAGGCTGAAGATGAAAAAAGTTCAAATTTACAGAAATCATTGAAAGAGCTTCAAGATAAATGTCTAGACTTCGGCAACCGATGCGTGCAGCGGCTGAAGCAGGTCTTCAACTCAGTTGGGGCCAGTTCTGAGAAGTTTGAACCTTCAGCTGAAGACCTGCCAGGGACCTTCGAACACATTGAGGGCGAAGTTGATGCTCTTGATGAAGTTATAGCTGGGCACGGCGATTTCTGTGCCCTGCTAGCTTCTCGGGGCACAGTTGTTCCCTTCATGAAAACTGGTTGCACACATGGGAAGATCGTTAATAGACCAAACTTTAGTTTATCACCAGCATATTTAATTGATATCCCCAGCCTGGCTCGAAGCATAGGAAATAGATTTATAACACAAATCTGGACGAAGGGTGGGTGAAGCTTAGCTGGTGATGAAGCTCGAAGTCACCTCAAGCCGGTAATAAACTCATACCTGGTGCTTACCTTTTCCTTGAAACTTGAGTTTACCTTATAACGCTTTGTTATGTACAGGACGATGAAGCCGAAGAGCAATGATCCGAAGCTTTTGGCGGATGGTGATGAAGTGATGAAGCTGAAGAAACTACTACGAAAAAACATTTTAGAGAAATTCTTGAATTATCCTTGTAAAAATATTGTGATTTAGGAACCAGACACTACTCTGTAAATTTGTCCATACCTTGTAATATATTTTTACCTTTCTGTCCATGTATGAACTGCTTTGATGTGGACGAAACTTGTATTTTTTGAGCCGAAGGCGAAAAACACCTTTCCTTCTTTTCGTACACAACAAAGCATAAATCTACTTCTTTTTTCTCTTGTTGAAGCCTTGTCATTAAAGCCGAAACAACTGTCTGTACGTCTATGATATGATGATGATGATCCTACGAATGTCTAAATGAATGTGTATGAATGCAATGAATGATGTGATGTATTGCGCAAATGAATGTCCAGACACACGCTTACGAAGCCACATCCAAACTCCGCATTCCCTTAGGAATGACATCTCTTTGCCGTTTATTTTTCGGCTGCACCGCTTATTTTTTGGTGTAAGTTCTGCATCCCCTTAGGAACGTCTTTTGAACTTCTTCACCTTATATTTCGGCGGTATTTGGCTCTGCATTCCCTTAGGAACGACTTTTGAGCAAAAAACTTATGCTGCGCTCCCTTAGGAACGACTTTTTGTAGCTTCGTCGTGCTCTGCATCCCCTTAGGGACGACTTTTGAGCTTCTCCCTGGTTTTTTTCTTTTTCTGCACTCGATGGTGCCCACTCAGATGTTACATTTTACATTCTTTTGGGGGATTTTGCTCTCGTAGAGCTGAATAAGAAAAGAAAAATTACAAGCTATGGCCCCATTAAAAACCTTTCTCCCCTTTGGAAAGGAAAAGGGTGCCATAGGAAGAAATGAAAAAAGATTACATCAAATTACACATAAAATCGTCGAAGCTCATCCACATTCTAAGATCTAAGAATGTCGTTGCCGCCCATATCCTTCAACCTGTAAGAACCGGGCCTTGACGAAGATACCACCAGAAAAGGTCCTTCCCACTTCAGCTGTAGTTTACCTACTATGTCCGGATTAGCCACTCTTCGAAGCACCAAATGCCCTGGCTTGATATTTTTCAGTCGAACTTTGTTGTCGTGCTATTTTATTGTTTCGACTTGATATTTATTGATATTTTCCATAGCCTGAAGTCTGGTCCCTTCTATAGTGTCTTTTGCCACGTGATAATCAGCTTCGTCTTCTGCCGAAGCTGTTGTTCTTATTGACCCCGCTTTAGCTTCTTCTAGGGTTATAGCTTCGTCACCAAATAATAACTTGAATGGCGTAAAACCTGTTGATCTTGATACAGTCGTATTGTGGCTCCACACCACTTTAATCAACTCATCTGGCCACTTTCCTCTGGGCTGATTAAAGATTAGCTTCATTATTCTTGTCATTATAATACCATTTGCTCTTTCGACAAGTCCATTTGACTCTGGATGTCTGACGGACACAAAATGATTCTTCATGCCAATTTGATCACAGAATTCCTTGAAAGCTTCGGCATCAAACTGTGTTCCGTTGTCCACAGTTATAGCCTTCGGCACGCCGAAGCGACAAACAATATTTTGCTAGAAGAATTTCTGGACTGTGACCGAAGTTATTGTGGCCAAAGGTTTTGCTTCAATCCACTTGGAAAAATATTCTACAGCCACCACAACATATCTTAAATTGCCTTGTGCTGGTGGAAGTGGACCTAACAAATCCAGGCCCCATCTTTGCAATGGCCAGGTTGGCTGCATTAACTGGGTTAGCGACGAAGGTTGTTTCTGGTCTCTTGCACATTTTTGACAATTTTCGCACTTTTGAACCAGATCTGCTGCATTCGAAGCTACCTTCGGCCATTAAAATCCTTGTCTGAAAACCTTCCCCAGCAAAGGCCTAGACCCAATGTGAGATCCACACAAACCTGCATGTATTTCCTTCATCACTACCTTCGGTTCTGGATAAACACTTGAGAAGTGGAGAGCAGACTCCATGTTTGTATAACTCCCCTTCTATTATCACATATGGTCTCGTTCTTGCCTCCATTCTCTTATTATAAACTTCATCATCTGGAAGACAATTACCTTGGAGGAAAGATATAATTTCAGTCCTCCAATCTTCACTATGTACCGAAGAGATAGTAAGCACTGCTCTCTCCATGAGTTCAACCGAAGGTGCCTCTATTGTTTCAAAAAAATACTTCCGAAGGTAGAGGGAGCCCCTGGGCCGCCGATTTGGCTAGTAAATCTGCGTGTTCATTTTCACCTCTTGGAATATTCTTAACAGAAAAACCTTCGAAGGAAGCCTCCAACCTTCGAACTGTATCCAGATATCTTTCAAGCTTCGGATCTCTTGCCTTGCTACTTTTGTCCACATGGCCAGAAATAACTTGAGAATCAGTTTTCAGAATGGCCCTTCTTATTCCCATTGCCCTTTCCGAAGCCCCAACAGAAGTGCTTCGTACTCAGCAATATTATTTGTGCAACTGAAATCGAGCTTGGCTGCATAACATGTTTTGACTTTTGAAGGTGCCACTAGGACCGTAGCCGCTCCTGCACCGAAGGTTCCCCAAGAACCATCGCAGAACACTATCCAAGCTTCGGCATCTTTAATTACTTCTTCTTCGTGAGCCCCTGGCATCCAATCAGCGATGAAGTTTGCTAACGCTTGGGGCTGAATTGAGGATCTATGCACATAGTCAATGGTGAATTCGTTAAGTTCTGCAACCCATTTCCCAATCCTTCCAGTAGCTTCTCTATTCCTCATAATATCCTTCAGTGGCTGTGATGAAGGAATTATTATGTGATATGCTTGAAAATAATGCTGAAGCTTTCTGGAGGCCATTAACACAGCATATAGCATCTTTTCCAATTCTGTGTAATTTTTCTTTGATAGACTCAAAACTTCGGAGACGAAGTACACTTGAGCTTGATTTTTGACTTGGCCATATAGCTTCTCCTATACAAGTGCCGCACTCACTGCAGAATGTGAAGCTGCGACATATAAGAGCAATGGAGCCCCTAGCAAAGGTGGAGTTAATGTTGTTAAATCAATCAAATATTGCTTCAACTCTTCGAAGGCCTTTTCCTGAGCCGAACCCATTGGAAGACTTCGGCTGACTTTAGTATTTCAAAGAAAGGCAGATTTATTTCTGCTGATCTGGATATAAATCTGTTCAATGATGCTAATCTACCTGCTAGCCGTTGAGCTCCTTTCTTTGTGCTTGGCGGTTCCATATGAAGGATAGCTTCAATCTTGCTTGGGTTAGCTTCAATTCCCTTCGTTGATACTAGACAACCAAGGAACTTGCCCTTCTTTACCCTAAAAACACATTTTTCTGGATTCAACTTCAAATCAGCTTGCCTAAAGTTGGCAAATGTCTCTTGCAAATCAGCAATGTGATTTTCTTGCTTCGTGCTTTTAACTATGATGTTATCGACATAAGTCAGTACATTCCTGCCTATTTGAGAATGAAGGACTCTGGCTGTCATTCTGCTGAAGCTTCCTCCAGCATTTTTAAGCCCCTCAGGCATCCGAAGATAGCAATATGTGCCACTGGGGGTTATGAAGCTAATCTTCGGCTCATCTTCCTTCTTCATCTAGATTTGGTGATAGCCTGAGTAACAATCTAGTAGACTCATGAGCTCTGACGAAGCTGCTGCATCTACTAGAGAATCTATTCTTGGCAATGGGAACTCATCCTTTGGACAAGCCTTATTAAGATCTGTAAAATCAATGCACATTCTCCTTTTACCATTGGCCTTCTTCACCATAGCAGTATTAGCTAGCCACTCTGGGTACTTGACCTCTCTGATAACTCCAGCGCTAAGAAGCCTCTTCACTTTGTTCTGAGCACCTTCAGATTTGTCATCAGACATTTTCCGAAGCCTTTGTTTCCTTGGCCTGAAAGATGGATCCACATTCAGTGAATGCTCAATGACATCTCTGTTGACGCCGTAAAGATCATTGGCTGACCAAGCAAAGACATCTTTGTTGTTGAATAGAAATCTTAACGAATTTTTTTCCTTGTGGCGGAACCACCCGAATTATTCCAACTTGAGTGCCTAAGTCCCACCTTAAAGGCTAGACCACACTTAAATAGGAATAAAACGTCAGTCCCTCGGATCTAGTCCGACGAGGCCACTAACAGGATCAAGTACCACGTACTCACTCGAAGGTGAGGCACAGAGCAAATACAATAGGGCATAAAACCATACATTAAGGAGTATTTAATTTATTACAACATCATCGGAGTTTATCAAAAGTAGTGATCATTGTTCGGAATGCAGCGGAATATAATTAAAGGTGAATAAATGGAGGGATGGGGAAGCCTGTCCCATCACTCCTCATGCTCCTCCTCTGCCGAGGTAGGGTCTGTGACACCCCAGTGTCACCTAGGGTTTCTCTCAAGTGCTAACCCAAGAACCATCATTTTATCTGAACCAAATTAAGCATGAAGTATCAAATTAACTTAAGAATAAAAGATCTACTAAGTGTATATCTAAAGAATCATGTTCCAAACAAGTAAGATTTTCAAAAAGAGCAAAATGTTGAAACCCTAATACCAAACCTAATTGAGCTCTTTAAGTAGAATTGAAGAAAAGGGGCAAAAGACTATGAAAAATATAAAATCAAGGCTTAGGCCAAATATAAACATTGAAGTATACTAAACAAGCAACAATAAAGATTATGAAAGCTTGTCCAAAATAGTTTAATAAAACCCTAAAACAAGCTTCTCAAGTAAGAGTTCAATGGGGATTTCTGAAATTCAGAATTCTGAATTTCAGCCCTTGAGCTAAAGACCAAGTGTGTTCACCTTGATCCCTAGCTCATATCCTAATGACCCCATTGACAAAATTGTGCCTAACTAATCCCTCTGTCACCTTGATATTTTTCAAATATAGTGGTAGTAGGAAGCACCCCTTTGGCTAGAAACTTTGGAAAATCATAATAAAATAACTCGTAAGTATTAATGGCTAGAAATTTGTGCAAAGTCATGTTATAACATCTAGATGCTAGCAAAAATATGTCTTAAGGAATAACCTTCTGTTAAATGGTAGTTGTAGTTCAAACCACCCCTTCTGCCCTAGCATTTTATAATTTTGTCCAGAGAGAACTATTCACTTTTTAAGCCCCAACCTTTAGGACAGAGAATCATACACCAGTAATAAGCCACTGTAATCTTTACATAATTTTTGGAAATTTATTAAGACAACTTGTAGTTCAAACCCACTCTAAAAACATAAAGGAAATAAAGGGAAAGAAAGGAAAGATAAACCTCGCCCCAATAAGTCCAACTTGAAATCTTGACAATTCTCACTAAAACTTTAAAAAGAATCAGTGGAACACCAAAATGAACTTACCACTTAGTTTAACTGAGTGTGATCTAAATTACTAAGTGTAACACCAAAAATCTTTAGTAGCAAGATTAAACCCTATCTAAATTGAGTGGATCATTCACCAACAAAAGTTTAATTGCTAAAGCACATATCATATCGTGCATGTATCTTACTCATTGCATTCATTAGATTGTAATCTCACTGACGGAGAGTACGTGCTCATCCCCGAGCAAGGAACTGTCCAAGAGGAGGACCAGAAGCAAGCTTTCAAGGCTGCTATCGAGGATCTCTCCGCAGCCCCAGCTATTGAAGGCAAGCCCCGGTTTTATGCATAACCGTATTATTATATGCTACTTTACTACATTTAATGCTTGTAGGGTTGTAATGTGCACTTAAGTGTAGGAGTTGCTTGAAACCTCTAGTTGCATGAACTTAGGATTCCTTTTTGAGATGGATACTAGTATGCTAGGTCGAGTAGCTGCTTTGCTAATCAGGATCTTGGTAGAAGTCGAGTGATTTTTCTAGCACTCGTGTGTGGTCAGGAATTGATTGTATTCATCTCGACAACGGGATCTGTGTTAGTCTATGGACTTGGATCCAGGGAGGATGCCTCGTCCATAAGACGGGAAAAAGGAATTAAGGATTAATGTGTGGATACCTGAGTCAAGCTTTTGAACATACTAAGCACATGTCGGGAAATATGGTAACCGGTAAACCTAGTACCTGAGTGAAGCCAGGCGTGGACTTTATCCCTCACGCGACCTGAGACTGGGTCTCCCATGCTAGCTATGGTGGGTACAAGTGCGGTCACTGCACGACGGCAGCCGGGGTCAGTGGAGCATTGTATGCCAAAGCGGTGAAGCCTGGACGCGAACGGGGAATCGATGGGGACGGTTGACATGTGTGGGGTCGGAGTACCCTGACATGTCGTGTGTTTAGGTTTACCTTGCAAGGTTAAAACTCGATTCGAATCGTCTGCTTCTCGTAGCTAATGAGACTGCTTGACCCCTTGTACTACATTGAGTAAGAAGTGAAATGAGGTTACATGAGACAATTTATTGATTGCACTAAATGCTTGTTACCATGTATGCTTAGAAGGAGCAAACTTAGTAAAGCTAATGATGTTAGAATTCGAAAAGCTAAAACTTGGTTTTAGATACAGCTAGTGCTTTTGGCAAACCAAACCCCTCAGCCAAACAGCTGCATGGTCTAGAGGTAGAGGAGTAGATTCCTCACACCGGGTAAGTCTAGCTGAGTATTAGTATACTCAGCCTTGCTTGTGGTATAATTTTTGCAGGTACGCTTTAGGATATAGTTGATGGTGTGACTTGGTCTACCACCCTGCCACCGGGTTGGACGGTCGAGTGGGATGCTGCTCCGGCAGGAGAGGAGCACGAGGAGTAGTGGGCTAGGCCTTGCCCATTTCCTCGCTACCGACGACATCAATTATCTGCTGCATTTTATTTTATGAACTCTTATCAGCAACTTGAAAAACTCCGATTTATGTAATAACTTTAGCACTTAATTTGAGGTTTCCTGCTTTATTGTATTTCTTCTGTGACTCACCTTCAAGTGAGATTGTGGAATTTGATCCTGGTTAAGTGGCTTCATCAGACTATATCTGAGGGACTGATGGTTTATTCCGATTTAAGTATGTTACAGCCCTTGAGGCGTGACTTAGGCACTTAAGCTGGAATAATTCGGGTGGTTCTGCCACAGGGTCCCACTCGGCTGTCCAACTCGGTGGCAAGATGGATGGCCAAGTCACTCCAGCAACCATGTCCTCCAGAGAACCTATAAAAATTATGCCACAAGCAAGGCTGAGTATACTAATACTCAGCTAGACTTACCCAGTGTGAGGAGTCTACTTCTCTACCTCTATACATGTAGCTGTTTGGCTGAGGGGTTTGGCTTGCCAGAAAGCACTAGCTAAGTCTAAAATCAAGTTTAGCTTTTCAAGTTTTAGTGTGACTCTCTTAAGACTAAATGTGTATCTATCTAATCATATATGGTATCAAGCATATAGCAATCAACAACTTTTGCCAAGTCATCTCATTTCTCTTGTTACTCAATGTAGCAGCATGGATCAAGCAGTCTCATTAGCTGCGAGAAGGAGACAATTTGAATCGAGTTTTTAAACCTTGCAAGGTAAACCTAAACACACGACGTGGCGAGGCACTCCGTCCCCACACACATCAACCGTTCCCATCGATTCCCTGGCAACAGATCAGGGCTCACCGCCTTGGCGTACAATGCCTCACTGACCCCGACTGCCGTCGTGCAGTGACTGCACTTGTACCCACCATAACCGGAATGGGAGACCACGTCTCAGGTCGCGTGAGGGATAAAGTCTGTGGGCAGGTTCACTCAGGTACTAGGCTTACCGATTTATCATATTTCTCGGCATGTGCTTAGTACGTTCAAACGCTTGACACACGGTAGCACACCTTAATCCTTATTCCAACTTTCGTCTCGTAGACAACGCATCCCCATGGATCATTGTCCACAGACCATCATCATTACGATATAAAAATGGATACAACCAATTCCTAACCTCGCGCGAGTGCTAGAAAAATCACTCGACTTCTACTAAGATCCCTAATTAGTAAAGCAGCTACTCGACCTAGCATACTAGTATCCATCTCGAAAGGAAATCCTGAGTTCATGCAACTAGGGTTTCAGTCAACTCCTATACTTAAGTGCACGGTACAAGCCTACAAATATTAAGTGCAGTAAAATAACATATAGAAATGGTTATGCATAAAACCGGGGCTTGCCTTCCAAAGCTGGGGCAGGCAGATCCTCGATGGCAGGCTCTGGTACTGACTCCTGGGCTACCTCCTGAGCAACTCCTTGCTCCGGAACGAGGATGTATTCCCCGTCAGCGAGATTACAGACTATCGAATGCAATGAATAAGACATGCATATTAATGACATGGCAATTTGTAAAGGCTATGCATAGTAAAACAGTACTAAATTTAGTGGTACATTAGGGTTTCCTTTGGTTATCCTTGAGGGTTTTATACCTTCATTTTTGGGGTTTTGAAATAAACTTGAAATTTCAGTCATCCTTTAGAGGTTTGTTTTGGCTCTTGGAAGATTTAAGGTTGCACTCCACTATTCTTTCCAAATCTCTTATTTTAATTTCAATTATGCTTCTTAGTGAGTGCCTTTACACTATCATGGCAAGTTAACATCTTCCAAAAATGTTATAAAAATTACAGTGGGTAAACATTGACCTTTGTGGGTTATTCTAAAAATTTGAGGTTGAAATTAATTCAGATGCTCATTGCACAAAATTAACAAAAATAAGGGAAAAAGGGCACTTAACACTATAGCTCTAATTTCTATGGGGTTTCTGGGTCAACATTTATTTTTTTCTAAGATTCCTAGAGAATAATAGGTCTTTGTGTTGAAAATCACAGAAAAAGGCCTACTGGATATTTAGTTGTGATTTTCTAAAGTTTAATGCCAAAAAGGTACTTATAACTAACTTGTTATTTGAAAAATGTCAAACAACAGATTTTATATTTTTCCTAGATTTATAATAACATATTATTAGTTATCCCAAAGTTTGGGGTGGGTTCTCTTCAGGATTATTTTCCTAAGGTTTTTCTAAGTTTTTATTGTTTTCATAAAATAAAAGGTAGTGCATTTCTTTTGTACTAACAGAGGGTCTAACAAAATTTTTCAGTTAACTATGTGAAATAAGTAAGCTAGCAAAAATGTGGTTGCCCCCTGGTTCTTATTTTAAACTCCTTTTTCTATTTTCCTTAACTTTGAGCCAAAATGAGTTTAAAAGGTAAACCCTTCCTTAATTTGGTGTACTAAGGGGTGTATTATTTTTAAATAGGCTAGGGAGTGGTTAAGTACCTCTCTAATTTTTCTTAACCCCAGTCTAAAAGTGTAGATATTTCCCTTCTTTATTTATCCTTTGGTCAGTTTACTAATTAAATCTAAACTTTAAAATCTTCTGTAATACTTAGGGTGTTTTGTATTTTTCCTAAGTAGTTCATATTATTTAGAACCTAGCAAAATTGGTTTGACTAAATTTGGTTGAATAAAACTGAAGTTATGAATTTTACAAGCTCTGCTTCTATTTAAATGAATAATGTTTAAAAGGTTTTATGAAAAACCAGTTTACACCGAGGACCCTGGGCTTTTCCTAAACCAATTCTTTAACTTATGCCCCTGCGGAACTATTCACCTGAGTCTCTGACTATTAACCCCCCCCCCCCCCCGACCTCTTCACCTTTCTCCCCGAGATCCCTCCCCCCTTTGAAATAGTAACCGCGGAAGTAAACAGGGCGGCGCGGCTTACCGGCGGTGAGGGAGGTCCGACGAAGGGTGGGGTTAGCTCCGGGAAGTCCTTGCGGTCACGTCGACGTACGACTTGTCGATGGTGATGGCCGAAATCGGTCGGGCCACGTGCGCAGGCGGGCGGGCTCGTCGGCAGTGTGTGCTCCGGCCTGCTCACGGCGGTAGAGTTCAATCCAAGGGCATAGGGAGCTTCACGGGGTGCTAAGGAAACTACCCGTGCAAGGAATCGAAGAAAGACTCACCGTGGAGCTCGGTCTACGTACGCCGGCGGTCGGGTGAAGTCCGGCGATGTCGATCTGGTGTCTCCGGCGAGGTAGAGTTCGATTCCTGGCTCTGGAAGCTTCACCGAGACACGTAGAGGCTAGCTCGAGGGTCGGACGGGGCGGGGAATGGCTAGGGTGGCCGGTCTGCGGTGGTCGGTTCTCAGGCTGCCGCTGGCACGCCGTGCACAGAGCGATCACCGGTGAACTTGCGCTCCGGCGAGGTTGAGAGCGAGCGGGGGCGTACGACCGAGGCCTCGGTTGGCTTTATAGGCGCGGGCGCGGACATGGGCGTGGGCACGGGTTTGCCTTGGCGCGGCGCGGCGCGCGCGGGGCTGAGCGCCGGGGCGTGCTCTGGCGTTGCCAGGGCGCGTCGAACACGTGGCTGTGTTATTCTGCCCAAGTTCTTGCGCCTGCTGAGCACCCAAACGTGCGAATCTTGCCATATGGCTTGTGTAAGATTTCTTCCCTTCACCTAGAGCTACCTAGTTCATGTGAGTTCCAAGGGGAGATCGGGTCTGGCTTAGGAGATATGGTGGCGCCAAGTCTTGTCTGTCTGCACTGTTCAACCCGAGACAAAACTCATGTCAACTCGTGTCAAACGGTCTTGGCTTTGGTTCAAACTTTTCCAGTGTGTTCCTTAGGTATTTTGGCCCCTTTTTGTTATTTAGACCATGTGGTTTTGGCGCCATCAAATAGGTGAACACTTCTGATCTTTAGATTAGGGTTCATTTTTGACTTAGAGAAAATGTGAGTTACTATATAGTCTCCTCCACTTGGGGCTGATTTGGGGTCTTTAAGGGGTCTTTTTGTAAGGTTTCCCTTACTGTATTTTGTAGATATATCAATGTACTTAAACTTTGGTAAAGTGTTTAAGTCATGAAATGTTCATATACTTATCCTTTCCATTAATACAGTGTTTGGGGGCTAATGGCTCAAGAAGGGAGTCTAGGGTTTTAGCCTCTTTTGTCCAAGGTGATAATTGCATAAAATTCTTAGGTATTGTTTTGTCATGAACATTCCTTAATTAATCCATGGTTTCTAAAGTTTTGGTGCTCCTTCTCCTTTACTTAAACACATGTGATAATAGGCCATGAGTGCTTGCATTGAGCCAGGGCCCTAGGTAACACCTGGGGTGTTACATTCCTGCTCTTCAGATAACTGAGACCCCAACAATACCTTTTGTTCTGCTATATCTTCACATAGAAGCATAGGCTTCGGCTGATCCGCCGAAGCAGCCTTCTCTCTTTTGTATCGATACTGCTCACAGGCTTCGGCTCCATCTATGTTATGGATTGCCTTTGAATCTGTCCAGTTTCCTTCGGCCTTCCTGGCAGCTTCTTAACTACCATGAACAGAAATGGGCCCTTGTTCCGAAGGTATCTTCATGCATAGATATGCTAGATGAAGTATTGCTTCGAAAGCATTAAGTGTCCCACGACCAATGATTGCATTGTCGGGGTACTCCATATCAACAATGTCAAACACAACCTATTCAGTCCTTGTATTATGAACAAAGCCGAAGGTTACTAGCATTGTGATTTTGCCAAGTGCCACAATTTGCCTTCCTTCGAAGCCACATAGAGGATGTGTAGCATCATGAATCTTATCCTCTGGTTCTTGCATCTGTCTGAAGGCTTTAGCAAATATGATATCAGTTGCACTGCCTGTATCAACCAGAACATTATGGACCAGAAATCCCTTAATGACAAAAGATATGACCATAGCATCATTATGAGGGTAATTGGGATGTGGGACCATTTTGACTTGATGAAGGGTTCCTGCACCCCAACATGCTGCACCCTTCTCTATGCTTCCTTCTTCTGCTTCTTGTTAGTCGGCTCTGAACCTGAGCCGCATGTTATCGGAAGCACCAGCTTCGTAGCCGAAGATGCTTCGGCTTGGTTGCTGAACGAAGCCATCAGCTCAAGAGTGGAAGTGAGTTCACCGGAGGTGGGTGCCAATGTTGGGGACTTGTTCTCAAATGCTATGAATTAAGAACAAGGCAACACAAAATGTTAAAGGTTAAGGCCCTTCGTCCTTCGAAGCATTATTTCCCTTAGGATATAATGATCTTCAGACGAAGGTCATGAAGGACATACCTTCATCATCGCAGTATACATTAATGAAAGAAGAAGCATGTAAAACATAAAAAACAATATGAATGATCATGTAACATTATTAACTCATCTTCTATTATATTATCATGAATAAACAGAAATAATGCAAAATTACATTTGTACCTTCGGTTTGACAGAAGGAGATAGTACAAGCGTGATGTACGAGCGAGTATAAATCAGCGTGAACAGTACGGGGGTATTGTTCATCTATTTATAGGCACATGGCACAGCATGTGTAAAATTACATTTATACCCTATACAATTGATTACATTCATGACACAAACTATCATGGGTCAATCTGTCTTTCCATCTTTAAGTCGGTGCAACCCTTCGTCTTTGGCATGTCATTATGCCGAAGTTCCCTGTAAGGTAGCTTCAGCGTTATTTCCAGGCTGATCTTTCGAAGGTGTTTCTTCTTATAGGACCTTCGACTACGAAGCAGACCCCCAACAACTAGTATGGGCTGGCTGTGGCATCACCATCTAGCACATGTTGGGATGAAGAACCTTCATAAACTTCTAAAGGGAGAACATGTGTTAGGACTAACCAATGTTTGTTTCGAGAAAGATAGACCTTGTGCAGCTTGTCAGGCAGGGAAATAGGTGGGAAGCACTCATCACAGCAAGAATGTGATGACAACATCAAGACCACTGGAGCTTCTTCACATGGACCTCTTCGGACCCGTTGCCTACCTTAGCATCGGGGCAAGTAAGTATGGTCTAGTAATTGTTGATGATTTTTCTCGCTTCACTTGGGTGTTCTTTTTGCAGGATAAATCAGAAACCCAAGGGACCCTAAAGCGCTTTCTAAGGAGGGCTCAAAATGAATTTGAGCTAAAAGTGAAAAAGATAAGAAGCGACAACGGGTCCGAGTTCAAGAATCTATAAGTTGAGGAGTATCTTGAGGAGGAAGGCGTCAAGCACAAGTTCTCCGCTCCCTACACACCACAACAAAATGGTGTGGTAGAGAGGAAGAACAGGACGTGTTGGGGACTTGTTCTCAAATGCTATGAGTTAAGAACAAGGCAACACAGAAAATGTTAAACGATAAAGTCCTTCGTCCATTGAAACATTATTTCCCTTAGGATATAATGATCTTCGGACGAAGGTCATGAAGGACGAACCTTCATCATCACAGTATACATTAATGAAAGACGAAGCATATGAATCATAAAAGATACCATGAATAATCATATAACATCATCCATTTAACTTTATTATATCATCATAGAGAAATAGAGACAATATCGAATTATAAATGTACCTTCGGCTTGGAAGGAGATGAAAATACAAGTGTGACGCAAAAAGCGAATGCCAAGTCAGCGTGAACAGTACGGGGATACTGTTCACCTATTTATAGACATGGGACACAGCCCTTACAAAATTACATTCATGCCCTTTACATTTGATAATAACTCTATAGTAGTCTATCGAGGTCTGAATAGCCTTTTCATCTTTAAGTCGGTTCCACTCTTTGCTGTTACGCCGAAGCTTTCCTGCTCAACACCTTCGGCTCTGTATCAACCTTCGTATTATTCCGGTCTACTGCAATGCCGACTTTAGTCCAAGAGTACCTGTTCACACATTGTACTACAGAAATACTGTTAAATCCTGTTTTTGAGGACCTTCGGACGCCGAAGGTCCCCAACAGTAGCCCCTCGCAATATTAATTTGTTTGAAATAATAAATTTAAATTGCGATATGGACGAAGGCCTTATGCCGAAGGTCCGAAAAAACACCTTCCCTTTGCTAGAATAGCAACATTCAATGACAAGTGGGGTCTTTCAGCTTTCAACGCACCAAGCGTATAAATACGGCCATACCGCAAACTCATTTTGCACGCTTTCTGGCCAACCACTCCCGCTCACTCAATTTTTAGCTCTTGTGCACTGTGATTTGCTAAGCTTTTAGCTTTGAAGCTTCGGCTTTGAAAACAGTTTTTTAGTGTTTCCGAAGATGTCTGAAGCTGCTAAGAAGGCTGCTGATGAGATGAAGCTAAGTCTTGATGAGGAGAAGAACTTAGGGTTTCTTATAGCGATGTCGAAAACCAACACAGAAAAAATCACCAAGGAGATTCTGGAAGGTTTGTCTGCAGATACTGGTGACAGTGAAAGTTATGATGTGGACAGCGGTGGCGAAGACTCCGAAGATCGTCCCTGGCGACCAAGTCATGCGGTTTTCGGCAAATCAGCTATCAAAGAAAACCATCTTGCCAATATGAGGGGAAGGTATTTCCGGGATCTGTCCATTGTGAGGGCGGACGAAGGGGAAAGGACTTGTCCACACCCTGAAGAAAATGAAGTTGTAGTGTATCGAAGCTTTTTGAAAGCTGGATTGCGATTCCCCTTGAGCAGCTTCGTCGTGGAGGTATTGAAAATCTTCGAAGTCTATCTTCATCAACTTACTCCCGAGGCAATTATAAGGCTAAATATCTTCGTGTGGGCCGCGAGAAGCCAAGGTCTGAAGCCTGACGCAAGAAGCTTTTGTAATATACATGAATTATTATATGAAACAAAGCCTTGGGGCAAAGAACAGTACCATAATAACTTTGGCTGCTACAGCTTCGTCTCTCGGTCCGGGGCAAGCTGTCCCGTACCAACCTTTCGGAAGAGATGGCCCGGGGATTGGATGACAGAATGGTTTTATGTGAAGAATGACCTATCAGCACGAGAAGACATCAAAGGTATAATTATGCGTCCTATTTGGCAAAGCTTCGGCCTTTGGAGGCCGAAGGTGGAAATGAATGAAGCTGCCGAAGAATGCCAGAGGGCCTTCGGCGTCATCTGCTCTTTTATTGGGACAAGAGATTTAGTACAAGAGCATATTGCCTTTCGGGTGTGGCCTCTTGCGGAGAAATGGGAAATGCCTCAAGAAACCATAAAAAAGGCCGACGAAGGTGGGCTTGTGAGACTGAAGTACACCTTCAAGTTTGGAGACAAATTTACTGAGCCAGACGACGACTGGTTAAAGAGTATTGAAAATTTAAGTGACGAATTGCTTGGTGCTTATTCGAAGGCCGAAGATACTGCGATGTCAGCAGCCTTCGGAGGCCGAAAAAAGAAGAGGCTGAATCGGGTATTTGATGCAATTGGGTTTGTTTACCCTGACTATTGCTACCCTGTCCGAAGGCAGAAAAGAAAGAACATAACTTCTGCAAAAGAAGAAGCTGCAACTGCTCCTAGCGAGCCAGAGCCTGAAAGAAAGAAAATAAAAGTCCTCACTCACCGGCCGCGCTACATCGAACCAGCTTCGGTGCCGAAGTTTACCGAAAAAACTCCTTCGACCACCGAAGCTGAAACGGCCGAAGTGCCAACAAAGACAAAATTGGAGCAATCAAAGATTTTGTTACCGGAAACGAAAGAGAAGGCCGAGGTGCCATTCACAGAAAAAATGGAAGAGGTAAAAGAAGCAACTGAGGGCTCCAAAACACCAGATTTTTGAGTCCTACATCAATCACTGGGACAACAAAAAATGAAAAAGTGCCAGCCGTAACTCCGAAGAGAAAGAGAATGGCTAATGTGCTAGATGTACTGGAAACGATCAAATCCTCGAGCACACCTCCGAAGAAGGCTGTTGTTACTCCTGAAACAGCAGTTGAAACTTCTGGTTCTAAAGTTCCAGAGCAAGGGGCTGAAGCCGAAGCTGGACCCTCAGAGCCCGCAAAGGTGAAACCCTTGGAAAATGAGGAAGAAAAAATAACAGATCCAACTTTTGTTGAAAAAACCAGTGTTGTTACCCCCGAAGCATCCCCCAAAATTCGTGACTATATTTTTCGTCATGCTTCGGGGAAAAAATTATCAGAAAAAGAAGAACAAGAGGCCCAGCATTATGCCCAAAAGTTGAAATATCCAAAGGGGGCGTTGATATTTAATGGCAGTGGAGAAGAAGATTTCTTGTATTGTCTCCCCGACAGCAAGGAAATTTCTGTCTGTCGGGAGATGAGCAGAAGCTTCGGATTCCCAACTTTAGAAGACGGACTTTCGGTGCTGTCAAAGAACGATCTGGCTGACAGCCTAGCTTATAACAGTTTAAAGGTACGATATATGAAATCCTTGTATTTTTCCGTTCATTTAAACCCACTGACACACACACATATTTCTTTTTGCAGGGCTTGATACTTAGCAATGCTCTCAGAGCACAGAAAGATACTGAAGACGAAGGGTGTACAATAGCCCTGAGCAACCTTCGTTCCGAAGTAATTGAACTGAGGAACGAAGGTCTCGAAAAAGACAAAATATTATACTCATTGATAAATAAAATAAAAGAGGACGAAGCTGCTTTTAAAATTCAAGCTGAAGCTCAGAAACGCGAAATTGAAGACCTTCGGAAACAACTGGCCAGAGCCAAGGAAGAACGCATACTTGAAGAAACAAAGCGTGAACTCAGCGATCAATGGGCAGATCACCTAGAAGTGACTGTTGAAGAGCTTCGTTCGTCCAAAAAGAGATGCTACAACAAATCTATAGATTGTGTTAAGAAATTAAAGGCTAGCTTTGCCAAGGTCGGAGCATTCTCAAGTGAGGAAAACTTTTCGAGAGGCAATCCCGAAGGTGTTATTGAATGGATTGGCCACGAAGCTGAAGCCTTCGAAGAAATTTTAAATAGCCGAGGAGATATATGTACCTTCTCTGGCTCCAGAGGGATTGCCACCATCTTAGAAAAGAAGGGCTGTGAACATGTAAAGATTTTAGCACAGTCCGAAGCTGCCTTGTCCTTTGAAGATACAAGAGATCCTTCGGCCGAAGCTAGCATAATTGGTGGAAAGTTTTTTACCGATATCTGGGATAATGGTGGCCGAGAAATGGCCGGAGAAATTATTCGAAGAAGTGAAAAGGGCATTCACGATGCTAGAAAAGTAGCTGAGGCTGCTGTCAAGAGCGCAGAAGCCAAAGGTCAATTAGGTACTAAATAATAGTTTTTATCGTGTTGTAATTTTTAGGCTTTTAAGATCTGTTTGCGATTTGTAATAGTAATGTAGCCGTGTCCTGCTTCAGATCCGACTAAAGCACCTTCGGACCCTCAGCCGAAGGGGGACGACGAAATTAACAAGATGGCCGAAGATATTATGGACGAAGTCGTCAATCGGCTCCTGAATGAGGCTGCAGAAGTCGTTTTAAAAGAAGATTAAACATTTTTGTAAAAAACTTCTGAAATGTAATATAGTGTGACATTTTGTAACCCCGAATGTAATATATCTATTTTTGCTACTCAATTCTTTACGATGCATGAAACTTTACATGCGTACCGTTTTTGAGTCTTTGGCGAAAAAACACCTTCCCTTCTTTTCATGCTTCGTGAAGAAAAATCACCATTTATCACAACAATATCCGAAGTATCCTGACAGAGTGTTGAAGCTTCGTAGAAACATGCTTCAAGGCTATACTTCAGAAATCAATATTGTTGCTCCTTGTGACTTGGCATGATTTGTCCCTTTTTCAAAGCGTTTTCCCGAAGATTGATATCATATTTCTTTCTTATGCCACATGCAGTATGATGTATGATGCTTATGTTATGCAAAGATGATGTGATGATGTTATGCTATGTAAGGTGATACTCCGAAGATACACGCATATTTGCGCGATAAAACACATAATCTTTTTGTGAATCAGCATTGACTTTTCGCTATAAGCCTCCCTTAGGAGCTTCTTCGCCTTTTACTTTAGCGGAATCAGCGTTGACTTTTCGCTGTAAGCTCTGCATTCCCTTAGGAACGTCTTTGGAGCTTCTTCGCCTTTTACTTAGGCGGTATAAGCTCTGCATTCCCTTAGGAACGTCTTTGGAGCTTCTTCGCCTTTTACTTAGGCGGTATCAGCGTTGACTTTTCGCTGTATGCTCTGCATTCCTTTTGGAACGACTTTGGAGCAGAAAACTTACACTGCGCTCCCTTCGGAACGACTTTTTGTGACTTCGTCAAACTTACTCTGCGTTCCTTAGAACGACTTTTTGTTGCTTCGAAGAATTTTCGATAGTCCGAAGGTCCTTTTTATTATCACAAGCCTGTGAAGAAAACATATTTTTCTTGTAGGAATCAACGAAACTAATTTCATGAATCCTAAACAATGTCCTTTATTACAGAAAATAAAACTGAATGAAAAAGATTGCTATTAAGGTAGGATATTTGTCAATAGATGTGCTTTGATTCTGGCACAGTGCTGTTGACCGTGCGAGCTTCGGACTGTTCTCTGAAGTCCCTTTGATGCGGAGCATATTGGCTCCCTTCTGGCTGCTGGCCTTGTTGCAACGGAGGTGGAGGTGGAGGCTGTTGCCAGGAAGCTTGAGGCTGACTCGCCGAAGCAGCAGAGACTGCAGGATGGTTGCCCACATATTCTGGGATGTAGGGCGAATGATACGAAGCTGTATGCATGACCTGCTTCGGCTGGGCTTGTTGTGCTGCTGCTTCAGCTATTTCCTTTTGCTTCTGTATAGTAACATGGCACATCCTGGTAGTATGGCCTTTGTTCTCACCGCAGAATAAGCAAAAGATTCTTCTCGGTTGATCGCCAAATCTTCCTCCGAAGCCCCTGGCGCCTCTGCCTCTTGGAGCTGGTGGCCGGAAGGAGCTTTGCTGTTGTCCAGAAGCCTGTGAGGAGTATTGTGGCCTTTGCTGTTGGCTTCCTCTGTCATCATTTTGTGTAGAATTGTGAATTGATCTCACATGCCTCGGATAAAACCTCCCTCCGAAGCCCCTGGTCATTTCAGAAAACCTGAAAGCCTCCTCCCTTCTTTGGCGAAAATCATTGTCGGCCCGAATGTATTCATCCATTTTCTGGAGCAGCTTCTCCAAAGTTTGAGGGGGCTTCCTAGCGAAGTACTGAGCTGATGGACCTGGCCGAAGCCCCTTGATCATAGCCTCAATGACAATTTCATTGGGCACCGTTGGTGCCTGTGCCCTCAAACGCAAAAACCTTCGGACATAGGCCTGAAGGTACTCTTCGTGATCCTGGGTGCACTGGAACAGAGCCTGAGCAGTGACTGGCTTCGTCTGAAATCCTTGAAAGCTGGTTAACAACAAGTCCTTCAGCTTCTGCCATGAAGTAATCGTTCCTGGTCGAAGGGAGGAGTACCAGGTTTGAGCAACACTCCTGACAGCCATGACGAAAGATTTGGCCATGACTGAAGCGTTGCCACCATATGAAGATATTGTTGCTTCGTAGCTCATCAAAAACTGCTTCGGGTCCGAGTGACCATCAAATACGGGAAGCTGGGGCGGCTTGTAGGACGGGGGCCAAGGTGTAGCCTGCAGCTCAGCGGACAGAGGAGAAGCATCATCAAAAACAAAATTCCCATGATGGAAATTGTCATACCAATCATCTTCGTTGGGAAAACCCTCCTGATGAAGGTCTTGATGCTGAGGCCTTCGGTGTTGCTCGTCCTGAGCAAGATGACGAACTTCTTTAGAGGCTTCGTCTATCTGCCTCTGCAGTTCAGCTACCCTGGCCATCTTTTCCTTCTTGCGTTGAACCTGCTGCTGAAGGATTTCCAGATTTTGAATCTCCTGATCTAGATCATCCTCCGGAGGTGTTGGACTGGTAGCCTTTCTCTTCTGGCTTCGTGCCTCTCTAAGAGAAAGGACGTCTTGATTGGGGTCCAGCGGCTGCAGCGTGCCAGCCCCTGGTGCTGAAGCCTTCTTCGGCGGCATGACGAAGGTGATGCTTGCCGAAGATGTTGAAAAGCTCAAGAAATGGAAGTGAGTTCACCGGAGGTGGGCGCCAATGTTGGGGACTTGTTCTCAAATGCTATGAGTTAAGAACAAGGCAACACAGAAAATGTTAAACGATAAAGTCCTTCGTCCATTGAAACATTATTTCCCTTAGGATATAATGATCTTCGGACGAAGGTCATGAAGGACGAACCTTCATCATCACAGTATACATTAATGAAAGACGAAGCATATGAATCATAAAAGATACCATGAATAATCATATAACATCATCCATTTAACTTTATTATATCATCATAGAGAAATAGAGACAATATCGAATTATAAATGTACCTTCGGCTTGGAAGGAGATGAAAATACAAGTGTGACGCAAAAAGCGAATGCCAAGTCAGCGTGAACAGTACGGGGATACTGTTCACCTATTTATAGACACGGGACACAGCCCTTACAAAATTACATTCATGCTCTTTACATTTGATAATAACTCTATAGTAGTCTATCGAGGTCTGAATAGCCTTTTCATCTTTAAGTCGGTTCCACTCTTTGCTGTTACGCCGAAGCTTTCCTGCTCAACACCTTCGGCTCTGTATCAACCTTCGTATTGTTCCGGTCTACTGCAATGCCGACTTTAGTCCAAGAGTACCTGTTCACACATTGTACTACAGAAATACTGTTAAATCCTGTTTTTGAGGACCTTCGGACGCCGAAGGTCCCCAACAGGACGCTTATCGACATGGCAAGAACGATGCTTGGAGAATTCAAGACGCCCGAGCGGTTTTGGTCGGAAGCTGTGCACACAGCTTGCCACGCCATAAACCGGCTCTACCTTCATCGCCTTCTCAAGAAGACCTCGTATGAACTCCTTACCAGTAACAAACCCAATGTTTCTTACTTTCGTGTATTTGGGAGCAAATGTTACATTCTAGTGAAGAAAGGTAGACATTCTAAATTTGCTCCCAAGGCAGTAGAAGGGTTTTTACTAGGGTATGACTCAAATACAAAGGCGTATAGAGTCTTCAACAAATCATCGGGTTTGGTTGAAGTCTCTAGCGACGTTGTATTTGATGAAACTAACGGCTCTCCAAGAGAACAAGTTGATCTTGATGACATAGATGAAGATGATGTTCCGACGGCCGCAATGTGCACGATGGCGATAGGTGATGTGCGACCACAGGAACAACAAGAGCAAGATCAGCCATCATCCTCCAAAATGGTGCATCCCCCAACTCAAGACGGTGAACAGATACCTCAAGAAGAGGGACAGGATCAAGGGGGAGCACAGGAAAACAAGTGATGGAGGAAGAAGCACCACAGGTCCCTCCAACTCAAGTCCGAGCGACGATCCAAAGAAATCACCTCATCGATCAGATTCTGGGTGACATAAGCAAGGGAGTAACTACTTGCTCAAGATTAGCTAACTTTTGTGAGCATTACTCGTTTGTCTCTTCTATTGAGCCTTTTAGGGTAGAAGAGGCCTTGCAGGATCCGGATTGGGTGTTGGCCATGCAGGAAGAGTTCCACAACTTCAAGAGAAATTAAGTTTGGAGTCTAGTGCCACGTCCAAAGCAAAATGTTGTGGGAACCAATTGGGTGTTCCACAACAAGCAAGACGAGCATGGGATGGTGACAAGAAATAAGGCTCGACTTGTGGCTAAAGGTTATGCCCAAGTCGCAGGTTTGGATTTCGAGGAGACTTTTGCTCCCGTGGCTAGGCTAGAGTCTACTCGAATTCTATTAGCCTATGCCGCTCACCACTCTTTCAGGCTATTTCAAATGGATGTAAAGAGCGCCTTCCTCAACGGGCCAATCAAGGAGGAGGTATACGTGGAACAACCCCTTGGCTTTGAGGATGACAGGTACCCTGACCATGTGTTCAAGCTCTCTAAGGCGCTCTATGGACTTAAGCAAGCCCCAAAAGCATGGTATGAATGCCTTAGAAATGTCTTAATTGCCAATGCTTTCAAGGCTGGGAAAGCCGATCCCACTCTCTTTACTAAGACTTGTGATGGTGATCTTTTTGTGTGCCAAATTTATGTCGATGACATAATATTCGGTTCTACTAACCAAAAGTCTTGTGAGAAGTTTAGCAGGGTGATGACTCAAAAGTTCGAGATGTCGATGATGGGCGAGTTGACCTACTTCCTTGGGTTCCAAGTGAAGCAACTCAAGGACGGCACCTTCCTCTCTCAAACAAAGTACACTCAAGATCTTCTCAAGAGGTTTGGGATGAAGGACACCAAGCCCGCAAAGACACCGATG